>NC_080722.1:16968629-17295295 GCF_019097595.1 Hemibagrus wyckioides | reverse complement strand
AGAGACAAGCATATATTTATGTAAATGATGAATACACAAAGCAATAAAAAATGATTATTAGTAAAAGGAAAATAAAGGATTGTTCATTATTTGCAGTGATACGAATACCATACCTGCGTTTGGAAATTTGTATTTAAATGAACTGAGCTTGTTTCTGAAAAGATGGGCTGGATTAAATGGTTAATAATTTTTTGGGAACTTCATGTTGAACTTTGCTACAGAAGGAAAAAAAACACCAACATCTAGTAAGAGTGGCAGGTCAGTGTGGGGGAAATGCCTTCTTGCAAGATTTTATAACTGCATTGCTAAATAGCTTATTGCATTATCGTACAGGTCTCCCTAATAAAGTGCTTGTTGAGAGTAAATGATTAGTTTATACTGAACCATGGCATGAATGTACTAGGCTCTTAGATTCTGGCAAATCTGAGTCACAGTCTATTTATTCACCGTGAGTCTTGCGATGAAACAATGTATTCTGCACTTTATTGCATTTCCATGTTTGCAGGAGTGGACCACTACACAGGGGTTACAACAGCTTTAAGCTTTTTGTTGCATTCTCTTGTTTTTGTGTTCAGCAGGAAGGAACAGTTTTCAAACAGAAATACATTTCTTGTTGGTTCTTGAAATGTAATAAATACTGTAAGGAAAGGCTACACCCTTGCTCCATGCTGATCTGAGGACTGATGGTAGAAAAGCAGTTTTAGCTGAACAGATGCAAAAAGCTGTTGAAGTAGTAGAATACTGAGATTTTGGGCTTATGGTTGTATAACATAGTTGAGATAAGCTGTATGTGAGTTACACTGATCAGGCATAACATTATGGCCATCTTTTGGTTTTGTGTTATTGTGTTAGTCCCCCTTTTGTCACCAGAACAGCCCCGACCCGTTATGCACTGTGTATTCTGACACCTTTCTATCAGAACCAGCATTAATTTCTTCAGCAATTTGAACAACAGTAGCTCGTCTGTTGGATCGGATCACACGGGCCAGCCTTCACTCCCCACCTGCATCAATGAGCCTTGGCCACTCATGATCCTGTCGCTGGGTCACCACTGTTTCTTCCTTGGACCACTTTTCATAGATAGTGACCACTGCAGACCGGGAACACCCCACAAGAGCTGCAGTTTTGGCTTTGTATCAAACCCGTTCCTGCTTCTAACACATCAACTTTGAGGACAAAATGTTCACTTGCTGTCTAATATATCCCACCCACTAACAGGTGCCATGATGAGGAGACAATCAGTGTTATTCACATCACCTGTCACTGCTCATAATATTATTCCTGATCGTTGTATATTCATTCAGATACTACAAAAAGGTACTTATTGTTGTTGTTGTTGTTTTGGATGCTCCCTGTTTGGGGTTGCGACAGCAGATCATCTGGTCCACATATTTGATCTGGCACGGGTTTTACACCGGATGCCCTTCCATGACACAACCCTCCCATTTAATTCCGGGTTGGCAGCAGTACTGAGAGTTAATGCCTCAATGAATGGGTTAGTTTCCTGTCCGAGAATCGAACCTGGGCCACGGTAATGAGAGCATGGATCCTGCTGCTGGATTACCAGGGGACACAAAGGGTACATATTGTAATAAAATAAAAAACTAAAACTACATTTTGCATGCTCCTGTGATAAGACAACCATGATGGTTGATGTAGATGACTAGTCAACATTCATAACGAAAAGTCTAATTGAAACTTCAGTAGTGTCTATAACCAATGCCAATTTTAATGAATTATTTATGCTGGTGGAATTTTCAGGAATAAAACTCTCTATGGCTGGAAAACAAAGCCAAAACAATATTGTACAAATTTGAATAATAAGCCTAATATTTGTATTAATTGATGTTTATATTGGGAGTCTATGAAATGTATTGATTAATTTTTAATATTCTGTATAGCATGTGGAAACAGCTGATTCATAGCTACAAAGATGTTTTCAGATGTAAAAATGTCCAGTCTGTTGCTTGATTAAATCACATATTGTCACTGTTCATCCCAAATAAGAGTCCCATATGGAATAAACAAATGTGTTTAACATGCATGTATGGTACAAAATATTATCTCCTGTATCTTTGTAGTCTAGACATCTTTATCTAATTAGGCTAATGTCATCAGTCGTACTGTGAAGGATAATAATTTGATACAGACCAAATGTGACAGATTGAGGTCACATATTTAATTTAAATAAAATAAAAAGACAGGCTGAACGTTGATATTAATCATCCCCAAATACCAGTGATGTGTAGAGAATTCATTCATTAATGTACAGATATTTTGCATGGAATAGAATCAGTAACTTTTTTGCCCAACACACCGATCCACCTCACACAGCTCCTGGATAGTCATATGGAATATGTAACTAAGCTAAAAGAGTTTTTTTTTACTCCCAATATATTTAAGGGCACTTTCTTTCTTGCTGATTTGAAGGACAGAGTAAGTAGTAGTACATGTCCACAGGCGAGCAGAAGCAGAAATGTGGGCAGCTGTGTGACTCTGTAGGTAATCAGGCACAGTCTGTCAGGGTAAAGCTTAGTCCAAGGTCTTAATGCCATTCTGACATTATCAGATAAACAGGAACAAACAGCAGAAACTTCCAGAAGCCATATGGCTATGCATGGCTTACATTCTTGAAATGTTTCCAGTTTTTATTTATTTATTTTTTTAATTTTCCAATCAGCACTTGCCATGGAACTGCCCACGCTCTGGATGGCAGCTAGGACCAAATCAAAGATGTAATATATTTTCCACATCTTACTGGCTGTATTTTATGTAATGCATTTATGATATGTTAATCAAAGAGCTTCATCTAATTATCAAAAAAGATATCACAGTAATGCTCCATGTCTCCTCTTCTGACACTCCTTCTGTTACTCACAATATTGCAATCATAGTGTCCTTTCATCATAGAGGACTTTTTTGGGATTCCTGTTTTTTTTTTGTTTTTTTTTGCAATACACAGGAAATCTGAGCTCATGTTGGCTGTTGATGAAAGGTGTCCTGTATAATAACGCTATATAACATTGTGGCAAGAATGAAAGAGGGTTTGTGTTTCAAATAAAAGAAATGGTTATGGTGTGAAAGCTTATACTGTGATGCCTTAATTGAACCTTAATTTAATGAACATAGATGAGAATTACCTCAGTGTCATTTCCTAAGAAGCTTTGTTTCGTAATAGTTCATTTTCAGAGCCCATTTGCTTTCTGCATAGCAAATTAACATTGTAATGAAAACACTGCCAAGCCATCCCTTTCCATTTAACAGACTCCACCTCCTCTGTGGAAACTATTTATTGCAGTGTTGATTTGCTTTTTAAGAACATCGAGTTGAGCTCTATTATATAGAAGTGACTTTTCTTCATGCATGAGCAATTATATATTTCAGAATTGTGAAATAATTTCACATAATTGCATTTTTTTGGTTGCAATTGCATGTTACCCCTTACAGCAAACCACACCAAAAACCCAGCAGTCTATTAACTAGTAAATATAACTTACAGGAAGTATTGTTTTTATTATGAACTGACCACTCCAGGACAATGGCATTCCTGACATTTCTTGTGACTTTTTAAAGATGTGTGAGAATCTTATCTCATGATTTTATCACCTCTCTGCAGATGCTGCACCATCATTCAGTGAGGAGCACAGCACTGAACATGCTATTCTCACATGGTGCTGAGTTACTCTGTGCTCAGTGCTCTAGTTAAGCCTTTTTAGGGCAATTGAGACAAGCAAGCAGACACAGGTATTTGAGAAACCAATACAACCATAATCATGCAGATTCATCCATCCATTCATCTTCAGTGCGTGCTGGGTCGCATCCTGGGAACATTGTCTTTGACTGGAAATTACAAGGTACCATGCACACACCTTTGCTCAAACATTCCACACCTATGGCTCATTAATATTAGCCAATTTACTGGCTTGTTTGTGGACAGCATGAACCTAGAGACATACACTGACATTAGGGAGAACATGCAAACTCCACAAAGTCAGCAAAGACCCAAGAACTGTTGTAGTGTGGTGTGAGCATGCAAATATCTCACTGCCTGGTTCAGTCTCTTCCTGACATACACTTACATGGTATCCTGATATCTTCTCCAGGGTATGTTCCTGATATGCACGCAGTGTTGCCAGGACAGACACTGGACTTAAATTAGACATTAAAGTTGAATGAATTATGCCGAAATGTGTAGTTTTAGTAGATGTTCTGTAAAAGACCTGATATTTGGTCATATCACCTTATAACCCAATAATTTATTCATTCGTTCATCCTCAGTAGGAGCTTTGTCTTGGTTGAGGGTTGAGACGGTTCTAGAGAAGCTGATTTCCTGGAACACTAGGCTGAAAGGATATTATCCTGGATGGAGAAATAGTCCGTCGCACACAATCACACACTCATTCACATCTATTGCGTTAGCAGAAGACGTCACATCTCCCAAGTGAGGTATAGATTAAAACCAGAACACACCCACACGCTAGTTTTGCTTCTCCTGCATAAGTTAAAGGTGAAACAGGCAAAGTATGTGGGAGGAGAGAGAGAGAGAGAGAGAGAGATTGACACACAGTATTTAAACTGCAGATCAAATACACAAAGAGTCAGATTTCTTACGTAACCTTGTGTCAATCCAAATGTGTTCATCTGTCACTCCTACTCATACATAAATATATATATATATATATATATATATATATATATATGCATGGATACCTTATAGCCTCATGGTATATAGCATACTGTCAGTTTGCTATACGCTAAATATAGAGCAGCTGTAAAGCTTGGACATCACTAGAGAGTAAGACAGCAGGAGTGTGTGTGTGTGTGTGTGTGTGTGTGGTGTGTGGTGTGTTATGGGATGCTGCAGTACAGAGCTTTCAGGAGGATGTAGGTAGTGAACTTTGAAGCTGATAGATCATGTGCACTGCATCACTCTTCATAAACACAGATGTAAAGGCAAAATGTAACAAAAAGTTACAATACTTGGAAGAGCTGACAATAAAATATGCCAGAAATATTTATGACATAGATGTTAGGCAAGATAATGATTGAACAGATATCCTCTAATAAATGCACTTTTTTTATGGATTTGGATATTTACAAGTTAATAAGTGATGTCATTCTCTGTATTTAATGGTTGGTTGAGGTAATTTGTCAAGGAAAGCCTGATTCAGAAAATCAACATTTGTAACTTACACCTAATGCCGTGCTTGGCATTGATTTATTATTACAGAGGCAGGAAATTGAGTTAGGAAGCTGTAACATGAGTCATCCATATTTAAGAAAAAGTGACTATTGTTATGCGCTCTCTTTGGAGGACCCGATGGACTTGGCCCACAATCAGAAAATAGCTTTGGACCATGTAATATCAGGAGAACTGTCCTGAATCAAAGGAATATAAATGATTACCCATCACTGTGGATGATACATTATGAAAATATGTTACATCTGCTCCTTAGATATATAAAAGGAATATGTTTTAATGCAAAGATCTGCTTTTTCACATTAGCATTTTCATATATTAATTGCTTATCAGAGAGATTTTAAAATTTGAAGTTGTTTATACACTCAGAGGTGTGTGATAGACTGCCATCCTGTCCAGGTTTTACCCTGCTTTGTGGCATGAGTCTCCTGGGATAGGCTCTAGGTTCCCTGCGACCCAGTAGGATAAGTGGTGTAGAGAATGGATAAATGGATGGATGGATGGAAGGATAGATGGAAGGATGGATGGATGGATGGATACATTCAAATGTCATCTTATTAGGAATAAGTACAAGGTCAGCTACTGCAAAGTCAAATATGGGTTAGAATATTGCGTTAAGTATTGCGTTAATATTGCGTTAAATTGTAGTTATGACATATTGTGGGAAAGAACACATATAGTATGTAGCACATTTAAAAGAGTAGTTTATTTAATTATGTTTAAAGGAATTGTGATTTATAACGCATTGGAAGACATAGTATCCATGGAGATTTTTACTGACTTCGTATAGGTTTATATACTCAACCTGTGTAACCGAAAGCAACTCCTCTGTTAAGGTGTTTCTGCTCCTTGAAGACAAACACAGAGAGAATGAGGAGGAGCTTCTTCCGGCAGGCCATTCAGGCGATCAACCAGGACAAGACTTGGAACCTGGACTTTTCTGGACTTGTCCACACAACACACACCATCTCTTCCACACATCTGGCACATCTATACCTTATTCATACTGTTCTACTAGCAATCTGCATTCAAATATATATCTTAATAATTTCCAGATACTTCTTATCCCCACTTGCATATTAAATTCTATTCTATGTATATTTTTTATTCTTACTGATATTTATATATCATATATATTTATTTATGGGCAATCGCTAAAGCATTTCCCTACATGTTGTATTGTGTATGGTTGTGTATGTAACAAATAAAATTGAACTTTTAATTTGGATTTAATTTGATTACATTTTAATTGTTTAATTTGAATTTGTAAATAAAAATAAAAATATCAATGCGGTTAATAAATGTAAATAATAAAATAAATGTAAATAAATACAAATAAACAATAAAAATATAGAAATAGAATAAAAAATATAAATGCAGTATGAAGTTTTAACTTTTTTTAATCTCATGGGTACCAACTTACTATTCCTTTTAGTTCATTTTCTCAGTTTCTGTTTATATTCTGAAAGGAGACAGTACATATGTATGTGCTTTGTCTTTATTAGCCTTGTTCATGTAATGCCTCTAAAGTACTGAACAAAAGGCCAAGTACAAGGAAATATTACAGTGTCTGTGTCTGCACATGCACACAGACAGAGAGTCCTCTCAAAAACTGGCACGTGACAAAAAAACCCTCTCTAGGTGATCCGTGTCAGACTCTGTCTACCCAAACAACAGACATCCAAGGCTCTTTTGCCACTTGTAAACTTGTGGAGGTTAATAGCAGGAGACAGGGGGTGGTGTTTGACTGAAAGAGCTTGAACATGAAGTTGAAGGGTGAAGGAGGAGGGTGTGAACAGCAGAGATGGACAATAGAGATACATGAGCACATTGCATCCACTTCCCATCAGCTCTCCACAATGAAAGGGCTAGTGGGGGATGGTGATAGCAGGAGAAAGTGATGAAGGCAAGGCTAAAGACTGTATATGTAGAGAAAAGAGAGAGAGGGAGGGGGAAGGGAGTCACAGCAGTGGAGTAGGCATCGGCAAAACCCTCATAGTGGATCGAGCCAGTAGAGCCGTCACTGTTACAGCGCAACACAGGGAGCTTCCATCAGAAGAAGAACCATCTCCTTACACAGACGCACACACATACAGAGACACAGCAAGGCACGAGGCAGGCAAGGTAAGAGATGTGGGGGCTTTTCCCTCTGGCACGGGTAGACTGGGTGTATAATCCGCTTCACAGACAGAATGAGCAGCAGGGATTCAGCTTGTAAAAGGATCCTGCAATGTGTTTTCGGTTGGCTTGCTTTTTGACGGAGCACAGGAAAGAGACTCTGGTATAATGCCTCTATCAGCTACTGAGGTGTGATAGAGTGTCCAAGATTTCCATAGCCTTCATCAGCCACCAGCCTTCACCTGGTCTTAGGAGGTACTTATAGTGCAATTGGACTAATGATCTGATTTCTCATGAAGGGAGTGAAGAGATGTAGATTACGTAGCTGCAACAGTCATTTCTCCCTCATGCAGTCCTTGTGTGTCCTTATCATGCCTTCATGCACTGGCATTTTCAGCATGGCATGACAGAGTGTGTAACAGTGTGTGTGCATGGGCATGCTTTCAAAATGTGTGATGTATGCTACTGTGTCACTGTCAGGCGAAGTGGATATATTGGCAGACTTGAGGTCTATTTTGTCTATATTTCGTCACTCCTTGCTATCACTTCACATGATGACTGCATGCACACAACTGCACAGGCGCTTAGAAACAGAAAGGAAAATACAAACATATGAACACACAAAGCTTTCAGTGCTAATGAGAGACCAGAGGAGGGTGATGGTGCTGGTGGTTGTAGAGGGGACAGATGGTGGCAGAGTGATGGCAGCATAACCTTCTGACTCTCACCTCAATGCCAGTCATGAATCATTCGTCAGGAAGCCCTCCTGGTGCCACTGCTCAGAGCAGGGTGGACAAGAGGACATTTCAAGCTACAGTCCTGGAGCTTAACTAAGCTAAATCACTTGATAAATTACAAAAAAAATGATGTGTGTGTGTGTGTGTAGTATTTTAGCAAATGGCCTCACAATATTATATTTTGAGAGAAAGAGAAATAAAGAAAAATACTGCATGTATGTTATGCAGTATTTGTGGATTTTTTTTGTTATCTTCATTTTATTATTTTGGGAATGAGGTGATGAAATGCTAGTCTAGCTTAAGTTTGGCATATGCACTGTGAGAATCCACCAGCTGTAATTGTAACATGATGGCTTGCAGATCCTCTCAGTGTAATCCTTTTATCACACACTGTAATCAGAGAGAGAGAGAGAGAGAGAGAGAGAGAGAGAGAGAGAGAGACTGTGGGATATTTGGGTTCATCAGATGGAACCAGGATTGATTAGTGTGGATGGAGCATCTACATCAAATCTGCTCTTGGTCAAGATGAATGGATGCTGAATAAGCTCAAACCACAAACATTACTAATGTGGATGGATATTGCCCAGATATTGTCTGACTAATTCTCTGTATTTTATAGCTTGCCTTAAATTATTTATGAGCTCCACTAAAAACAAAAGGGCCTACGTTTTTGGATTACTGAACCATGTGCCTTCATTAAAAAAAAAAAAATCAAAATAGAAGCAATGGAATAATGCATGTGTGGAAAACAAATATAAGTGATGTTAGAGTTTATGCTGTATATTTATATTTGAGCTTTGATAGCAACCAAGTGCAGGCAATACTACCCCGAGGCAATGCTGGCAATGTACAGCATGCTATCGAGTATAAACAGCCTTTATCCTTCATCAAAAAAAGATTATCCTTTGAGTGTGTTACATGCTCATTTGTCCTTGAGTCTCTGGCGGCAGGGTGTTCATCATTATAATCAGTCCATGTGAATGATTACCTGTGGTCAAGTAGCTCTTCCAGGAAACTCATGCTGTATGAGCGCAGCGATTGCGTGATAAGAGTATATTAAAGCCGTTTGCTTCTGTCGATTTATATAAAGGTTAAATTGCTGGATGATTGTGTGCAATTGTTGCATTGACACAGTGAATGCTGTGGGTTCTAAGGTTACTTAAAAAAAAAGAAGATGTTTATGAACTGTAATTGTTTATGACCTGCAAAAGTCATTCTGCATGAAAGCAGTGATAGAATATTGACTACAGAGCCACGAGGACTTGAGTTTCTTTCTCCTGGGAGTGTTTTTAAAGTGATCGTGTTTCTCCTGACTGCTCACACACACACAGTTGTACACATTCATGCTGACCACAAGAACAGAATTAGCCCTTTTTTTCATCAAAAGGGGCAATACAATTTTTTTTTCTTCAACATTTTTGCTTTAAGAAATTGATATCTCTGCCCCATAAAAATCGGCATGCAAAAGCAGTAAATTGTTGAAAATCAGCAGCCAGTGGTAAGACATCATGATCTCTTTCTCTTTATGTATTACAGGACTGTCAGATGAGCTCATTCTCCATGTGAGTCTAAAAGGAGAGAGTGAAGAGTTCAGGGGAAACACCTGCTGTCTAACTTTCTTGTGTGTCTTGTGTTTTAATGAGAGAAGACATGCCTGTCCTCTCACCCAACATGGGTAAGAGCTTCATGCTAGTGATGGCTGAAAGTGGATACCACTGTCAATCATGTTTATACTCCATTTCTGCAGTTCTTGCTGGACAGTAAGGAAGGAAATGTACTGCTGTTTTTCCATTCCTCTGTCCAGGCCTACATGAGATACTAGCATTGCTCACGTCTCAGCTGCACCCTGGAGCAAATCACAAAGAGGACCTGGTGTTCCTCCGAGAGGTTTTCAGTGAGAGGAGCCTTGGCTACCTAATGAGAGTGTGTATATTGTCATATTTTGTATCCTCTTGTGTGTGTGTGAGGGTGTGATCATGGAAGTTTGCTCTGAGCATTTTTTTTTACTTTACTGTAGATTCATGAGCGCCTCAGGCAGTACGAACAGCAGAGTCCGACGCCGGTGCTCCACAGTGCTTCCTGCCTGGCAGAGGATGTAAGTGTGTCATTATCTTCTTCATAAAGGTTCCATGTGATAGGTGTTGCGCATTGAGGTAGGAAAGATGTGAATAGTCCATAGAACCAGTGCTGACCAGATGTCCCATCTCTACTGTGAACACTTAAATAACCCCTAACTTGAACCCACTCAAAAAAAAATCACTACACTTGCCTCTACTCTCTGCACCTTACTCCTCTGGCACCCAATTAAATATCTAGTATGGGTCTTGCATTGCCCTCTGCTTGATAAATCACTTTGATTTTATTTCCTTATTTGTAAGCCACTTTGCATGAAAGCATCATGTAAATGTTTCTGAGGGCATAGATTACTCTAAAGCACTAAACAGTTAGAGGTTCAGGTACAGATAGTATCATGGTGTTACACTCCTTCAAGTCAGTAATGAAATATCTTCTATCAGGGGTTTCCAAACGCATCCATGGCTCATGCTTAGTTGGAATGTAAATCTGCAGCCACATTGGACATCCCTGACTGTTACATATGGTACATTTACTTAATGAATTGACCACTTCATTGAGTTTAGAGTTATATAATGAGCTTGCTTAGCAAAGACACCATTCCTGCACTTTAAATCTCCACATGGTTTACTGCAATATGGCTGGAAACGACTGGTGTTAGAGGCATATGCTGCGTCTGACAGGTGGCTGAGGAGCTGCAGAACGGGCCACTAGAAGGAGATGAGAAGGAGCTGCTTATGCTTCTGACTACTCCACATGTGAAGGTACACACACACACACACACACTTCATATGTCTCTATCAGTGTGAATGCTGATTCTTAAAGCCACACAGACATTTTACTCCCAGGATACAGACTTTCCTATATTATCACTGTTGTAAATAGCATCTTTGTAAAAAGGTATTTTATGGCCTTTTAATTATGCCGATTTTCACTCTGCCCAAGATATCTTTTTTTTTTTTTAACCCTGGTTTAATTCAGTGCTGTCTTTCTTTCTCACATCTTTTTCTCATCCATTGGCAACTGTCAGGCAGCGTGTCGGGTTTAGTTCTGATCATCCTCACGCTGCTTGTGTGTGTGTGAGATTCTGTGCAATGTCTCACCAGGCTGTGCTAACAGTGCACGACACAGTAGCTCAGAAGAACTTTGATCCCGTGCTGCCTCCATTGCCTGATGATCTAGATGATGAGCTGGAGGAGGAGTCGGTCAAGATTGTTCGTCTAGTAAAGAGCAAGGAGCCTCTAGTGAGTCTCAGCACAAGCTCACCACACACTGTCCTTCACACCCACTGACCAACCACTAACTATCACCCATAAAAGCAGGATGATCATTATATCTGGTCATGTGCAATACGGTGTGGCTGCGATAAATCAGATCAATGTGCTTCCTCAGTCATCAATGTTCACATGATCAATCTTGTAGCATTATTGCATTTTACATTGGAAATGCTAGAACTCAAACTTATGTAGTATTATCGCTTGCTGATTCTTTTATCATGTGACTGGAACATTTGGTGTTCAGGGGGCGACCATCCGCAGGGACGAGGTCACTGGAGCAGTGGTGGTCGCCAGGATTATGAGGGGCGGGGCTGCCGACCGCAGTGGTGAGTTACTTCCCCCTTCTGCTTCTTCTGCTTTCCTCCTATAGATATAACAAATAGACTGTCGCTGTCTGCAGTCTGAAAAAACTGTGTATGATCAAATAAATCCTGTTAAAACAATACCAGATATTGATAAATGTTTTAATACAGATGGATTTACTACCCGCTGCACCACCGTGCCACCCACACTAGACAATTCAATCCAGGCTAATTCATTTGTTTTGTCATTATAGCAGCTAACTCATGAGGCACACAGATATACACACCAATCAGCCATAACATTATGACCACCTGCCTAATATTGTGTTGGTCCCCCTTTTGCTACCAAAACAGCCTTGACCTGTCGAGGCATGGATGCCAATAGATCCCTGAAGGTGTGCTGTGGTATCTAGCAGCAAGATGTTAGCAGCAGATCCTTTAAGTTCTCTAAGTTGCGAGGTACATCCTCCATGGGTCAGACCTGTTTGTCCAGTACATCCCACAGATGCTTGATTGGATTAAGATCTGGGGAATTTGGAGGTCAAGTCAACGTCTCAAACTCGTTGTTGTGCTCATCAAACCATTCCTGAACCATTTTTGCTTTGTGGCACGGCGCATGATCCTGCTGAAAGAGACCACAGCCATCAGGGAATACCATTTTCATGAAAGGGTGTACAAGATCTGCTTAGGTAGGTGGTACATGTAAAAGTAACATCCACAAGGATGGCAGAACCCAATTTGACTCTCGTCAAACTTGCTCTAATCCTTACACTTGCTCGTTTTTCCTGCTTCTAACACATCACTTTCAGTCTAATATATCCCACTCACTAACAGGTGCCATGATCAGTGTAATTCACTTCACCTCTCAGTGCTCACAATGTTATGCCTGATCAGTGTACACATTCATCATATAAACATAATACTTATCATGGCCTTGGAAAGCATGTTTTAAACATATGCTTCCTGCTCAAGTCTGTAATTACCAGTGTGGTGTGACTGGCAGTGAGTATTTTAACAACTCTAGAGTAGCTACGTCCTCATTCCTCAGTCTATCTGTGTGTGACTGAATAGTCTGGTACCACCTACCAGATGGTAGAGGGCCAAACAGATGGTAGCTGGGTTATGTGGGATCTCTTGTCATAAATGTCCTTTATTTGTGGTAGGTCCATCCCAGTTATTTTCTTTCTTTGTTGTCAGAAACCCAGATCCTCCAGAGACTTGTAGTAAAACATGCTGGTGTTGCCATATAAGACTGCAACTTTTCATTATGCTTACCACTACAAAACATTTTGATGTTTTTGAGGATCCATGGCTGACGGTTGAGGTTCCTCATCTTCCTGAGGCTGTGTTTTTGATTACTGTAAAGTGAAGGGTGAATGAGGGAGTTGAAGAGATGTAAACTCTGAGAAGGCTTTAACATTCGATCCTTTGATTCAAACAGTTGCAGCTTACACTCTGCTTCCTAAAGTCAGCTATTAGCTCCTTTCTCAGTCCACTCGTGTGCTAACACTTTTGTTTCTTTCCTGCAGGCTGTATCATTATGTCCTTATAAAGTAAATGGCAAATTTAATCCAAGATGGCCTGTAGCTGTTATCAATACTTCATATTATGCCTGTGCACTGTAATTTTATAATATACTGATATCATCTTCAATACTCTAGACATACAGTTTATCATAAGAAATGATCAGGAAATGAATCTGTCTTTCAGTCTGCACCTATAACACTATTATAACGTGATAATAATTTAATAAAATATCACAAGAGCCTCTCTTTAGCAGATTACTGATTGATTACATGTCATTATTGTGGATCTCATCGCTTGTGTATGCAAAGTCCTTAGCAATCTGTGGTCTCATTAGGCAACTTTCCACTCGAAAAGAAACCTACTGTGAAGCTTTTGTGTGTGCTCTTCACATCATATGTCACTGTTTACTGTGCTGTCCATATGGCAGTTATTTACTTACTAATTAATATTGAAAACTACCATTTTCTCTTTGTACCTTTGTACAAAAGATTACCTTTTCTTTAAAGTCTTATCCAATCTACTGAAGCATGTGCTCAGACAACACTCTGATGGATTTGATCTAATGTGGATCATCTGGTTTTACACAAACTTGTGCAGTCTGTGTCAGCTTGAGTGCACACAAGCCAATCACATACATTTGTAAATGCATCCAATCAGTCAAAGTGGCAGCTAATCCTCACACTTGCTGAGACATGGAGGGATATATCTGACCAAAATAAGGCCTAAAGTGAGCTACTTTATGACTGTTGAAATTCACAAAGTTCCAGAAATCACGTCTATCCTGAAAGCTATTGATTGGATTGTAACGTGAATGTATCCACAGGGCTGGTGCACGTGGGAGATGAGCTAAGGGAAGTCAACGGAAATCTCATCACCCACAAGGGGCCTGATGAGATCAGTCAAATCTTGGTATGCATTTTTGCAGTCTACAGACAGATGTTGCATCATCATTTCATATTCTGCAGCCTGTTTGCACAGATAAGAACACTTGCTGTTGTTGTTCTTAGAAAAAAATATTTATATCATTTTTAACCTCTGTTTGCAGTCTCAGTCTCAGGGCTCCATTACTCTGAAGATAATCCCTGCCATTAAGGAGGAGGACAAACACAAGGAGAGTACGGTGAATGGCATCAGTCATTACGATCCACCAGGATTTCAACAATGCAATGGATACAGCTCATTTTAATATAATATTCTTATAGTGTTATTGAACTTAACCCATTTTTGTGTTCTCATATATTATCTGGTTTGTTTACAAGGTCTACTTAAGGGCCCTATTTGACTACACCCCATTTGAAGACAAGGCCACACCCTGCCAAGAGGCAGGACTTCCTTTCCAGCGAGGTGACATCCTGCAGGTGGTGAGTCAGGATGACCATACATGGTGGCAGGCCAAACGTGTGGGTGATAGCAACCTGCGTGCTGGCCTTATCCCGTCAAAACACTTCCAACAGAGGTGCGCGCTTCTATAGATGAACTGTGGTGACCATTGAAAAGTGAATTTTAAACTACTCTGATATTTTAGCCGAGCATACACCAAGTAAAATATCTGCAGGATAACTTTGTGAATTCTACAGCCAGGTTTTGCTTTAATCTCTTAATTATTTGAGCAGGCGCCTGGCACATCAGCTGAAAACTGGCACTTTCCAGACTCCCAAGTCACCAAGTGTACAGCCCTGTAAGTAATCTAAAACAACCTCACCATCAGACCTACATATCCACACATAGTCTGAACAGAAACAGTGTCATTATGAGTCTATTTCAGTCCCTCTAATCTGACAGCAAGATGCTTGGCCAGTCTGAAATGGAAACAGGGCTTTACTGCTGCCAAAATCATACAGAAGTCAAACCATTCCCAGAGTAATGCCCTTCTGTTCAAACCCCAGGCAATTTCACCTTGTTGGTTTCAGAGCATCTGCTAGTATGTCTACACTCACTGTCCACTTTATTAGAAATGCCTGTACACCAACACATAAGTCAAATATCAACTCTTTACAAACGCAGTGAGAAGAAAAGCATCTCAGAATATACATCAGGTCAGACATGTCAAGTGGATAGGCGTAACAACAGCTGAAGTCCACATCGGGTTGCACACGTCAGATTTTTCAAATCTGGAACTGTCCATGCCAGGCCATAAAGTCACTGAGATCACAATCTTTCACTATTCTGATGTGTGGTGTGAACATGAGGCTCTTGACCTGTATCTGTATGATTTTATGCATTGTGACAACTTGCATAAATAAACAGATGTACAGGAGGTCCTAATAAAGTGAATAATGAGTGTATATTATGTATTCCCTTCTCCCCTAATTCACAACATAAGGACACAAACCAAACAAAAGTAGATATGATATGATATGATATGATATGATATGATATGATATGATATGATATGATATGATATGATATGATTGATATGATATGATATGATATGATATGATATGATATGAGCTTGAGTAGATTTTGTGCATGGATTTTTCACTTTACCATGGTGTGATCTGTGCAGAAGCAGGTGCTTCAGTTATCCTTTTTTCACTCTGCTTGCTACAGATGACCAGGCTTGTGATAAAGGTATGTGATTTGGGGAAAAACCACAAAGTTTAATTCCACTCCAATTCCATACACTTACAACTGTAACACATCTGGCTCCTTTGAACATTAGTACAATGCATATTACTGTATATATCTCAGGTTAGTTAGTCTATACTGAACAAATACTGACCAACAGCTTGAAATATTGACCTACTACTTACTAATTCACAAAAGAGGTAGTGTAAAAGAGCTACTGAGATCTCTCACTAAAGATTTTAGAAAATTATTTTTAGTCATTGTAGACTGAATATTAACGTGTACTTTGGCATCAAGGAGTCCAGTTCTTTTGATTCACCTTGAAAGAATCAATAAAGTGTGATGAGGAAGGTGGGGATATTTCATTTGGGGCAGGGAAAGGGTGGGGGGTATTTCTCCAGACAGTAGAAAGTAAACAGAAAGTGACACTTCTATAACTATTTATATTATTTGTATTCATACATTTAATGGGCTTTTAATGGGATTTTAGTGACTTTAGTGTCCTGTCTGGGGTCCACAATCCTAGCCACATAAACTGCTTTATAGACATCCATACCTACTCCATGTGTGAATTTTGAAGTGTCATATACCAACTGCCTATTCCACTTACTGTACGCTGCTGTATCTCAGTGGAATATCCAGTGCTGATGAGGATGGCCCCACTTGGACAGCCTGGACATACATGGGATTGCTGTGGATAGGACCACTTAGAAACCATGAAGATGGCTTTGGTCTGTGATATATCATGAATAGTTTTATACTCAAGCCTCCATCAGTGAACAGTTTATAACTTCAACATGATAGACTGCAAATTAAAAATAGAATGAATTTCCTGGCTACACCTATGCACTTTCTGACCATATAGTACACAGTTATAGTTGGGAAATTATTTATGATCGCACTATCCGGTGTCACCCAGATGAGGGTTGGTTCCCTTTTGAGTCAAGTTTCCTAGCCTCTGTTAACTTTCTGACTCAGGAAATACTTCTTCATTTAAGTCTTTATATATTTAAGAAAGGTTTAATTTACTATGTTGCCTTACATGTACTAGTTATGTTTGGCTCTAGAAGTTATTTATATGTGCAGTCCCATTTCCTCAAACCCTGGCCCACACACTAAACGGCCCTGTGTTTTCCTGACCATATGTCTTCTGATGTTTAACCCCTTCTCCTATTGCCCTGACCTGCTACCTCTTATGAAATTGCCTCTATACCTTTATACATGTCCCAGCTCCTTATTGATTCTTCCTTTTCTTCATCCTATCCTTTGCACCTTCCCCCTCCCCTACCTTTTCCTAGAGGACTGTGACTGTGAGGGCAGTGGACAGCACATAGGTAGGTGAGACAGCACTATCATTCGCACACATACTCAAGCTAGATGTGGCTTTGGCATTTAGAGATGCTTAGTGCTGTGGCTGTGGAAAAAAGTGTTGCGCTTTCAGGGATATGTGTATTGCATCCTTCAAGTCCTTCCAGTAGTTCAACCAGAATAGGTCATCTTCCTGCTGATGTTTGGCCGCTTTTCTGTCTGTCTTGATGTTGGTGCTTGGTGTGTGTGTGTCTGCCACGTGTGGAAAGAGACGTCTGTCAGTGTATTGTAATTCATGCTTTAAGAAGACAGAGCTTTGCTTCAAACTTATGGCTATATTGTGGAGAAGCTTTGCTTTGAATATAGTCTGCAGCATGGCTAGCTAGCTTGCTGTCACTGGTCCCAGTGAAACAGTGTTGGATTTGTGATGATGGTCTAATACTAGTTGTAGTCTCTCCAAAGTGTAAGGCGGTGGCACCCACCTGTGGTCAGGCCTTTTCCTGGGAATTCTATTCAGGTACCACTTCCTGTTTCTGTACGTCTTCATGTGTGGCAGCTGAATGGTGGTTATGTTGTGTGGATAATTCAGTTGTGGATTATTATATTTTTTATTGCTGTTTTAAAAAAAGCAAACATGAATTCAGATGTTAAAGTGGAGCTTCCTTCACATCAGCTCCAACCATCATTGTGTTTTCTCTTTAACCCGACATTTTTCAAACATATCACCATAAAAGTTTATTTTAATGCAATTGTTTTTAAGAACACGTCGTTCAATGTCCTTACCACACTGTATTCTGCTGGATTTCAGCAAGTCTTAGAAGAAGTTTCCGGTTAAGTCGTAAGGATCGACACAGCTCTCCTAAAGATTCTCAGCCTGCAGAGTCTGAAGAATCCAAGTTTCTTGTTTATGAAGAGGTCACACGCTATCAACAGAAGCCTTCAGACAAACCCAGACTGGTGGTGTTAATCGGTGAGAAGAAATTTCAAGACATTTGGTGTCAGTCTTAACCATTTCATTGTGTCATTTTGGCCATTAGTGAAGAAGCAATATTCAGTTTTGTTCCTTACTCTTTTCTCGAATTATCTCTCTAGGGTCTCTGGGTGCTCGAATCAATGAACTGAAACAAAGAGTGATTGCTGAGAACCCACATCGATATGGAATAGCTGTGCCACGTGAGTCTGTTTTTACTGATCAGCATCACGCTTTACTAGAATAATTCAAGAACTCATCAGTAATACTTTTATAGAAGCTCCAGTATTTTAAAATGAACATGCAGAAACCTCATTTTGTACATTCTGACAGACACCACTCGGCCCAGGAAGAGCCATGAAAAAGAGGGTGTTGATTACCACTTCATCTCAAAGCAGGCCTTTGACGCAGACATTCAGAGCAACAAGTGTGTTCTACTCGAACATTAGACATTTTTACACTCTTGGTCTTGTTTGCTTTCTGCAAGAAATCATGCAAGTAAATGTACAATAATGTACAGAACTGACTTCCATCTGTTCTGCTTCTTTAGGTTTATTGAGTATGGAGAATATAAGGATAATCAATATGGGACGAGTTTGGAGTCAGTTCGGAGTGTTTTGGCCAGAAACAAGATGTGTTTGGTGGATGTTCAACCTGAGGTTAGTTTCTATCTCTAATTAGAGAACTTAAGGATACCTACAGGACTCAAAGGATGCTTACAAGACTTAAAGGATACTTTTGATACTGTAGATACTGACCACTGCAGAGCAGGAACACCCCACAAGAGCTGCAGTTTTGGAGATGCTCTGATCCAGTCGTCTAGCCATCACAATTTGGTCAAATTCCTTACGCTTGCCCATTTTAATAACTCAAATAAAACAAAATACAAATAATTTGTAAACAAATTGTGTTAATGCTTTGGCTAAATAACATTAAGAAATCAGTATTTGGTGAAATAACCCCGATTTGCATGTGTTTTGGCTCCATGCTCTCCACCAGTTTTTCACATTGCTGTTGGGGAACTTTATACCACTCTTTTTTGCAAAAAAGCAAACAGCTCAGCTTTACTTGATGGTTTGTGACCATCCATCTTCCTCTTGATGACATTCCAGAGGTTTTCAATAGGGTTCAAATCTGGAGATTGGGCAATGGTTTCTTATTTTTGTCCAGAGCTGTATATATAATTTATATTTTAAACAGCAAACATTATCTTATGTCCCCCAATATCAATAAATAACAGTTCAGCACTAACCACTTTATCTGGCCCACATATTGCCATGGAATGAGACTGATGAAATAATCATAATCTGACTGCCAAACCACAGTCACAAAAAAACATAGCTTTAATGAGACCACGGATTTACAGCTGGGCCACTTTAATCCCAAAATTAAAATGCCACACAACACTTCTTTTAATTGAGCCCTTCTTGGCCGAAGTTCTAAATAACATTTCAAACTGATGGGTTTTAACACAAAATTAAATAAAAATAAATGGGAAAGTGGAAATATATAAACTAATAGACTATTTTGCAAGGCTGACAATTTGTATGCGCTTATTTGATATATTCTTAAGGGTTGCTAATAAAGAGACAGAAAAAAGTACTATTATTTACAAATAAACAAACAAACAAATAAATATTTATATATATTTATACTGTGCGAATAAATATTTTTATAAATAATATAATATAATATAATATAATATAATATAATATAATATAATATAATATAATATAATATAATATAATATAATATAATATAATATAATATAATATAATATTACCATCTTTCCTAGATGGATTTTTTTTTTTTGTTCATTGTACCAGTACAAGCAGTGGCAATATAGGGTTTTTTTCTTATCATACTCAGCTTGGTGTTTGTGTCTGAATTGTGCTCACATGCGACTCTGCTATGATTAATATCTAATTACAATATTTTCACCCCTTATAAATGACCAGGCTCTAAAAATCCTTCGCACAGCTGAGTTTAAGCCCTATGTGATATTTGTCAAGCCATTCATCCCTGAGAGCCAGCACCACTGCAGCAGAGCCACATCACCATCAGGAGGGGACAGTGGACACCTCACGGTAGGATCTTTACATTTTCTACAGCAAAAGAATGGCAAAATAGCAAACCATGTTCTAACCTATAGTGTTAATAAAATAAAAGTATTGTGATATCAACTTACATCTGGTCAAAAAACCAAAAAAACAATTCAATCTCATGTTTGCAAATGCTTGGAAATGAAAATCCATGATTTCTGACACAAGCAGTTTTGGGCAATTAGAAGAAGGTGGTAGATGCAGCAAGTGAAGCAGTTTGTTGTCACATCATTATGTCATGCAATTATGATAAATTATTATCTTATTTTGGCTCATATTTTTCTCCATCCTGCACTGTGTAAAGGAGGAAGAGCTTCAGGAGATGAGTCATTCAGCCGAACAGCTGGAGCACCAATACGGCCACCTAGTGGATAGGGTCCTAGTGAAAGAAGACTCCACCAGCGCTTGTGCAGAGCTCAGGAGCATCCTCGAGCGACTGGAGAGGGAGCCGCAATGGGTTCCAGTCAGCTGGGTCCGAACATGAATCTTTTGTCCGCCTGTAACAGGGCGCTCATAAACCTGACAGCCTCTGTGTCAACCACTGAAGCGCATCTAAAATACTATTTCGTAGCTGTGCTAATAGAGCCTCAAGTCTTGCATGAATTAGTGTCTGAACAAATTACATCCATCATTCAGGGCTCAGGCTCAACAGTGCAACTGAGGAGCATTAAACACGAGCGTCCATGCAAACAGATATTTCATGTACAGACAAACTGTTACTTATTTACAGTACAAGTCAGTATAAGGAGTAAGAGTTTACCTGTGCTCCTTAAATAGTTTATTAAATGAGGAATATGATTGTTACTTATTAATTTTTGGTTCTATCTCAAATGGAGGCTGAATAAGCACATGGTGCCTGATGCAACACAACAAGTTAATACCCTAACAAGCTTTTATTTTTAATGCAGGCAGCACAGTGGCACAAGGGGTAGTTACGCCTTCACAGCTCCAGGGTCTCCTGAGATTCTGTTCATGTCGTTCCTTTATCTATGTGGGTTTTTTCCATGTTCTCTGCTTTCCTTCCACTGTCCACAAACATGCCACATGCCATGACTGTCAGTAGGTGGAATGGGTTTGTTAAATTGACCCAGATGTAAATCAGTGAGCCATCCAATGCTCCCTGAATTTCAAATCCTACATTTTCTTAAGGGCTGAGCTAAAGGTAAAATACATCCCAAGAAGAGTCCGATATTACCTGACATTTTCCCTCCGAACAGAAGTACATAATGAGCTGTATCATCAGAGCAGAAGTGCAGGATGAGAACAGAGACAGCTCAGCTAGAAGTCAGCCTTAGCTGTTCAACAATACTTTTAATAGCATGTTATTCCTCCCAAAAGGACATGGCAGTGTAGAAATGGGTTGAAGTAGAAATCAGAGTGAGCATGAACAACTTTCTGTTACTTCTTAGCTAATGAAGCCAATAATAAAATGCCAGTGTTTTTTTTTAAAAATAAGACACATGCATAAACTTACATTATAAATTATATTCCCTATACTGAAAGAAAATTTTCAGTAAATGTTTTTACATGCTCCTATAAATAATTAAAAACATGTTATATTGACCATTGAAAGTCTTAGGTGTCGTCTACATGAAGTTTAGAAAAAGTCTTCTATATGAGAGGTCAGTGCTAATATGATGAAGTGAGGAGAAATGTGTCATGTTTACTTCATATTCTGCATCCTGTCTATATGTGATGACTATATATATATATATTTATATATACAGTATAAATATATCCCGGTGTTATGTAATGTTATATCATATTACATGTATATTTGCAAGTCATAGTGGGAGCATTGTTAGGTAAATTAGATATTTATTACCCTTGGGTCATTAATGTTTATGAATCCTATATAGTCTATAAAAACTATAACCATGGAAGATGTGTTGGTTGATTATCTGGATTGTCTTAAGTTGCCAAAATATTGCAGAATATTCCAATTTAAACATACGAAACCATACAAAATCAGAGTACTCAGGAATGAGGTATGTTAAAACCTTGGGGTCATGTAATAATGGTATGCAATGGCTTTATAACCCTTAAAATGTTTTAATATGAATATAAATGTGTCATCCTTTTGACTGAACAAGTGTGCTAATAGATAGATATGGGCATGATATTGTAAATCTCTTATTTTTATATTAATGTGTAAGAAGATGAGATAAAGAGACACTCTAATAAAGTGAGAATTTCAAAGATCTTTTTGTGTGTTGGCTGTGGATGATGGTCATTAAATCATTTTTTTTTACATGGTCATGCTTGAGCAGTGCTTTTTCAATTGGAAAATGTGAAAAATGAATCTGACATTGATGCAAATAAATTTGTATCATTTTGATGGCTGCCACTAGATGATGCTATAGGACCTGTGCTGTTTGAATTGAAGGGCAAACAACCCTACCTACCCTACCAAATAGCAGGGCCAGCTTTATTAACATGGAAGAAATTATATTTACATAATATAACCTGTACTTATTTTTAACTCAGTTACCGAAATGCTGATTTTACTTAATTTTGTTGCTGATTTTAACTACACAGTCTTTGTAATGTAATAATTCTGTGTATTATTAAGAGAGAGATTAAAAAAACGTAATTCAAAGCATCCTGGTGTAACTGCTGTTTGGTCGTTAGGCGTGTAGTATATGGCCTGATAATATGGTATATGGCCTGATTATTTCTCTGGTTTATTTTTAGTCATGCAATCACTCCACAAATATTGCCAAAGTATG
This sequence comes from Hemibagrus wyckioides, assembly GCF_019097595.1. Lineage (NCBI taxonomy): Eukaryota > Metazoa > Chordata > Actinopteri > Siluriformes > Bagridae > Hemibagrus > Hemibagrus wyckioides. The sequence goes on along the minus strand of NC_080722.1, from coordinate 17,272,384 downwards.
TAACACTGTCCTCATTTCAACAGTCCTAGGATGGTCGCCAAGTGTGGGTCTTTCACAGTGCTCAGAAAATACTGTCGCTGTAGAGACTGCAACAGCCAGCTGTGGGGCCCAAGTATAAGTAGTATAGCTTGGGAAGCCTCTAATATGGGGTCCATTCATGACTGAATGAAGGCCGAGCAGGCTGAATCATCAGCATGGTGAATGTTGAAAAGCACTGATGTACAGACCAAAGGCCATGGTTTGTGCACTGGATTAAGTATGAATGTGGCACTGCTGAAACTGTCTTGCCTTGAATGTAGTTATCACAAGGTTCTACAGTATTTCACTCTTCCTAACCACCAGGGGCTGTGAATATCACCTGCATACATTCTTGCATGCCAAGATCATCTAAGCAAGCCACTAAATGACTGTGTGACATGGTATTCATAGTATGTGCTATAAATGCAGGGTTCATACAGCGATCTCTCAGTGATCCTTTTAGCTGAGCTCTGACTGGATCATGGACACCTCTGTAATGACCATAACATTGCCAAACCTTGTTGAGTGGCATGTCACTGAAGCTAAGTGTCTGGCCCTCCTGTAGGCCATTGTCATAATTTCCATCACCTTATTTGGCAGTCTCTGTTTAGACGGAGGGGTTCCCATCTTTTTTCTCCTTGAACAGTTATGATGATGATTGAAAAGCCACCCTCCATAGCATAGGGTGTGTAATGGGTATAGTATGTAATGCTCTGCAGGTTCAATCTCATAGAACCTTGCACGGTCAATCAGTCACTTAAACCAAATATTGGGTGACATGACCTTGGATATATTTTTACATTATTTACATTTATTGTTTCCAGTGCTACTCAGCTGAAAATATAGTACAAGCATATATGCTATAAGGCGAAGAGTATGTGTTCATTCCCCCAAACTGCTGCCATAAAGGTGAAAGAAGACAACAGTTTCAAATGTCTTTGTATGTCTTTGCTGGAGCATTACAATTTCCCTTCACTGGAACTAAGAGGGCCATAACATTACATATGCTCAAATGCAACATTCACTCACGGAGCACTTTACTAGGAAAACCTGTACACATACACATTTATGCAATTATCCAATCAGCCAATCATGTGACAGAGGTGCAATGCATAAAATCATACACTGCTGGCAACCAAGTGGTAACCATAGACAATCAACTGGCTTTTTCCTCCCATGTTGCTAATGTTACACACTCATGTTTCTTCTGTACAACATCAAAAGGATTTGACCATTTTTATCCATACAGGCTGCTCAGGTGCTTGATCAGTCTTTGGTCATTCCGAGACTGGACTACTGCAGCTCTCTACTGGCAGGTCTTCCTCTGAATGCAATTCGTCCTCTGCAAATGATCAGAAATTAAGCTGCGCAACTTATTTTAAACCTGCTCACATTACCTACTCCTGTGCTCCCTCCACTGGCTCCTGGCAAATGCATGCAACAGATTTGAAACACTGATGCTTGACCTCACTCCCTCAGATCCACTAGCACTACTCAACTGGTCCCACCATCTCTCAGGGTACAAGGTAGTCATACATCTAGACTCTTCTCTGTTCCGATGCCAAGGTTGTGGAATGAACTTTCCCTAAATGTCCAAACAGCCGAGTCACTGGCTGTCTTCAAACACCGGCTGAAGACCTACCTCTTCCTAAAACACTTAAACTAGATCTTATTTTCCCTGTTTGTTTTATGTATTGTTGTATGTTGTATGTTATATAAACCCCCCAAAAAAAACACAGCTTTTAGGCTGATCGTAACGTATGGTATTGTAAATCTGTGACCTTCAAAGATTTCAAAGCACTCTTGTAAGTCGCTCTGGATAAGTGTGTCTGCCAAATGCCAGAAATGTAAATGTAAATGCAGATACAGACCAACAGCTTAGAGTAATGTTCACATTAGCCATCAGAAAAAATCTCAGTGGTTTAGACTGTGGCATGAATGTTAGTGCCAGACCTGCTGCTTTGAATATTTCTATAACTGCTGATCTTCTGGGATTTTCACACCCAACAGTCTCTAGAGTTTACTCAGAATAGCGCAGTAAAGAAAAACCATCCAGTGAACGACAGTTCTGCAGATGGAAACGCCTTGTTGATGAAAGAGGTCAACTGAGAATGCCCAGACTGGTTCAAGCTGACAGCAAGGTTACAGTAACTCAGATAATCAGCATAAAAGCAACTTAGACTGAAAAACACATCAAACCTTTACGTGGAGGTGCAACAACAGCGGTTTCCATTTCTGTCAGTCAAGAAAAGAAAGCTGGGGCTGCAGTGGACACAGACTCTGGAACAAAACTGGACAGATGAAGACTGGAAAAATGTAGCCTGGTCTTCTGCTGAGGCTCACAGATAGTATCCATAAACCCAACCTGACTGTTGTTGTGACAACAGTCCAGGCTGGTGGAGGTGGTGTGAGGAATGTTTTTTTACTTTTGGCACACTTTGGGTTCATTCATACAAATCAATCATTGCTTAAATGCCACAGTTTTGTTACAGAACATGTGCATCCCTTCATGATCACAGTTTCCCATCTTCTAATGGCTTCTTTCAGCATAATAATGCATCATGTCAGCAAAAGTCATGAGCAATACAATGAGTTCAGTGTTCTTCAGTGGCTTTCAGTCAGCGGATCTGTATTCAAAAAACACTGTGGGATGTGAGAGAATGAGAGATACAGTGCAGCTGAAGAATCCGCATTGAACTGCATGATGCAATCACATCAACATGGACCAGAATCTCAGAGGAATGTTTCCACCATCTTGTGGAATCTTGTGGAGAGCACAGTGAGGCCCTACCCAGTATTAGTATAGTGTTCCTAATAAAGTGCTCAGTGAATGTACATTACCATGTTTTCATTTAGTAAAGTCTAACACACAGACTACACTAGGTTGCTATATAGGCAACTCAGCAGTGTGGCTTAAAACAGATGCTTTACAATTTTATTGTACTTTTTCCATGCAAGATTAATTATTAATAGTCCTTAGGTGTTGAGGTAAATTGTCAGCACCAATATTTTGGCAGGCGACCTGCTATTCATATACAGATATGAAGTGAAATGGTCTCCCACCCTGTATTGTTCTCTTTGTCATTTAGGATATCATCCATCTACCATGACAACAATTCCCTTGTGTTCATTTCTCAAAGTAATGCCAGCATTTATAAAAGCAGATGTCAATGCTGAACCATAGTTTTAGAATATCTGATGCTTGCACTCAAACCTCTGCAACATAAACATCACCATGTTGTGATGTGTTATTACAGTAAAGCTGTAGCTGTAAACGCTGTTGTGGTGAAATACACAAAGCAGGCACGGTGACAAGGAACTTCCTGTTTTGAAAGTCTACCGAAGCAGTAGACTGGGGCAGACTGTAGTTGTGGTCATTGTGTAAAGTGTGCGTCGTTGTGATCATTGTGCACCATCTAAAAGTAACTGAAAACATCATCTGAAACATTACGGGAAAAAGTGGATGTATAAACATCTTTAAAGGTAAACTGAATATTTACTTTGCCTCTTTGTTAGTATTGATAGAAAAAGTCTTATCAGAGAATACAGAATAACTGTGTCTAGAAATTGCTTTGTCGTCTTAGTATCTTCAAGATGATAAAGGATCGCTTTCTTTTTATAGCTGCTATAGCTGTAAATTTGTATGTGCAGATTTGTTTCTACAAGCCCACTAATGAGAGACATTTTGTTTTGCAGTTCTGTGTACTGTCTTACCAGTTTCAAGGCTGGAGGTAAACAAGCCATATCTTCATGCAGGCAGTATCAGGGTTTGATATTTATACATTCAACTGGTGATTCCAGTTCATTTGAGGCTATGCAAAGTCAGATAAAGTCATTCACGAACAGCCAGAGGAGGTAACGTGAACACTGAAAATTAGAATCATTCATATGCCATCTAATCACTTTCATTTGACCTTTTTAGTTGTCACCCCATAGACAAACAAAGCTATTAGTTTATGCTGGGGAACAAACTAGGGGGAAAATGCTTAGCCACTGTAAAAGTATGCAAGTGTTACAGCCAGGAAAGTAATGGGTAAACTTTTGCTTTCCGGTCCTTAGTTACACAACTTGACCAGTTCTGACTTGAAGCCATTGCTTCAGTATTTTCACAAGCATGTATTTTATTGGGCTGACAGTTGTGAGCAGCATGGGCCCTTTGTGTTTGTTGTGTATCATTTCAGTTACAATTTATTACTCAGGAAAGCTTTATTTCCGACATGCATCCATGTGTCTTAAACTCCATCATGCTAAACAAACAAACAAACCCTTACTCTATAGTACAAAACAAAACAGGGTGTGATAGTTATTTCTATTATAGCATGATGTCATGTTCGTTTATTGCTCATTACAGGTGTGGAATGGGCCTTACACATGCCTTTCTAATAAGACTGGGGAAATAATTTAATTATACCATGAGAATTGTATTATCGGTATAATTCCCAACCCCAGTGTGTTTTAAAACACTTCAATCCAACTGATGACCAAGGCTGATTTGAGTGAGTATTCTCTCAAGGGTGACTTGTGATTAGTATATTCTACATGTGCAATGTTGAAATTTACTACAGAGTGATGCAAGTGACATCTTCCTTGCATATTTCACTCTTACGCTATGGCTGACTCAGATCTTCAGCTCGTGAACAAGTCTATTAAGGCAGTTGTAGTGGGTGTGTTGGGCAAATGAAAACACTGAAATGTAACACAATTCCAGGATCAGCTTTGGGAAACCATGGTCTCTCTGCTATTGCAGCTGCCCGTCTACCAGTGTTCATGACTCAGAAATTGTGTAATTGCAGGTGCAATCTGTATCGTCATCAGTAAAAAAAATCCTGTTTCTTAAAGCTTGGGAAGTAGAAGTGGTTCAAACCGATAATATTAGACTTTCTCCTTCTGGTGTTTGTGTACAGATTCCTTCTTGATCTCTATAGAGGAAAATGGCTTAAATAAGGAATAAGTTCTTGGGAAATTTCATTTGTGGGTGGGAAAAATATCAGCAAATTTATTATAAGCATGCACTTTTTAACTAGGCGCCCACTAGAGGTCCTTCTCTTCAGTGGTCTCTGTTCCGCCTTTCACTGGCTGGCTCACTTCCTATAGCACGCGCTCCGAGAGTGATCCCGTTCTGCACTCTGATTGGTCGAAGGCCTTTGTTTTACTCTTTTCTCATTGGTCAACGCAATGAGACCACAAAGCCCATGCGCCCAAAAAGAGTTAGAGAAAGCGGCTGCAATCCGCTCCACATTAACCACGCAGCTGATCTCTGAAGGGGGCGTGCCGACAAAAAACAACTCTTTTCTCCCTTTTCTTTTAGCATGGCCTAAATCGTGCCGGAAAAATTACAAGTGGTTTATTTTGTGATCTGTTAAATTAATTTGTTTGGGGAGCAAATATCTACCTTTGTTTTGTTTTTTTTTACTGCGTTTACGAATGAACTGCACCAGGTAAGAAGAGTGCGTCATGACTGGAGAGAGCATGCGTGTTAGAGTCGCGATTGAGTGTTTTAACTGGATTTTAATTCGTTTTTATCATTAGTACTGTTTGAAGAACCGGTTTTATTAAGGTGTATAAGGTGTAGGTGATCGTGTGGAAGTGAGCATTGCCTGGTGTTTAGCAGAGATGGTCCTGCTGGCGCAGATGGAGTAAAGTTACTCATTTCTAATCTAGAAAACTTTGTGTTCACATTTGCTTTATTTATATATAAATATATGTTATAAACAAACCCTATAACTTTTTAATCAATGACATGAAACAAGCCTTTCACCTCAGCACACATCCTTACAGCTAAAACAAATAAATATTAAGCCTGTTTAAATGGCTGGATAAGCCAAAAATAACCATGATGTTAAAGTTAAATATTCTCATTTTATTCTAAATAGATCTTTATTATGTACAGGTTGTTTTGTTTATCAATTTATGAAATCAGTGTATAGCAGTTTGGCAATTTCTGATATGAGGATGAAGTGTGATTTGATCTACGTTTCTGTTAAAAAAAAAAAAAAAGTAAACATGCACGAACATATCAACAATGCATAATTTTAGTAGACATGCAAGAAGTATTTCAATGCTGCGCAGACTTTTACTCGTTCCGGCTGACTTAGTAATGCATGTTTTGTGTTTTGTTTTTCTTTTAAACAGAGTTTTGCACATCTTGAACCCAAGACCAATGCCATCTCCAATCATGCCTGTGGATGTGGCCATGAGAATCTGTCTGGCACACTCTCCACCTCTTCGCAGCTTCCTTGGTTCCTATGAAAACTGTAAGTCCAGAAACTTGGCCAAACCCTTCAAGCCACTGAGATCATGCATCAGCTCCAAGACCAAGGTGGAGGCCACTAACCGAGGATGGAAAAGCCCTAAAGGCAAAGGCAAGAAAAGAGTGGTTTTTGCAGACTCCAAAGGCATGTCGCTAACCGCGATCCATGTGTTCAAGGAGTTCGAGGAAGACTCCCTGTTACCTCCAGACTTGCAGTTTGAGATGTCAGACTTGGAGGAAGCAATTGTGGGCCTGAAGGTGGAGAAGGAGAAGAGTTTTGTTTTGGACTTCCCCCAGCCTGCTGCAGACTATCTGGACTTTCGGAACCGTCTCAAGAAGAACCTGGTGTGTTTGGAGAACTGTGTAATCCAGGACAGATCCCTCATGGGCACGATAAAAGTTAGCAACATCAGCTTTGAGAAGGCTGTTCATGTCCGGATAACGTTTGATTCATGGAAAAGCCACAAGGATGTTCCTTGCGTGTATATGAACAACGTTTATGGGTGCGCAGACACTGACACTTTTTCCTTCACCGTTGCTCTGCCGAGTTCTGTGCCACATGAGGATCTGGTGGAGTTCTGCATCTCCTACAACGCTAATGACGAGACCCACTGGGATAATAACGATGGGAAGAACTACAGGTTGGCACCTGCAGATAATGACAGCAACCAGACCAAACATGTCACTCAGAAAACAGCGTATGAGACCAGAAGCACTAACAAAAGGCCTGAGATGGAGTTTGATCAGTTTGGGAGCCCAAGGACCTCTAGTGGTTTCTTTCCAGAGTGGCAGAGTTGGGGGAGAATCGAAAACAACTCCCCCTACTGGTGAGGGTAGATGCTGCGTCAAAATGGTGACGACAAAGTTGTGTAGACTTCTCGGAGGAGGTGCTAGAAATGTAGAGTGAGATTGTACTAATAAATAAATTTAGGGGAAAAGTTTCAAAGACAAAACTCAAAAAATCAATGGCTTCAAATGCTGAGCCCATGACGATGATCATATTGGATGTATTCCCTGTTCAAACTATCCAGTGTTCAGGATTTTGGCAGATTTAGAAGTGAATTGATCTTTTAGTCATTGTGAGTCAAATGCTAACTATCTAAACACTATACAACTGAATGTGATTTCTCCTAACTTCAATGTGCACTAAAGTATTTCCAAGGTTAGATGTGACCCGAAATAGATCACCTTTTTTGCACCAGTCAGTGCTTTAGAAAAAAAAATATATATATAGATATACGGCATTATTGGAATCTTTTTTTTTTTTTTTTTCCTTCATCTTCACAAATGAACTGCGTCACTATTGTGCAATAGTTTCTGTCGAATAGACTTGATACGAGTTATTCTGTGAAATTGACCTGTGTGCAACATCGAGAGAAAGAATTCGTCTTGCCCGTGGTGACTCTGAAACACCCGTACATTCAGCCGGGAGGGAAAGCTCTCCTCCGTATGCAGTCAGGCTGATCTTCTGGACGTGCTTCCATGAAAACAAAGAACGGGGCAATTTGCACTGTATAAGATGCCTTTAAACTCAATAGCATGAAAGTGGAGTTATTTGGTACAACTTGAAGGTGCTTCATATTGAAGTTTATGTATTTTGTAGTACCGTTGTATTGGCCACTTTTTGCAGCAGAAGCAATAATGTGTACATTATTATTATGGGCACCTGTGTAATATACTGCTGATCATTGAAGCATTTATTATTATTATTATTATTATTATTATTATTATTATTATCATCCATGCACCTTTTTCCTTTTTCCGTTCAGTTTGTACGATATAGCTCTGCATTGCACACACTTGACTTTCTGCCATGTTTCCTTTTTCCGTTTATGCTGCTGTGGGTTTTTTGTTTTTGTTTGTTTTTTTTGGATTATGCCAGTGTTTTTCTGCATTGTTTCATTCATGTATGAGATGAAATAATAAAGGGTATCGAATGTTACTTGATGCAAGTGTTGGTAAGTGTAGTAACCCAGATCTATATGGGTGGAGGAGTTGGGGTATTTATGAGATTTGTTCTCGTGTTTCTCATGTCTGCTTCATGTCTTCCATTAGAGGGAAAACTGTCTGGTCAATGTGAACGAATGAATGTGAATCGTTTTAATGCAAATGTGCTGACGTGTGTTAGCCGCTGTGTATTTTAGAGAGGGGATGTGTATGTTGATTGTATAAAAGGGCTGGACACTGTGTGGTGTTTGTCTGTTTTCTACTGCAAGGAAAGCTGTCTGTCTACTTTATTATTTAATTCTGTGTTCCTTTTAAGAAAGAAATTGAATAAATTGCAAAGTTTCTACTGTGAAAAAGCTTCTGACTCTGTTACTTTGTGTAAACTGTTCTTATGGGGACATTAAGGCAAGGATTTGCACCGTAATCAACGGGGACTGCAAACTAGAGCTGATCTAGTTAAGCTATACTACACAAGGATGAGCAAGTGCGCTGTGATACGGACATAGACGCAAGTGCTGCAGATAATCAAAGCCGGGTTTAACATTTCAGTAGAATCGCATACATTGTGTTGCTTTTCTATACCAAGAATTTATCAAGTAACTGACATTTCAGACACAATAGAGTGTGCAGTCGTCTGTAAGAAGCGTAGTAATTTTACTTCAGTGTAAAGAACTGGAAGTTCATGTGGTGAACAGACACGATGCAATCAGGGAAATGTAGAAGTGGCACTCACTAAATTTCACCACTTGTCCAATCAAAACATGGATTAACTGCAGTATCGTTTAGAAATAAGCATTGTACATTATGATTATTTTTATTTCACAGTAAAACTAATCAGTCCACCAAAGGCACAATAAACATTCACGTTCAATACTATCTCTTTTTATAAAGCATATTGTGGCAAGTTATGCCTATATGTATATAGCAGTGGCGGACCGTGGATTTCACACCTAGGCCTTCACTGGTGTCCTTCCTGAATGAATCCACCTCTATAGCATCATTATGACGCCACGGCAATTGATACTAATCAACCGTTAAATAACAAAGTAAAAAAGAAATTATTCGACACCTCAGTATTTCACACCTCACAAGGAATAGTCAATTTTATTACGGTTACTTTTCTCAAAAAAGACCTTCTTGATGCCGTATGCAGCAAACTGCAATATCCAGAGGACGCAGCATCCGAAATGAGACTCAGAGAATATAGAAACACTGTATAACAGTGCGTTGTGTCACAGGCTCTTGTAGCGAACATGAATAAAATTACATTACATATAGCAAAAAAAAACAAATGAACACAATTCAGTCTCACAAGTTTCTTTTCACTGCAGCAAAAAAAAAAAAAAAACCCACAGCCCACCCCAGGGATCTGGAATGAAGGCAAATTGAAAACCCAGAAAAAAAAGCATAAATGGTTCTTGAAAAAGCTTACCAACTATTTTGAAGAATCGAAGGGATTTTCTTGAAAAGTCCGCCTTGAAAATGCATTTGTAAGGACGTCCGCGACCAAATCGATTTCTTCTCCTCTGTCAGCCATTGTGAGTAAATACATATACAGTATATATATATTATTTAGTTTGTGCGGTTCACTGCCTCTGACTACTCCAATTATCCAATCAAAGGACGGGAAATTGCCGACGTAATCGTATGCCTGCTAGATGGCCCCAGTGACGCCAACTCGAAATCTGATTGGTTAATGGATCAGTTTCATTGCCACTTATTTTAAGCTACGGGCGCCTGCACTTTTAATTCTGAAGGCCTTATAGCCGGGCAACACATGATGTCAGGCACTGCTGAAATATGATTGGATAAATACTCTTATCATAAATATACACTACTGGAAGCAGCGCAACTGAGAGAAAAGCTATGAAATGTAGAGAATAGACTATTGGGAATAATTTAATACATATTCATGGAAAAATATATGAAATATATTAAAATGCAAGTCAGTGATTCAGATCACTGCTGCAGATCACGCCAGCAGAGAAGGCCTTGCTGGCCCTGACGGTCCACCACTGGTGTAAAGTGTAAATCTACATAAATGACTTATAGATTAGTGTGATTGGACTGTGGACTGTGGTCCTAGTTGTGGTGGTTGTGTTTATGAACACAAGAACTTGACGGTGGTGTTAGCTTTTAGGGAATCAGCTGATTTTAAATGAAGGAATGAGAAAGAAGGGAAAAGAGCTTGAAGGCTTTTTCTGTTTGGATGTAGAAATGCAGGTCATATCGATTAGGACACTTTAGTAGAGGCGTGACAATATTTTATGTTTGCCTCTGGAGCAGTGAAGTATTGAAGAGTTCTGTTTTCTTACTTTGTTGTGTATGTCATAACAGGAAGTTGCATCGTTAATGACGGTCAGTGTACCAGCTCGCATTTCAACTGACCACACTGAACTCACTTACTGTAACACAAGTCTGTGTTTCTTTTCCCCGAATATTTATTTCACAAGGGTGGAATAGTAGCTCCAGTGCCCCCAGTTTGATCCCTGTGTGTGTTCACCCCATGTCTGTGTGGGTTTCCTCTGGGTTCTCTGGTTTCATCCCATCTTCAAAAATGGCAGTAGTTGGATAGACTCAAGGTATAAATGTGTGTGTGTGTGTGTGTGTGGTGCACTGAAATAGCATTCCATCTAGACTCATGCCTTGCTCATGGTGTCCCTGGGATAGACTCCAGATCTACCAAAACCCTGAAGTGGCAAAACATAAATGATAGAAATAATTTCAACACTTCCCAATATTTTCAGTATCCCAAAACGTTTCACAAAGAACGCAACCTAATATGAAACTTCATTTATTATACTATAAAAGCTCCTTCATTAATATTCAAATTCCAGGATAAAGCTTGTAAAACTCTTTTCATCTTCCAATCATTAGAAAAGTCCTGTACGTCTCTGACAAACCGGTCCATACCAGCGACCTCTCCCACACTCCTTCATGTAGTAAAGCTGTGCTTTATTGCGAGTTGTCTGATTAGATATGACACACTGGCAGACAAAACACTGATTAAAATTCCTGCTATTATACTGCACCTGCCAAATTGTCTGCTTTAATCTTAGATGAGGTGAAGTGTAATGATCCACTTATTTATGGAAATGGATCAAAATATTCACAAGACGTTTTTTTCCACACCATAGTAGTCTAATCATGCCTTGAGAAGGTCTATGAATTATAACTATACTGCGTAACCAAGACTAATGTCCCGTCACTGAACATGAACAAATAAATATGAGCCATAAATAATATAAGAAACAATATACTTCATGGCAAAAAAAAATAAAAAGAGCAAAAATAAATGTAAATGTGAAATGTGAAAAAAATCTCTTTTTTTATTTGGTATAATGTGAACCCTTACCAGTATTGCATATTGTAAATGAGTCTTTAGAAGCAAAAAGACACATCTTGCTTTTGGCCCATTTACAGTATTTATGTATGCATGATAAAGCTGTGTTATTCTCAGCACTGACATTATATCCAGGTTCAGGAAGTGACTTTTTTTTTTTCTATTTATCCACCTGACATGACCGGAATTTTTGAAATCTGGTTCTGATTTTGATTCTGATTCTAATCCTGAATCTCACACTGATTTTTCACACTGAAGGTTTCGAGTTCGATTCCCAGGTCCATCAAGCTGCCACTGTTGGGCCCCTGAGCAAGGCCCTTAACCCTTAATTGCTCAGTTGTAAAAAGATAAATAAATAAATAAATTAAATAAATTAAATTTATAAGTTGCTCTGGATAAGGGTGTCTGTCAAATACCAGAAATGTATAGTGCGGCAATTAGGATTAATAATAAAAAACATTTCTTTTAATTATCCACCTGACGAATAAGCATCCTGATTTTTGAGCCTGAGTCTATTTCGGATATTGACTCTGATACCGACTCTGATTCTAATTCTGAATCTCACACTGATTCGGAATCTTCTACTGATTCTCATTCTGAATCATCCTGAATCAGACTCAGACACTGATACAAATTCTGATTCTTTCATTATAACACACAGAGTGCCTTTAACACAGCTTACACCCCGTATACAGTAACACCATTACACCTCACAGGTCACAGTCACCACTACAGTCTTCACATCACAAAAAGACTGTAGCGGACCATTAGGACACTATGTGAGTTCTGAGATATTCCAAATAAAATGTATGTGCAAAACAACAACTTAAACAATATTAAGTTAATTTAAAAGTTAAAGTTAAAATATTTTGTTTTTTTTGGAGGGTGGGGGAATTATAGTAATAGAGCAAATGAATGATCTCTAAAGTATGAGCGAAAGTCTGAAAGTTGTTCAGCAATGTGTGCGATGCTCATGGACACATCCTGTGATTAATACGTCCTGGTGTAAAACCTGTTGAATAGGGGGAAATGACTAGTTTCAGAATAATCTAAGCATCAGAAATGTCTCACTGCTTTTATGGTAATTAGAAGAGACTCTGATCTGTTAGTGTTCACTGAAGTGTGAATACTAGAAAATAGGTGAGCTTGGCCAGACCTGTCATTCTCCACACAACGTGACTGCTATCATGTTTGCAGTGTAACAGCCATGTCTGTGTACTTACACTGCACGTACACTTGCGCACACACGCACACACACACACACAAACACACACACACAGCACAGTTATGAAACCTATCATACCCATGACCATCTGGGTTAAAATGATGAGGTGTTCATCTGAGAAAGCTTGACTCTACTGATATAATACTGTGCAGGAAAAAAACGTGTCTGCTATTGATCTGTGTTTAAACATGAACAAACCCAGTATTGATTTTTGTACAGCTCGTGACAGAGGCTGCTTTCAATCAATACAACCTGCTATGCACTCAACCATATTCTTTTTTATATTCAGTGATATTTTTTTTTTGTCTTATTAGATATACAGTTATTTTATTGTTATTGCTCCATGTATGTTTGTTTTGGTGTATTGGTTTGTATTGGTGAATCCTCAGCTTTGTTGTTTACCAAGCAATGATTTGTTAGATAACACTAGGGCAGCATGAGTAAAGTAGGACACCCAGTGGGATTACCACGGTCCAGAGTAGTCCTGTTCTTCTAACACCGGATGTCAGGATCATTAGAGATCCAGCACGAGCTCGGGGACGTGACCTGAGTGCGTCACAATCGCATTGGCTTGTAACGGCTATATGGATTAGTGAAAGTTAATCCAGAGCTGAATGGCTTCTGTGGCTTTAACCTCGCTGCAGAGAGATGGAGATTTCACTAGGTGGGAAAGTCCAGCAGCATTCTGTACAGAATAGAAACATGTAGAATTCCTAAGAGTTTTGAGTTGTCCGTTTTCAAACCCTGTCAAACAAAAGTTGGAGGCTAAGAACTTTTAATTATTTAAAGAGCTACTGACAGTGTATTAACATTACTAAGAATGTCCAAAGATAATAAAGGTGAACAGGCATAACATTATGACCACCTGCCTAATACTGTGCTGGTCCCCCTTTTGCTGCCAAAACAGCCCTGACCCATCATGCACTGTGTATTCTGACACCTTTCTATCAGAACCAGCATTAACTTCTTCAGCAATTTGAGCAACAGTCGCTCGTCTGTTGGATCGGATCACACGGGCCAGCCTTCACTCCTCACGTGCATTAATGAGCCTTGGCCATCCATGACCCTGTCGCAGGTTCACCACTGTTCCTTCCTTGGGCTCCACTTTTGATAGATACTGACCACTGCAGACCGGGAACACCCCACAAGAGATGCAGTTTTGGAGATGCTCTGATCCAGTCATCTAGCCATCACAATTTGGCCCTTGTCAAACTGAAAGGTGAAATGAAAAAAAAAAAAATATATATATATATATATATATTACAACACTTTTAAAAAAAAAATCTGCTTATTATTAGAAATGTTTTCTTTAAGGACATGTTTTCTTGATATTTATGGAAAGAGTTGAGTGTAACTTCTTATCTTAAGAGTGAGTGTAACTTCTTATCAGTCAGTAAGTTTTTTTGCTACAGTAGACTGTTCAGGAAGGAAGGCTTTGCGGTTTATCTGGAGCAAACCACAACTGCTTTTTTGTCTTATTATTTTAAAACAGAAAAGTGAAAGAAAAATATTTTGCAGATGTGAAAAACGTTAGTGGATTGTTATAGAAGTGTGACTGAATTACTAATCAGTGTTTGTTTCTATTTAATTCATTGATAAAAATTTAATCCTTTGCAAAGATTCTGTAGTATAAGATGAATAAAATATGAGAGGGCATAATGTTGCAAAAAAAATGGGACTTTTTACTGATCTTTTTATAATACAGTATGTTTTATGAAAGTGTTTTACTCCTTACTTATTGACTGCTTACATGCTCTATTATTATCCCTGAGATACAGCTGATTCAATATTGATGGTTTGGACAGATCTTGCTTACAAAAATAATAAAGTCACTTAAGCTGGCCATGAAACAACAGTGCTCCTACTGTGTGCAGACGTAAAGAACAGTGGTAAGTTCTTACAGAAAAGCTGGGTTAACTCCTCATGAAATGGATTTTTACACATTCCACCATCATGAAAACATTGTTGGAGTTCATTTCTGTGTGAAGTTCAACCAAGATGTGATAATGTTTTTATCCTTCAAGCGTAGGATATGGGGGTTTACTGCAGCTGGGAGACGTTTGCCGAGCATATTAAAGGAAAGCACGAGCAGGCCCGAGTAATCTTCAGAGGACGAGATGGAAATCGAAAAGCTTGCCTGTGAAAGTCTTTCCTTATTTTTTCCTCTTTGAAGTGGCTCATGCCACTAAGGCATCCATGGCAAACTGTGGAAGGTTTACTAATAAAAGATAAAGCTGCTTCAGTTGACCTAACTTTAGCCGCAGAGAGGATATGAAAGTGTACCTTGGAGCTATGATCATGCATCCAGGCTATGCTTTCCAGTTATTATAGCCTTACTGTAGCACAGCATCATTTGGTTTGCACACTGGCTGGTGTTTCTAACACTTTGAATGATATTAATGTTAAATATAAAGACTGATGAATGAGAGGATGCAAGGGCAGAGAGATGTCCAGGCCAGGGAATAACACAAACAGGCACACACACACACACACATACACAGCACTATATGCACTATTATTGTATTCAGGGAATCTTAGGCGAGGTTTCTAATCAAGCAGCCATTGTTACACACTGGCAAACACACCTGCTGCTCCTATGTGCGTATTCTGCAACCTTCCTGTTTAGCAGCTAAATGACTCAGTGTGTAGATTTGTGGTAGCCTGGAGGTCAGAACTGCAGCGGAAGCTGTGAACTCTGCAGTGACATGGGGGGGGGGGTCCTATGGGAGATCACTGCTTCTGATTTATTAGGTCAGTAGCCAGAAGTGACTGCTTTCCCACTCATGTATGGAACAAATGGAATGCAGTCTGCGTCAGTGACCCTTATGCGGTACATGACATGGAACATGCTTACACACTGAGGTGGCTAGCTTAATGCTTCCTTGATAGCTCTCTCACAACAACCTTAACTAAATTTATCTAGGAATGTGGCTAAAAATACCACAGCTCCACAAGTCCAGCTAAAGTTTGCGAGGCTATGCAGGTAGAAAGTGTTAGTGTTTTTATATTCTGTCTTATAAGGTACTACTAAGCTGGAAAAGCTATGTGTAATGCTAGATATTAACTTCTTATTTATAATATTCTAATAATATTCTGATAATATAGCCTGTGGTCTTTATTTAATTTTTCTGTGTAGCATTGTCTGTAAATTAAATCTATAGTGTCTGTAGTTTTGAGGGTCACCAATAACCACAAAAACATACTTGGTCAATAAACCTGATTCAGTGTTTGGCTTTCCATCCTTTGTTTAGCAGAAATAAGTTGTTATGCATGGCAAAATTCACACCCACATCATGTAGACTCTTCTGTATATCTCCTCTCTCACTGTCAAAAATTCATCACAGCAAACTGGATGAGTTTCTCTATGCACAAGAAGAAACTTTTCGAGCGCGAATCACATACTTATGCATTATTCTATACCACTGTGTACACCGATCAGGCATAACATTATGAGCACTGAGAGGTGAAGTGAATAACACTGATTATCTCCTCATCATGGCA
Source organism: Hemibagrus wyckioides (assembly GCF_019097595.1). Classification (NCBI taxonomy): domain Eukaryota; kingdom Metazoa; phylum Chordata; class Actinopteri; order Siluriformes; family Bagridae; genus Hemibagrus; species Hemibagrus wyckioides. Next base: position 17,256,100 of record NC_080722.1, on the reverse strand, counting down.
TGTGGGATATATTAGACAGCAAGTGAACATTTTGTCCTCAGAGTTGATGTGTCAGAAGCAGGAAAAATGGGCAAGGATTTGAGCGAGTTTGACAAGGGAGTTGCAACTTAGAGGACTTGCTGCTAACATCTTGGTGCCAGATACCACAGGACAACTTCAGGGATCTAGTGGAGTCCATGCCTCGATGGGTCAGGGATGTTTTGGCAGCAAAAGGGGGACCAACACAATATTAGGCAGGTGGTCATAATGTTATGGATGATCAGGGTATAAATAGTATGAGTAGTGTATTCACAGGAAGTGCACTTAAAGTATCTGGATGATGCACTTATTCAACCAATGAAATAAAGTCATTGCTTATGTTGTGAAAGAGGGGCGGGGCTAACAAGTACTGACAATGGGTGACAGAAAGATGGCCGACTACACTCTGGTGGACAAGACATCCTACAGATGTATTTTATGTTAGCTCATGCTGTGTGTGATTTATTTTTAAACATTTTAAAAATTCACTGAAGTCCATAAAAGCTAGTAGCATCACAATATACTGTATCTGTGAAGATTCTCAGTCATTCGGGGTGTGGCTATCTGGAAGTTGAGTCATGTCAACTATCTATTTCTAGCTAGATCGTGAAGTTCCACTACTTATCTGAGCAGCTTCTTGATATGACTCAACTTCCAGAACAAAATACATTGTGATTGACGTCATTTGTCATCTACCGGGAAACAGCATATATGTACAGTTAATAAAAAAAACCTTACTGTGCCATTTATGATGACACTGGCCTTCTAAAATGTATGGACTAGATGGATTTTGTTTGGGATTCAGCTTTTGACACTTTTTTGGACATGCAGTGAGGCCGGTACTCTATGTTAAGGCTCATTGCATAAATAAAGCAACACTTCTACCTGTATACACAGTTTCAGTGGTCAAATCTGCTTCTCTACTAACAGCAGAATACACTGAAGTCTGAGTGCAGCTGCTGAAGACTGGATCAGACTCAGTGCTGCTGATGAATGAATAATGACACGGCACCTCACACTCATTCCAGCTCTCTACTCCAAATACAATGCACAAGCTCACTGCGCTCTATTTTTACTACATGTAAGTCTCACCAAGTTTCACACTTTCAAAATATGCTAGAGCAAGCCTAAAAATTTGTAAAAGTTTTTCTCAACTGCTTAATCACGTGACAGGAACTTGCAGGTCATCACATTTCTTGCTGTTGTTTTAGATAGAATTTTAACATTAAATGTTTGGAAGAAAATCTTTTTAGTCTGGATTGTTGGGATTTATAAATATATATATTTATTCAGGGAACAATTAAAGAAACAAAATATTTTGGATTTTCAGGAATTTGATCTTGTATCTATTGGTACACTATATTGCCAAAAGTATTCGCTCACCCATCCAAATAATCAGAATCAGGTGTTCCAATCACTTCCATGGCCACAGGTGTATAAAATCAAGCACCTAGGCATGCAGACTGTTTTTACAAACATTTGTGAAAGAATGGGTCGCTCTCAGGAGCTCAGTGAATTCCAGCGTGGAACTGTGATAGGATGCCACCTGTGCAACAAATCCAGTCGTGAAATTTCCTCGCTCCTAAATATTCCACAGTCAACTGTCAGCTGTATTATAAGGACGTGGAAGTGTTTGGGAACGACAGCAACTCAGCCACGAAGTGGTAGGCCACGTAAACTGACGGAGCGGGGTCAGCGGATGCTGAGGCCCATAGTGCGAAGAGGTCGCCAACTTTCTGCAGTCAATCGCTACAGACCTCCAAACTTCATGTGGCCTTCAGATTAGCTCAAGAACAGTGCGCAGAGAGCTTCATGGAATGGGTTTCCATGGCCGAGCAGCTGCATCCAAGCCATACATCACCAAGTGCAATGCAAAGCGTCGGATGCAGTGGTGTAAAGCACACCGCCACTGGACTCTAGAGCAGTGGAGACGCGTTCTCTGGAGTGACGAATCGCGCTTCTCCATCTGGCAATCTGATGGACGAGTCTGGGTTTGGCGGTTGCCAGGAGAACGGTACTTGTCTGACTGCATTGTGCCAAGTGTAAAGTTTGGTGGAGGGGGGATTATGGTGTGGGGTTGTTTTTCAGGAGCTGGGCTTGGCCCCTTAGTTCCAGTGAAAGGAACTCTGAATGCTTCAGCATACCAAGACATTTTGGACAATTCCATGCTCCCAACTTTGTGGGAACAGTTTGGAGCTGGTCCCTTCCTCTTCCAACATGACTGTGCACCAGTGCACAAAGCAAGGTCCATAAAGACATGGATGACAGAGTCTGGTGTGGAGGAACTTGACTGGCCTGCACAGAGTCCTGACCTCAACCCGATAGAACACCTTTGGGATGAATTAGAGCGGAGACTGAGAGCCAGGCCTTCTCGTCCAACATCAGTGTGTGACCTCACAAATGCGCTTCTGGAAGAATGGTCAAAAATTCCCATGAACACACTCCTAAACCTTGTGGACAGCCTTCCCAGAAGAGTTGAAGCTGTTATAGCTGCAAAGGGTGGACCGACGTCATATTGAACCCTATGGATTAGGAATGGGATGTCACTTAAGTTCATATGCGAGTCAAGGCAGGTGAGCGAATACTTTTGGCAATATAGTGTATATTTGGTGAAATAGCTCCAATGAAGACAAATCTTAAAATAAAATCGTATTGTTTGGCTGTGGTGTGTCCACAAAACTACAGTAAAAATCATTCTAACATGAAAACTGAGCTAAATATCAGATTCAGAAAAAAAACAGACCATGGTTATGTAAACTGTGGAAAACCCTCCAGGAGGTCGGCATATCTGTGTCAAAGTCAACTGTCAATAGAAACCTTCACCTGGGTTAATACAGAGCATTGAGTCCAAAATGTACACCATTGGTGAGCCTCAAAAATCAGATTTATCAAAAAGAAACGCCAGTACAGTTCTGGAAGATCTGGAGATCAGAAGGACCTGTTTATGATCTGAAGCATGTCACCTCATCTAATAGTGTGTTCATGCACGACTGCCAATGGATCTGGTTCCTTGTGTTTATTAATGCAATGACATCTGATAATGTCTGACGTCTGTAATGACAGGATGAATTCTGAAGTATACGGGTCTTTATTATCTGCTCACATTCAGCCAAAGACTTTAAGACTCACTGGCAGATGCTTTACAGTGCAAATGGACATCAACCTAGAGCAGGCTTTGAAAGCAATCCTAGAGGCAGAGAAGTCTAATGCTCTGCAAATAGCCAAGTCAATCACCTGACCCGAATTCAGCTGAGCATGCGTTTCACTCGCTGAAGGCAAAACCGAGGGCGAAATTCCTTCGAGAACAAGAACAAGCTGAAGTCAAGTCATGCCACAGCTTCAACACAGACTGTCAGGACTTCAGCATCTGTCTTGTGATGTCTCTGGATTCAAATAATATTGAAAAATAATTCTTTAATTTCTGATCAGTTTGTCAGGTTGTTTGTTAATGGAGGCAGGTGGAGAGGTGAGGGGGGACATATTAAAAATGCTGTAATTCCTATACTGTTTAGACCCAATTAGATGTAAATACATTCAAATTAAAGCTGAAAGTCTTTTCAGAGATCACTGACATGTCATGTACATTCAAGTTACGCTAGTGTACTGCGTTAGACAGTTCTCAGTACTCTGCTAAAACTTGCCAAAATACCTCTGTGTTTTATTTAGATCATTTCACAAACTAACTATGATTAATGTGCTTAATTAACAACAGATAACTCCAGTTAAACACAATAAACTAGTTATGCATGACACATACCTGAGGGTGTGTGTGTGTGTGTGTGTGTGCTTGCAAAAACTCTGGCTTACACAGAGGAAATGAAATCTTCTGCAATCAATCTTATAGAAGGGGGAAAAAAAAGTTCCTAACCTAGGGCAAGCTAGAGGACACTGCTTTTCATTTCACCACGTCTCATACCAGTGACAACAGAATACAGATGAAATATCTGTGTGTGTGCACGGGATGAATACGGCACCATGAGCCGTTCACGTGCCTCTCTCACCTAGCTAAGCCACTTTATAGTATATCATAGCATGCACACTGACCTTTCACAAGCTGTCTGAGCTCTTCTTAATATAGAACAAGAAGGAATCTGGGGTGAACTGGAACTTGAAGTAAGGCATGCACATGCGCAGTGTAGTAAAGGGCATCATAATGTATAATTCATCAGTGAGGGTTGTTGGAGTGTAGATTGATACCTGGTTTGCAAAGCCACACACCACAGTTTTGATATTCCAGCTAGCTAGTTTCCAGCTTCCTTACTAGAAAGTAGTTCTAGTAGTGTTAGCATACAATAATGCCCAGGCATCAATACATATAAAATTTTAAAGGTGCCAGTGTAGGACAAACATACAATTAATAACGCTTATGTATTATTATTTACATATACAAAATGTACAAAATTGAATGTGTAATGCATGTATTGTATCTCTCTCTCTCTCTCTCTCTCTCTCTCTCTCTGTTGAGTTACACATGCTATGTTTGAGTTCCTGACCTCTTCTGCTCTCTGGATCTAACCTGATCCATCCTGATGCCCTACTTCTGCTGCATACACCTCTCATCACTCGGTGGTGCTTACTGCTTTTGAAAATGACCTACATGGACAGTCTGGAGATATATTAGTCTGCTATGGATAGTACCACTTGGAAACCGTGGTGGTGGCTGTTGTCATGGTTAGTTTTGCGCTCGGGTCTCCATCGTTGAACAGCTCAAACTCACAACTTTCCAAGCATTAGTCCAATACCACTGAGCTAACACTTCCAATGAAGTCAGAAATTATGTGAATGCTCATAACAAAACGTTGCTCAAACACTCAACTGGTTACACAACTCCACTCAATTATATACAGTAGAAAGGAAATGATTTATAATCACTTCCTCCACTGGCACCCAGATGAGGATGTGTTCCCTTTTGAGTCAGGTTCCTCTCAAGGTTTCTTCCTCTTATCATCTCAGGGAGTTCAATGTAAATTTTCATTTTAAACTTTTTTTTATTTTGAATCTTTATATTCCTGTATGGCTGATTTGAGACAAAGTGTTAGACAAATAAAACTGGATTGAATTAAAATCTTAAGACATTTAGAAAGTCATATTTTGTACACAGAACGTTGATCGGGATTTATCTGACTGGTTCTTAATCTCTAAATCATTCAAATCACCTAATAGAAGAGGAAACCATTTCATCTCCATGATCATACATGCTGTTCAAGCTAATCTAAAATACAAGATATTTCACTTCTTGAGAAGTGAAATCAGAAATCTTTCCTAAACAAGATACTTTACTTTCATATGTTGTTAAAAAGGTGATTGCATGTGTTTATTAAAAATTCAGTACAACATGTTGGCAGCCTTCAGTTACCGGTTACACTGGAGAGTTCAGGTTATTACGCAAGTCTCATGTTAGTAATGCTAATTGAATCTGATCTTAACACTGTTCACTTTCTGAGGGAAAATAATATGTACTCTAATGTGTAGAGCAGAGCTGTAATTTACTTCTTTTATAAAACACATATAATATATATATATATATATATATATATATATATATATATATATATATATATATATATATATATATATATATATATATATAATACATAAAACATATGTAGAACATTGACAACTAAAAATGACACAAATATGTTTTTTGTGTCAGACTGGATAATAATAATAATAATAATAATAATAATAATAATAATAATAATAATAATATATACATGTGTAACACCTATATAGGAGAATAAAGTATTCCCAGTGATATTTGTGTGTTTATCTAATTGACCAACATTATTATTATGAATATTTATTTATTCATTTATTCATTCATTTTTTATTTATTTATTTGTTTGTTTTTTGCTGAAGCCAGTATATTAAATTGTTCAATCAAAATCCATATATTTGCCTTCTTTATTAATTTTACAATCATTTTGCACAGATATTAAAATGAGGATTTATAATTTTACTCACACTGCATGTGTATGTTTACGATTACTTCATTTTATTATGTAATCCTCAGTAATAGAAAGTCCTTCAGTTAGTTTGAAGTTTTCCAGTTTATCTGTGGCAAGACCTGACAAACAAATCTACTATTATATCATTATACAAGCTACCACATCTCAAAGGTTGCCAAGTCAGTTGGTTTGTTGTGAAATATGCTTACACACCCCCGGGTAACCGTCTCACTGAGTAGTAGCAAGATAAAGTCAACTAGCTTGGCCAGGTAGACATAATCAGGCCATCCACCAGTGAATTCTGTGATATCTAGGGAGGCTGGTACACAGCTTTGTCTCCCAATAACAGTAAGAAATATTTAAAGCAGGGAGTCAACGCAGACTTAGCTTCATGTCAAAAATGTTGTTTTAACATAACTTTGTGTTATATTCGTTCAGATTTGCAGTAACCCCAACACATCATGTCTTTCAGATTCAGAAGATAAAGTTACTGCTCTGACTAATGTATGATTAATACTTCGCCATGGCAGTGAGTGCCCTAGACCTTTCTAGAGCCGTCTAAGCTAACCCTAAATATAGATCCAGCGGGAATACGGGATGACCTGTGTGTCTTCTCTGGAAATGCACAGCATGGTACACATGAGAGCTGTCTTATAGGGGGATATCCGTGATTAATCTCTGGTTATTAGCCTTTTTTAAGGCTGTTAACCATTTTAAACAAAACTAAATAAATAAATAAATAAATACATCTATTTTACACAATCCAACAACTGTAAGATCTTTCTACAAGAGCAGAGACACTGGGTTCGTTCTTACACAATGCTGTACTTTTGTCCTATAAATCAATACAGTATCTAACGTGAGCTAATGAAATTATCCCTAACTTCTCACAGAAAATATCTAATGGATTTTGCTTTTCAGCTTAGCATGTTGGTAAAGAGTGATGATTTGAGATACTATAGCTTTCTTGTCAGCTTGAACCACTCTGTACATCCTCCTCTCTCAGAGGTTTCTGCTCTCAAAACTACTGTTCACACTTCCGAACATGGCCGCTAATAACACAGCTCAAGACTCACCTGATTACTAAACACACACACACACACACACCTGGACTTAATTACAGCCACCACCACCCTCACTGAATAAACAGACTCTCAGTTCTCACATGAAGTAGAATTTTCTTTGTCATTGTGCCAGATGATACCAAGCCTTGATTTACTGTTTGCTTACGTGGTTTGGACTAATTCCTGTTATTCTCATTTTTGCTCTTGACTTCCTTTTTATATTTCGCTTGACTCCTGATAATGCTTTTGGATTATGTCTGACCTGTCATCTGCATTTGTATCAGTAACTGTTTTCTGACGACTGGATGTTTTTAGTTTTCCGCACCATTCTCTGTAAACTCTAGAGACTTTTTTCAGAAAATTTCGAAAATTTTCAAACCAGCTCATCTAAAGCCCTTGAGATCACATCTGTCCGCTGTTGTTTGTTGTGAACTGAAGCTCTTAACTGTATCTGTGTGATTTTATGCACTACACCACTGTCATTTGATTGGCTGATGTACAGGTGTTCCTAATATAGCGGTCAATTTATCATGTATATAGTTTTTGCATGTAATACATATTATTATCGTACACATACAATGCCTTGCATGTGCTAAGCGCGCTCTGAAGCTGTATACATTTTTTTATATAGAATAAGCTCACACAATGTTCACACTCACTGCAGAATGATGAATAGAACGTTCATATACTGGGACTGGCTGGTCTGATGATTGAGAACTGGCTGTTTCCCAATAAAACCTTGACCTGTTGCTGAGGCCAACAGAGAGCAGCTGTTTAACAAGCTTCAACCTTGTACACCCCCTCAAAGTCCATCACCACAGTGTTTCAGCACAGCTGAAATCCATCCATCTCTCCAGCCTGGCTCAGCTCCAGCTGTACAGACCTCCTTGTACCTTGTCACCTTCCCATTATACATTCAGATGAAAATTCCCATCTGCGAACGCTTCGAATATGATCAGATCATGTGACCACGATTAAGTGTCCATTCTTTTCTCTTTTTTTCCACTCCAAGGTGAAGACAGAGCTGTGTGATAAGAGAGTCCAAATGAAGCCACATTGCTGGGAAGGTCATTGTGATTACAGTGAAGCCCAGAACTGCTGACTAATCACTCCAAATCTGAGTCATCTCCTAAAAAAAGGCTCCAAGCATCATTTAAATATAGACAGGGCTCCATGAACATCGCATGTCATGTTTAGAGACACGTGTGACGTTTTCCCATGGAGCCTCTACAGAGATGATCTGTATAGTAGCAAGAACTTGCGTAGAGATGTACACAAATTCACACAGACTATCCATCAACTCAGTAGCAGGGAACATGCTCGAAGGCTTGAAGAAATCTTACATATGCTTTAACAATTTCAGATTTCACAATTCTCAAATGCAAATGCTGTAACACAGGCTGTAATTCATTTAGAGGCTGTTTTAGGTCGGTTTATTCAATAGTCTATATTCAAATCACACCTATATAAGAGCATAATGAACAGCTGGGGTATATGAGGCTACCTAAGTCCATCCAATAGTCTCTTTGTTTTCTTGGAAATGTGAACATAGAAAACCAGTGCCACATGCGGGCATTTACCATTGGCAGTCTACACGTGTATTATTCTTACACGCACAGTTCTGAAAAAGCCAGGCTGCTCAAACAAACAGCACGCAATCTCCTGATGAGTCTGACTGAAATTCCTAGGCAAACAGAACGCTGTGTACTTGAGGCTCGAAAAAGAGAGATGTCCTGCTAGTCCAAATAAACATGAAACCGGGCTACAAGAATATAAGAATAATTCACAGAACAGTGTAGCTGTATAACTTTAATCATTAAGAATGAGCAAAGTTAAAATAAATACATGGCAAATACATTTGTATTCAGTCATACAACGGAATAAACAATAAAGTCAACACTTGCAAGATTTTAGCTGGCGATCAAGAGGACAGATTTAATCTAATGTTTATGGAAGATTTCAATCGAGTGAGAGAGACAGCTCGATGTGAAGAGAAGGATGCTGCCAAAATTCAACAGTTTGAAAAAAAAAAAAGCTTAAGAGATGTTTATAACTGTTGGAAGTTGTATCATTATTACCACTCAATTATTATATCGTGTTATCTGAATGAGCACGAGCTGACTCGGTGGAACAGCTGCAAATAAATTAATCTGAACCTGGTTTGCTGTTGACATGTACGTGCCGTTATCAGATGTGTCCACTTTCTATTCAAGAACTGCCAGTAATAACTACCACAAAAGACTTCGAGTACAGAGACCCACTATTGTTGTGTTTTATAGCTAGTCACTGTGACGGGCACAAACACGGACATTTACACGGTTCCTTTCCTTTCACAGAGAATACGAAAGGGTCGTCAACACTTTCAGAATTATATACAGAACAAAACCATCTCTGAGCATGAAAACAATCAGTTACGCAATATTTAACAGCTAGAACAATCAAAGACTGGACGCAAAATTTGAGGAAACACCAAAATCAATCACACTCGTACACAGCCGTGGTTATTACCAGGGAGTCAAGGAGACACGGCACTGCCACTTTAAACACTCAGACCAGAAGCAGTCTCAGTGACAGACTTTTGGCCAAGCTATTTCATGGCCCAGGCTTCACTCTGGCCCATTTTCAGTCCTCCTCATTGCACAACTGTGGGATATTACATAAGATCCCTGCTAGTCAAACAGAATCAAACTCGTAAAGATGCCAAGTTTAAGTCTGATACGATTGTTTCATTTAAATAATTCTCCACCTCGGACTACTGTAGCTATCCTGCTGATTTGGTTGGATATATCATGAATATATCACATGCTGATATTTTGTCAAAGCTATAAAAACAAAACATGTTCTATTAAATCAGAAAGTTTGGTCCTTGATATACATAACACGATGCAACATCTGAACACTTCTAGGCATACAGTACAGATTAACTGGATTCTTTTTCGAATCCTGGTTCATGACAGAACTTCATCTTACCATTTACACACACAGAACTAAAACACAATGTTACACATCACAGCCATATCAAATGGCCTAATGCTAGTGAATCTACAGATCTAGCTTTAAGGACAGCTACAGTGCGTAAATCATTTACTAATGGGGCCTAATGTGCAACCATTAAACAAATATAACAGTAAATGAAAGGATAGCCTTGGGGTTTCCATTCCCTCAGACCGTCACACTACTCCAAGCCAAAGCCCTCAGCATTGGAAATGGCTATGGTTAGCTTTTGCCGTAGTTCTTTCTTGCTCTTGTAGGGTGGCAGGCAGATCTGATTGAAGCATGTGTGTGAAACAGGTAACCTGAAGAGAAGGAATGACACATTCACATATTAGAATTATTATCTTTGTGAGGTTCTTTCATTGATCATCATATACTTCAATCTAACCCTAAACTTAACTTCAAGTATCAAAAAATCAGATTTTTTGATACTTGATTTAAGTCCCCCCCCCAAAACACACACACACACAGTGTGATTCATCACTTCAAGCTTACCAGTCTGTGGAAACATCAATCTTAGAGATCTTGAAACTGAGGTCTGCCATCCCTCCCACAGGAACACGGTCACTTCCTGTTGTAAAGTGGAGAAGCCTCTTCTGCAGCTCTAGAGGGAAAGCTAGAACCACGTCCCAGAATGCACTGCATCCACACACACAAATATAGATATATTTCCGGCATCATTACAATGATAAAAAACATTTTGTGCAAAAATTACAGAAGTAGAAAACACTGAAAGCGCATATTGTGACAAATAAAATAGGAATAAACACATGCAGATAAAAATATATTAAATACATGCATGTTTCTCTAAAAGAAGTGAAAACGTGTTTTTCCATAAAGATATGACTGAATAGTCATATGCAAAGGATGATTAATTTATTTGCAGCTAGCCAGTGAGTGCAGTGATCAGCGTTACCGGATGGTGGGGTCTGTCTTGCTGTAGCCCTCATACTGTGCCACCCTCTGCAGAGAGCTCATGTCCAGATTGGGACTCCCACAAACCAGGATCTCAACCTCCTCTGGCCTCAGCAACTACGGTAAAACGAATTACAATGCTGTTCATGACAATCCATTCACTTTAAATTCAGTTGTAGTTCTATAGCGCTTTCACTGATGAACACTGTCACAAGGCTGCTTAATAGAAATATACAAACTCGGGAGATAAATGATGAATTTGAAATTTATCTCTAACCAGCAAGCCAAAGATGACCGTGGGAAGGAAAAAACTCCCTGAAACGATATTAAGAAGAAGAACCAGTGACCAAAGGCAACCCATTCTCATCATGGACCCACTGGATAGTGTGAATATATAAAATAACTGTGGACTATATGGTCAAACTGTATAAGCAGGAAATGCATTCTAACTTCGACATGAAGTCTATCTTGTTATCAATTGCTTAACTGTGAATGCAATTTTTTAATACGTGCTCATCTGGAGTGGTTTTTTTCCAGTCTGAACATTTTATTTTAAAAAAATATCCACTACCACACCCTGGAGTATTGCATATCTGAATACAGCTCCTTTAACTCTAGGCAAAGGCCCGGCTTTGTTGGCGGTTATGAGAAAACATCTGACCTGCAAAAACAACAACAAAAGTGCAATCTCGCTTGACAAGTCCGCCCCTCCTTCTCCTAACACCAGAGAGTGAGTTATTACCTTTCCTCACTCTCTTACATAAGAATTTAGAGACCTGGGGATTTTATGTCCTCAGCCTAACAGACCCTTTCTTTCCTGCTGCCTCAGACACACAACCTCCACAACTGCTGATGCTACAGAGAAACACTGACTCAGTCAGAAAGATCCAGAAAGGTCCAGGATACTTCTGAATCAGTACTCAGAAGTACACAGTTCTTGTTTTCTATCTCTCTCTCTCTCTCTCTCTCTCTCTCTTTTTTTGGCCAGCTGTATGCTTGGAAGAGCGAGCTTGAAACACACACTCACTACCATATTGGGAAGTGTAATTTTCAATCTGAACATTGCCAAGATAAACACATGCAATTATAGCTTTTTCAAGACTCACAGCAAGCAAAGAGCAACCTTCGGCTTCGAGTTATTTAAACAACATGATTAACATCGCGCTAGATCACATACACTTGTCTGAACAGGTGATGAAACACACGGGGAAATTCCAGCACTTGTGTAGCAATGACAATTCATTAAATCAAAGTAGCTACGAAACGACTGCGCGTCAGGAGCCGTACTAGTCGCAGGCTATTAAAAATCTGCATGAAAAAGGCCGCTTTGTAAAGCCTGTGATTGAAATGCGGGACAGGGATTCGGGGTTGCCGTTTTCTTTGCGTAGCTGTGTATTAATTCTACAGAGCTCACTGGCATATTCTTTCCCTGTTGGCCTGGATACAGCTTAGAAGCAGAGCACAAAACACTCCCCAGTTCTCTGGAGTATGGCCAAGGGAGGGGGTGGGGAAGGCAGACTGGGCTCAGCGTTCACACACACACACACACACACACACAGGACAGCATTGCGCTTACTGCTTACTGTTCTGAAATCAGTTGGTGGAACTTTCTATATTATCTGCAGCACTTTTGCACTGAAGCACATTTACTCCCGGAAAGCATCAACATGCTCTACCTCCTAACTATATTATCTAAAAATGGCCTAGGGGTGTCAAAAATATCATGATTCGCGAAGGCATGTTTCTGATACATGATGTGTATCACAGTGAGACATGTTTCCATCACAGGGATGCACAGATTTAATCCTGAGCTTTAGCTACTGTCTGTATGGGGTTTCAAATCTTCTCCTCATGTCCACATGGGTTTCTGCCAAGTTCTCCAGTTTCCTCTCAGCTCCCGAAAACATGCTGATTGGCTAATCTAAATAGCTGTGAATGAGTGTGATGCGATGGACAGGCGTCCCCATCCAGGGTGTATTCCTGTTTCACATTTCTGGGACCGGCTCTGGATCCACCGCAATCCTGAGCAGGAGAAAGCACTTACTGAAGCTGAATAAATGAATGATGTCCATTATGATATTCAGACACTGGAATTACACAGCTCCATTGATTTTTTTCTGGCAAAAAAATGCTATTTACACCAAAATATTGACTAGTGTTTTGTATTAAAAGGTTCACCTACAGTCATGTAAAATATACAAAAATCACAGGATTGTCAGCTGGAGCTTTTTTTTTCTCTCACCCTATATCCAGCTCTCTCCTATAACACGACGGCTACCAACTGGGGAACGTGTGCCTGTGCCAAGACACGTGATGTCAGCCTGTGTATTTTTAACTGCTGCTTATGCTGTGTCACAGGGCAGTGTTTCACGCTCAGAGAAAAGCTCTACCCTCTTCCGCATACGTGTGCTGACAGACGCCGGTAAATGGATAGTGCAACTCTGACTGATGACCAGAGACAATAATGCCATCCTTTCAACTCAGAGACCACGGGCAATTTTGGTTTCTAGAATCCCAGAGAGTTTCATAATTTCATGATCTTAATAAGTACTTCGCTGAACTGCAAACAAAGTGGAACAATATTTTGAGAAATCCTAATTTCAGGGATGCTATTTTCCCCCAAAAAATGTGTTTAGTGTGTAAAATAAGAAAAACCTACTTTGGATAAGTAACAGTTTGGATAAGTAAGAGTTAGATTCTCACAGCACAGTGAAAAAAGTTCAACTCACCATCAAGGCATTAGAGGCACACACGCTGTGAAAGCCATGGTAGAAGGCAGCAAACTGTCTGTAGATGAACTTATTCAGCAGGAAATCAATGTACAGCTGGACGTACTCTGTACAGCGATGAATAAATAAACATGATGTTATAGCACAGGCGATTACAAAGATGCTGACAGTATTGCATGAAGCTTGTGGGAGTTTTTAGGGGAGACTTCATTCACCTTTTCGGTTCTGGTTAGTCACAGGGATTTTATCCCCACCTGGCTTCAGGTTATATGATTTGACTACTCCAAGTTCTTCTTGAAAAACCTGCAAAGACAGACACAGGCATTGATCTCGACTCATCTCGGCTTCTTTGAACATATTTAAACCTAGACGGGAAAAAGTCAAGACTACGGTGCAATCTACGGCACCCTGAATATCTTAAAAGCCTTACGGCCTGTAAACATTCTCAGTTGCCTGTGCTGCACAGAGGCATGTCTGTGTGTGAGTCAAACACCTGAAAGGTCGTATAGAAGTCCTCTTCAACATTTCCCTCATAGCTAAGTAGCTCTGCAAGGCCATGAGCAAGATCCTAAAACAGAAAGGCTCCATTAATACCAGCTGACAATATACAGGCACCATGCACACAGCTGCATGCAAGAGGAAACATACACAAGGCAAATACGTTTAGAGACAATTCTACTTCCAGTATAAAACATTTATTATTTTATAATAAAATAATACGAGAAATGGGTTGATTTTTTCATGAATTAATTACTTGAAATTGATATATTCAAGTGGAACTCTTCAGTTATTCAAGTTCTACAGCATGAAATTGAAGCATTTCATCCACATGAAACCAGAGTAATTGTGATACACACCTCTGTGTGACCAATAAAATGAATAAAGCACTGAATAAAAAAGATAAAAGGCACGCTGCGATTTTTAGGCCTAAGCTTTGGTAATATCTATATTTTCACTCTGTCTTGTTAAATAACCTTCAGTTCTTCTAGTTCCAGCTCCACACACTTGTAAGGGAGAAAAAAAAAAAAAAACGTTTAACACAAGAGAGCAAACAACGCCCAGAGGCTCTCGGTTATATAAGTACGGACGAGGCCAAAGGCTTTCAAATGGAACATCTGGTTTACTTAAGTTTGACTCAGCAAAAACCACTGGAAATGAAGAATAAATGTCAACTGTGTAAAAATTTCCATCTCAAAAGTGATTAGTAAATATGTTGCGTTCTTAAAACATACTAGAGGCTTGTTTCATTTACTTGTTGCATAAGAGCAATGCAACAATACAGTTAGGGCTCCCTCTAGTGCCCTTAAATTGAAGTGATTTTATTTAATTATTTATTAATTGGGTTAATATTAAGAGCAAAACTGCATTTTGGTAGGGTCATAAACAGTTTGCGGAGCATTTAATGTATACGTTTTCATACATACAGCTATTTCCAACTCAATTTCAGATTTTTCCAGGCAATTTATACGAGATCATGAATGACAGAGTTCAGGTTTATCGGGAGCAGTAAACGTGCAGTCAGCATCAGTGCTGTCTGAACGGCTGCAGAAACAATGCACCATCTGGAGGCAACACTTTATCAACAGAGAGAAGAAAACACTCTCCTCCTGCCTGGTGACAGCAGCACACAGAGTGAGCCATGACAATACCACAGGTGCCATTTTATGAGACACAGGATCATTCTCTGAGACAAAGCCAACAATCAGTGTCCCTGTGTACTACCCTGTGTAGTGACCACACAAATGTTTTGATTTGAAAGCAATATCTATACTCTCTTGCTAACCCTAACTGTACTGGTCAATTTTGGTCCCAAATAACAAAAATATATTACAGAACATTTTATCACATTACAGAATTAAAATGATCTGTCCCACATTTCTGTCTTAAAATCCCATGACATATTGGTAAATCTTGACTCCTTTCTCTTATAACTACTCATCTCTCCTATTAGTTTTTTTGTGTAGTTACTGAGCTTGACGTTGAGTAACTAAATATCTGAAATCTGGGATATTAAGACATTAAAGGAATATTGCAGCCCAACAATTAAATGCAGTCCATTTGTCATCATCACAATGTGATGTAATCAAGTCAGGTCATGTTTTGTGTCTGAGGTTTAATTGTATAATTATTTGCACAAGTACTGTGCAAACTGCATATTTACTAAATTACATCAATAACTGCCTCAAACTGTGTCTTGGAAGAAGCTTGTACTAGTCTCTCCCCCTCTCATGTGATGGGGCAGAAATAACTAGGGGCTGGGGATTGGCAAAAACTCAAGAATTGCTGAAAAAAAGGTTGTTCAACAGCTGAAAACAGCACAGAAGCAAAGCACACACTTCCAAAGCACATAGTTTGTAACTGACTGTATTGGTATTGATGTTTGTAACCAAGTAGACTGATGTCCTAGTGAACCAGTAGCGATGTATTCACCCTGGATGATGGGCATCTACCAAATGCTGTAAATGTAAATGTAGCACTATGCAAGTATTAAGTGGCTTTCAGCTTAGCTTTCAAACTCTCAGACCTTTTTAAAGACAGAATTGAATGCTGGACTAGATGATTGAATAGCAAGAACAATCATTTCAATTAGATTTAAAATGCTTAAATGCAAACATTAGGTGGTTTGCATTATAATAAGTTTCCCAAAAACACGTGACACATCATGGCTGATCAACTCAAAACTGTGTACATTTTTCAAAAGAATTTCTTTCAGAAGTGCGGAAGAATAGCGAAAGTGTTAAATACGCTGGGATGTCACAGCTTGTGTACATACAGGCATGATTTGCTGCAGGTCGTCCAGGGTGAGGGCTGCCATGCCAACAGGGGCATCAAGGTCACACGGCACAATGGGAGGAGTCAGCAGCTTCTTGTAGACGCAGGGCGGGAATCGGATGTCCAGGGTGATGCTGTTGTACACAGCTAGGCCCATGAGCTGGACGAAAAGAGTTAAGAGTGAACAGCTGGGGAAGTGAGCCGAGTCTATACACACAAGCGTATACACATATCCGGTCTCGTAAGCCGTTCTTTAGATTGCGCACTTAGTTCTGGTTCCCATTAAAATGTATAACTATTGCATATAGCTGGAGATATCTGCTACTGCACTGACCACACAATAGCCTTATCATATAGCCTGATCAGATGTAGGGGAAGAACGCCCAACAGGTGTATTATACATTTAGAAGAGAATGTGAAGAGGCTGCTCCTTAAGTGCTTTCAGCTGCAGCTGACGGCACTCCTCCATGTGCTCTCCATATGCGCACAGAGAAAGAGAGAGCAGTGGAAAAAGAGAAGGAGAGAGGGAGGGGGAAGGAAAAGGCCGCCTTTTAGCAGACAGAGGGAAAATTTTTCGTAATGGCTCGAACATCGAGACAACACAAAAGCCAGCCCCGGGGTCGTTCCAAAGGAGACAAAACCAAAGAAACCTTTCATTCATTATCCTAGGCTAATGTGACACAGCACTTCTGGGTGTATGTAAACTTAGGGCTCAAAAACTTCAACAGTGGGCAAGGAGAGATGCACCGACACACACACACACACACACACAAACCCACTGCACGAGCCACAGGGAACGATTATGTCAGGATATGGCTGCTACTTTGTCCTTTCCTACCTTACAATGAGTACATTTCACTACAGCCCACACGCTTTAGGGCATGAGCTTATGACTAGTTGATCGGTGAGAAAAGCATTACATATTGTGCCTCCTCAGCAGTGACTCAAACTGAAGACTAATGCTGAAAATAAGCATTTGTCTCACCCTGTGCTAAAAGGGAAACTTTTTACAGGGTCCACGGATAAACGGTGGATGTTTCCTCTAAGTGGAAGCAGACTGTATGTTTATAGGTTATTTAAGTCTCCCAGCACCAGTGCACAGCTACCTATGCGGCAAATGAAAGGATACAGCTCCCACCAGTCTGTATTCTGAGCAGTTGTCACACTTCCAGTTGCTGAACCAGTGACACTGAGATTCCTTCACATATGTGAACATGCCTGTGAAAACACACACGGCAACAGTGTAAGCCTTCGAATGTCCTCAATGCTGGAAACAGAAAAAAATAAATGGAGAAAACACAAGCAACAAGTACAGTTTACTTTTAAGTGTACCTTAATTTAGTACATTTATTGGAGACGTTTGAGTCAGGAGGTCACTAAACAAACTGCTCTCCATCATGGACAGTGCATCTCACCCACTTCTGTCGTCACAGAGAACGTTACAGGAGGTCGTTCTTACCATTTAACATTGTACGACAGCTCACCTGTGTGTGACAGGTGATAACACTGACATTGCACTACTACAACCATTAATATACTTATAGTCTCAATTTTCACGGTTCTTTATATTTATCTACTGCCAGTTTGTACATGTATCATATCTTGTAAATGATCATATCTGCGCTGTACATTATGTGTGTGTGTGTTACAGCAGCTTAGTAGAGATATATATCTCGACTATATATTGACTAAGTATATCCATCTATCCATCTATGCAGCACTAATTACATTAAAGCCTCTTTATAATTAGTGCCACAGAGCTACTATAGTCAGGTTATCACTTAAATCACCATGGAAACCCGTTCTATTTAAGTCAGCATCAAATCTGGACATGTCTTATGACTTATCATAATTATATATCACTTTTTTTTTCTGAAGCAGATATATTCTAGAGCAGACGTTCTCAAAATGTTCAGCCAGGGACCGCTTAACTGTAAAAGCAATTTCATTCGATTCGTTATTCAAATGTGTGCAGTAACATCCAGGCTATTTATTGTAGGAATAGCTTTTTTCCCCCTGAACTTTCCACTTACATAACACATATGGTAAGTTGAAGTAGACATCATCTACAGGCTTTCTGAGTTACAGTGTTTTTAAATTTATTGGGTTAAATCCTTTCAATTCAAGGGACTAGTCACAGACGATAACTATAACAATTCAATAATAAATAAATATTAATACTTTTAACAATACTACGTTGTAATTTCCAGCACTGTAACAAAAAAGACACCAGACCAACACCAGACACCCCCTGGCTTTGTTTCACTGACCCTGAAAACCATTACTCTAAAGACTACTTAAACGTTCCTACCATTGAAAAAATAATTAATAAAAACACTTACTAAGTCATTCCTATTTAAACATACTTTTGTGTTCATTCAGTAAAGCAAGTGGTGTTCAGGTCATTAAGTTGAGTCATATGTGGTCTACGTTTCTGAGGAACACGTTCTCTAGCAATTACAGAATGAGCAAATGCTATAAGAAATGAAAGCCTCTTTGGTTTTCCAGCTGTACTGAGTAAAGATTGAGTAATATCAGTAAGAGTGAAACAACAAGAAATCACAGCTGAGTAGATGCACCCTGTTTGTCCTGAGCGTCTCACCGTAATCAGTGTGAAAAATCTGTCGGATCAGGAGAAGAAACCATTCCTTTGTGAGTCCTCCCATGTCCAAGCCTGCTTCCCCAACAAACGTCACTTTTAGCTTTTTCTTCAAGTCTGCTCTCTTTCTTGAAAGCTATTAAAACACACACACACACACACATTTATGGTGGGGCCATTTTTCCAAATTAAGCCCTAGCCAGACTTAGAACTTTCCAGACCAGACTATACTTGCTCTTGGCCAATAGTACCCTCTCTCAGTCTCGGAAAATAAAAATGTTGAATACGGTGCTGCTTTGAACAAAAATACATAATGCGTACAAAACCACTACATTATTCTTAAAAGTTCTGTAAATATTTCATGACAGTTCAGAGTTAGTGGTAAAAACTGAAGGAACAGACAGGCGCTGTCCATGTTCTGTGAGCGAGCGCTATTACCTCATCCAGTGAGTCACTGACCAGCTGCAGACGCCTTACTTTAATGTTGAGAAAAAGCAGACTCATATCCACCCTCTGTCTGCGAGAGACCTTGTCCACCAGGGTTTGCTGTAGCCAAAATAGAAAGCCATGCATTTAATCATTCAACATTCCCATGCTGGAAACCTGTTTACATACTGATGCTCACTGGCACAATCTGTCTGAGGAATTCATCTTCGAGATTCTGATAAATGTTGGTGATATTTCTGTCTGGGTTAACTTCTCGAATGCTTTAGTGAAGCTGCTTTTGTGTCCTAGTGATGAGAACACAGTGTGCATTTCCTTTACACTCCTGCAAGACTGCCTTTAATCCGACAGCCACGAGTCTGTTTAGCCTACGCTCTGGTCACATATGTTTGGGAGGGAGCTTGTGAGGATTCCACCCAAAAAAAGAACATCTCAAGCTGCCCCACCCTGCACGAGGCCGTATCAGAAGATTTCCTTTATAGTAAAATGAATCCTGCTTGACTTTGAAATGAAGTTTACGAACACGTGTGTAATCGATGGCTTAGGACTTCCTTCTTAAAATTTTCAGACGAGAAGAAAATCATTCAGATTTAAGAATCACTGGGAAGTCTCCAAGTACAGACAGCTTAGATAAACAGTCCTGAGTATAGACAGCCATAGAGCAAGCATCAAATCCCACGAGACCCTTAGGACCAAACAGTCTAAATCCTTCGTTTCCACAGTAACGTTCTCTGCGCACTCTGGCAGCTCGGCAGTGAAGAGAACCGCAGAGGAAATGACAGCGACATGCATACTCTTACCCTGGCCATGCTGATCATCTGCTGCTCAGAGTCTCTTTGGATAATAGCCTTCTTCACCACCGTCGACAGGATAAACGGATACTGGCAGAACGTGAATCTGTGCGAATTGCAACACGTCAGATGTAGTGAAATTCCTCACCATTATTAACCTGGTCCAAAACTATTCTAATGCATGGTTTTCTATTCAGCTGTCAAAGCATTTACAAAGGGTATATTGATCCAGCAGATGTAAACAATGCTCCAGAAGGTAAACACAACATACAAAAAAGTCTGTTCTAGTCTTTTTCAAGTCATTAAACTACAAAAACAGCTCTGATGGAAAGAGTTGGAGTGCATGTGTGCTTAGAGGAAACTGAAGAGAATAGCGCTTGGTCTGAATTATATTTTCGTGCCACACCTGTTGGAATTTCCATGAGCTTGCCACGTCTGGTAGTCCTCCATGAAGTCAATGTGGTCCAGTGTGAGATTGTAGAAATCGGAGAAGGGGATGATGGGAGAAGGTGAAACGCTGTTTGCAGCATCTAAAAAAGAGACATGGGAATGGTTTGATTCTGACCCAGAAAAATCAATCAGCATACCTTTCAACAACCGCTGGTTTTCGCACTCACTGAGCAGGGAGAGAACCTTGGTGGCTGATGGGATCCACCACGAGCACTTGGACATGGGCGGTAGCTCCTCTGGTTTGGCAGGGAATAGCCGTGTGGTGATGAAGAGCTGTAGGCGTTCCACCAGCTGCTTAAAACGCTTCTGAGATAGCCTGAGAAATGACACGCTGTCCTGGTCAAACACTCAGAACGAAGCTTTCTAACTCGGAGCTTCTTGCTGTTACTGTGATACAAAACTCTTTCAATCAAACACTTTAAAATCTTATTCGGTCACCAATCTGTAAAATTTTATAACTGTTAATATCTGTTGAATCCTACTTAATTACAACATGGCTTTATAATTGAGCCTTTTCTGCTCACGGTTATATTTTGTGAATGGATTCCTTAAGCAGCCTAGACTGCAAAAGGCAGTGACAGAAGGAAACAATTCAGACTCACTTCTTAAACCAGTGCATCAGGAAATGGTGATCTGCTTCAGGCAGCGTTGCTATTTGCCGCAGTAAGTGAGCGTAGATGACATATGTGGCTGTGCTGGTGTACTGAGGGTTCTGCAACAAAGAAGAGCCTTTTCTGAGCATTTCAAAAAAGGAAATATAACTTTTCATTCTGGAAGGTCTGGCTCTTTAATAAAGAATGGCGTTTCAGCGGAAACCAATGATCCCCCAACACCCCCCTTCACCCCCTTAATATGACCTCATCGGTTCCTCCAGCACAGTCAAAGATAAATCATACCACAGGCTGACTCACATTAGCGGCAGACAGATCAGCCCAATAATTGAGCTTGTCTTTCAATTTCACTCTGTCTTCAAGTGATATGTTGGTCAGGACTATCATAGCCTCAAGCTCATTTTGGAACAGACTAACTTCAGGAAGTGGAGTCCAGCAAACTTAAGCAAATAGTTCCTACATCTGATGCATAATACTGAATATGAACTTTTATGTGTCTTTCTCCAGTCTCTCTCATTAGTCTTTCCTAGATATTCTCCAGAGGCTATGGCCTTATTTGGACAACCCAGAACCAGTCTATGCTGGTCATGTGTGATGTAAACACTTAGCTCACAATATATGTGCAGCCTAGCTCAGACAGTGTGACTGTAGCTATGGCTGGAGTCAATGGGCCATGTGGTGAGAGAGGAGATCAAGAGTTTCCTGCCTTGCCTCACACTTCGACATGGCCACCAACACAACACAAGGCCAAGCTTGAGCCAGATTAGGTCGAGTGTGCTCTACGTACGGTCTGCGCCTATACATGTGCGCAGATAACCGTCTCGATTTAGGGCAGGAAATTACAGCTATTACCGAAAAGCTCCACATGCGTCTGGGTTATATAATCAAGGTAGTTTTCTATTAATAGTTTGTTTTTTGCACAATGACGAGCTCAGTATGGAAAACTCCACTGGACCATTTCTTTACTGGGAACTAAAAGTTTGCATTTAAACTTTAAAAAGCAGACATAACCATAACATCATCAAGTTTTACCTGCACGAGTATGAAATAAGCCCTCAGGTCATCCTTTGTCCGTGGTCTAAAAGACAAAAGTAGCAGCTCAAGTCTTTGCCGTAATTACACTGAGCAGCTTTTAAAGGTTTAGGGAGTGAAAATAAGACAACACTCACCCTTTCCATTCCCTTAATAAGCTATTAATGATTCCCTTCAGGACTGATTTCTGGGTATCAGGGGGCTGTAAATAAAGAAGTCTGAAATTACAGATCTGCATTCTTGAGGAAACAAACAACTAAATTATTATTAACACACACACACACACACAATAGCTCTTTGTGTATCCCAAAATTGGGTTCACTACACACCGTGTGAAGCAAAGCATCATAAACAGCATTGACAAATTTGGTGTTTATTCCTGAGTCTTCAATAGTGTTGAACGGAGCATTTGCTTCCCTCTGGGAGGAAAAAGAGCAAAATCAGTCGCTTTCAAACTGTTTTATGCTTTAAGTCTAGTCTTTAAAAAAACAAACAAACAAACAAAAAACACTAATGTGTAGGGGGGACACATAATTTATTTTTTCTGTAAAATATTATGTTATGAATGAACAAATGTACAGTAAGACCTGTAATAAGATTAACACTATATATACACTCCATACACAGGTGTTCTCTTTTATCACTCTCTGAATGAGCTCATTCATTTATATGGGGCCCGAAGAGTAACGTTTGGTTTTCCCCTTTCTCCTTTTTTACTGTTACTGTTTCACACGGGTCAGAATTTCGGCAGCTCTCAGTAAAACATTCACACAATTCAAAAGGGAATATATTGGACTTAACCTGTTTAACACTTGAAATTCTATTACACCTATACAGTTCTTCTATGCATTTATAATACACAATTGATAAATAATAAACTCATAATTAGGTAGTATAAATAAAATAACTTTCAGCAGTTGTGAAAATCAAAATTATAATCAAGAGCTAGAGGAATACAAGCTGATTACACTTTGAACGAGAGCAAGCGAACCTTAAAAGCAGCATTGAGTTCCAAGAAGGAGTCGAACGTGGTCATGTAGAAATCATGGACATGCTTCCAATCACCTGAGATAGTTGCCTTTTCAACGTCTTCTCTGGATTTCAACAAATAAACACTGTTAAGTGTGGATTACAACAAAGTTCCAATAAGAATAAGAAACACTAACAGACTGAGCACACATACTGAAACTCTTTGGCGGTTTTGGTCCGGATGGGAATGATGGGATCTGAGACGAAGCGGGCTTTAACTTCTGGAGGCAAAACGTCTATTGAGATCCTCTGCTTCTGTCTCACGTCTGGATAGATCGGGGGAAGCTCTCTCACTGTAGACAAAAAGTGAGACAAACGTGTACAGTGGTACAGAATTTCTCAAATGACATAAAAGACATGCGAAACATGTAAAACATGACAGCAACTTTTCCAGGACAGAAATGGAAATGCTACGCATGGCTTTAATACAAAATGCGCTCACTGCTTAAAACATAGCCCTTCTCCTGGTAATAATTAAGTGTTTTCCCAATGCACTAAACAGTACGGCTAATTACGCTCCGTTGAGGATTCTCCATGCCCTGATGGGAAAACTTGACACGTCCCTGTTGCTTGGACCCAAAGGACATCACCTCATATCACTCAGTCACATAGACATGCTTCGACTGCAACCAAACAGCTGATGTGTTTCTGGTTTCTGGATAATTATTTATATTTGACCAACAACATATTAACCACTTAAAAAAAAAATCCATTTAAAATGATCATTAATCTGACCGTTTTACATAAATATTTATTTTTGTTTGTTTGATTGTCTTACCCTCTTAATTTTTCTAAATATAAATCATGGCCTTGATATAATATTTCTATTTCTCAGTGGTTTCTAATGAAGTTCTGTTGTCAAGTCCAGAATTATTTGCACCTTTTAAGGGAATGAAGGACAAAATTGTTTACCCACAAACACCTTGAGAACAATAATAATTCCCATAATTATCACACATTATAAATAGGAGTTGGCAATCACGAAGAAAAATCAAATTATGATTCTTCAAACTATTCTTTAAATAAAAAAACATACATTCTGCTTTCTAAAAATAAATAAATAAATAAATAAATAATATTATGAATAATATCAATAATAAATCTGTATTAGTATATAAAAATCTGAACCTGTAACATTTGACATTTTACAGTTTAACATGACAACAGCTGCTTCCAGATATTTCTTTACAAATGTGAATTTTAATAATAAAAAGAAAATCGTCAATATATCCACAATATTGCAGAAAAATGTACTGTAACCTAATTTGTGACAATACTGATTATATATCGCCAAGCCATAATTTTAAATAGAATTTTTCTTAAAAATATAGACTCACTGTCCAATTTATTAGGAACATTAGGGCAGTACATTCACGTGGTTATCTAATCAGCCGATCGTACAATGCATACAATCATGCAGATAAGTCAAGAGCTTTAAATAATGTACACAAAAAAGCAAACACAAAAAAATCTGGGATTTTCACACACACACACACACACACACGTCTTTACACAGAATGGTGTGAACATCCTGGGAGCAGACGGTCAGTCTCGGTGCACACTCTAGAGACTACTGGGTGTGAAAATACCAGATCAGCATTTCAATCCTTTTATTTAATTCTGCTCTTTGACGAACATTAACTGAAGCTCTTGACCTGTATCTGCATGGTTTATGCTATTGTGCTGTATGATTGACTGATGCATGAATGTGCAGGTTCTTCTGGTAAGTTGGATGGTGTAAAGGACTGTATGTGTCAAAAGGACTGATAATTAAAACAAACGCAAACAGATTGGCATCCTTAATATTTCTAGAAAATTCTATCAGTAACCTCTCCAATAATATTCTCTGGATTTAATCTGAAATTGCACACATGTGAATCATTCACAAGAAGATTTTACAACCCAAAATAGACAGATGGTTGTTGGCTATTAACTGATATAGCTCCTTAGGCATGGTTGGGGACTACAAATAAAAATAAAAATCAAATATTTTACCCAGTATAAAAACACAGTAGATCCTGTATAGTTTGGGGCAGTACTGGGATACTTCTATCCTAAATCCAGTTACTTATGTCAGAAGCTTTGCCTGTAAATGCAGCAAAATTCAAGAAATCAAGAATATAATGTTCTGGGGGAAAAAAACAGGAAGACAAAAAAACATTGAGTCAACCCTGTGAGTGTATTTTTCCTCTTTGCCTGTAACAGACTGAGACAGTTCTAACTTCATCTCGTGCAGCAGTTTGTCTCAGTGGCTGAGCTTCGAAAGGTAAGCGGCGCACAAGGTCGAACAGGAGCTTGATTAAACTTTAATTACAGCTGCGAGGCACAAAATCCAAGGTGTAAGGCTCTCTGTCTCTCTGTAGAAAAACAGTGGATTAGCCAGTGATTTTATCTCACATCATCTGTCTGCAGTCAACTGACTGTGTGGCAGCAGACGAAGGAGTCAGTTAACTTGGCTAGTTTACATAGTCTGTAAGGATTTGGAAGAGTGCTTTGAAATGAAGTCTCACATTTTGGGTGTATGCGGATAGCAATTTGAATATTTTTTGCTCCAAAAAATATGATATTGTTGTCCTTTAACATGATGAATCAGAAGGTTAAGGAGACAGTACACAAGGAGGTTCGATTGCTCTGTGTGGAGGAGTGGACCAAGATTCTTTCTACAAGTCACTTCAATCTTTTTAAGATATCACAAGAGACGACTCAAAGCTATTATTGCCAACAGTTTTATTAAAAATGTTCTGGAGAATAAAAAAAAAAAAAAAAAACAGCTTCTCATGAAAAACATATGTTTGTAAATATAGTGACCAAAGTAAAATATAAAGCATCCTTATTTGATTCGAATATTTTTTTTATCTCTTTAAATGTGCTGTTCATTTCACTCCAGATCAATCTAGATGCTGCACTTATAGCTGAAGACAGAATGGCAGAGAGTCAGGCAGCTGATCACGAGAGGGAGTGTTACTGAGAACTGACTTAGCCGCCAAAAAGTGGCATGGTGCTAAGCAACAGAGTAAAATACAAACAAACGTTGCTAGAATTTCTAATTTAGCGTATAAGTTAAGTATACACAAACGAAATATTTTCTGCTGATCTAGAAGTGAAGCAGCAAAACAAAGCTGTAATTTATCACTAAGTTGCACGGGACATGTTTCCTCAAATGCATCCATTTTCCTGTTTTTGTATTAGTAAGATACAGAAATAAAAGAATATGGTTAACACACTGCTGCTGTAAAGAGCTACTGATGGTTTAGGCTGGAAGTTCCAGACTAACAGGTAAAATATATTTATTTTTTCCCCCCAGAATATACAGTATAGCACAGTTACAATGCTTTTCAAGTAGAGTGGCCTGATCTCTGTATATAAATCCAAAATATAAAAATTTTAGGCTCCCAAAATTGATGTCATTAAAGAAAATTGTTTAGGGGGGGAGAAAAACGCGCTGAATACAGTGCACATTTTAATCACTAACCTCGAGCACAACTACTCGAAAAACCGTCCTTCATTCAGGGGCAACTACCAATCAACGTCAGCACAAAGTGCTGTGATTAACCGCCAGCACAAATTATAGATGCTAGAAGTGCTCTTGGTTCCTCAGACGGATAGACCCTCAGAGGACAGACACAGTGAGGACAGTGTACGCCAAAACATAATGCAGACTACTACAGCACAAACACCCAGCAATGATTCTACCAAAAAAAGCTCTAAACATTTAGACCACCACAGAGTCCAGTCACTACAGCAGCTTTAATACGCAGTCTGATTAGCCTGCTGTGTGTCACCCTGATCCTCAAGTCTCCTAAAGCATCTTTGATCTCAAGGGGGGGAAAAAACCAACAAAACAAAACACATCTGCTTGCAGTACTGAACTGTTCATTAATTCATAGCAGCTAAAGAGAACTCTTTGAAATGCAATTAGTATTTTGTCCCGTGTCTAAGCATTACCTTTAAATTGCATTTGCATATCATTTTATATCATGATGTCCTTTGGATGAGTGTTTTCTGTGACGTGCATAAAACACACGCTATCAAAGCACACAATTCGTGGCCACTTCATCCTTTTTACTGGACTTCTAAGGAGCTTGAAAGCCCAAGCTTTTTCTACCGGAAATCTTGCGTCCAATACAGTGAGAGCCAGGAAATCATTTCAGGAGGCGAGGATATATAATAAATAAGATCCTCATGTGAGCTGTACAGTTAAAATGTGTACAGTATTTTAGGTGGCTGGCAGAATTTGTTGCTTTAATCGTTTAAAGCACAATCCATCGTGAAGCAAAATGCCATACTGAATGCATTAAATACTCTTAGCACAGCTCCAGTGAAAATGACTCTAGCAAGGGGATAAACATCACTTATGTAATAAACCAGATCAACTCTTATTTTTCTCCTCCTATTACACCAGTATTACACCAGTAATCTGCTGTCACTTCCATATCCTTATTCTCACTGTTTAACTCACTGGTTTGTAGCTTTCAAATGGAAATGGAAAATGCATAATCCGGGGTGGTTCTCGAACATGGCAGCTGGTAGGCAATAAAACGTGATTATAAAACACAAGTTTGTTGGACGTTTAAGGCAGTTAAATACACAGTCATAATGATGATTTCTTAACATATTATTATTACCACGCAAAACAATGCTATTTGGCACACAAAACCTACATGTAAAATCAGCTGTGCTGCATGTGTGTTAATTTAACTGCCCCGGAATAAGCATTCGGAACGGTCATAAAATAATTTAAGGGTTCAAACCCAAAGTACAACCACCACCACCCCACCCAAACACGCCTCATTAACACCATAAACAAAAAGCAGCATCAGGTGGCGTGTAGGCTGACCTTGTCGGACGGCAGGTAAGAGGAGATGTGTGGACAGGCTGTTACTGCCCGACTCTCTCTTGTGGTTGAGGGTGGAGATGAAACTTCCATAGGAGGAGAAAGGTAGCTTTGGTCCACGATCCAAACTCTGTCAGGGGAATGAAAGAGACATCTGAATTGTGACCAAACACGTGTGACACAAATTAGTATGTGATCTGCCATGAACAGTACAATTAGGTGGAATGCACCAATTTCCTTCGCACAGAGGAGCTCAAAGCCTGAAAAAGATGTGCTGCTGTGTGTAGGAGGCGAAAAGTAGTGGTTTAATCAGCTTCAACAGCCTGTAATCTCAGCATCACCGTTCATCAGGGCAGACAAACAAAGCGATGCTTGAAGCAAACAGAAAAGGAAATCCAAAGCCAGTAGGAAACAAAAAAAAAGAAAAACAGCCCTTCCTCTTGTTTGATCTCAGAAGCACATATCTGAAAGCTTTCTTAAAGAACAGAAGAAATCAAGTGTTGGCCAGATGGTTCCACCCATGGGTTTTAATTAGCAACATAAGTTTTTTACGCATCAGAAACGCTGGGTGATGCTTTTCGGTAGATGTGTGATGTGTTGCGTACACTACTCACAAAAAAAATGCATGCATGTGTATAGATCTAATCTTTAAAGCAACTAGATTGTATAAAACAAGCTGTTTGATATTGTTTTCGATGTCCATTAAGATGTAAATCTTCCGTCATCCACCATTTTCCCAATGTCGGGAATTTCCATCAGCCTTGGGTTTCCCTCAGATGAACTGCTCAGACTTATTACTTCCAACAAACTTACAACTGGAAACAAAACTATAAGTGCAGGTTTGTAACGAGAAATCGAAAAGATAGTAAGTAGACTTACAGGGTTTATGATGGGAGGAAGTCTGTCTCTATCTCTCTCTTCTAGCGGATAATTATTCTCACTCATATTTAGATGCATGTCCTCCAAACACGATCACATGGCTTGTTTCCTTTGGAAATCTAAACCTTTTTCAAAGCAAAGAAGAAGAAAAAGAAGCAGCTGTGTGTCGGTTTGTTCGTCGTTTCCCTCTGAGCAGGACTGTAAACACAGCACGCTGCTGGCACACGGACTCGGTACGCGCTGTTCCTGACGGCAAGCAGGTGAGTTTTGGAAGTTGTCACGATAATTGAGAAAGAGGGGAAAAAAAATAAAGATGCTTCCTTTTTGCACTCCAAAGTCTATAGGTCCGATATATGTACACAACAAGACAATGACCCTAACGACAAACTAAATCTTTGCGACGCTGCGTCAGTTCACACGGTTCTGGGGAGTTAAGTTAGTGAAGCTGAGCCGAGGCGCGCCGCTGCGCTCCAGCTGCTGCACTCCGCCGCCATGTTGGTGAGGATGAAGCTCGCGAGGAGCAACTTGGTAACGGTCGCTAAACGCTACGTCACGCCGAGGGCGGGGCTTTTTGTGCTGAGTCAGATTGGTTATCTAATAGTAGGCTCAGGGTCCCAATAAAGCCAGAGAGAGGGTGTGCACAAATAATTCAGGATGAACAAATAAATGCATGTTAAGAAGGGTTTTGTTTTTTCTTCAGGAAGAAATATTAGATTAGATTCAACTTTATTGTCATTATACAGAGATGTACAGCTATGGGAGTGATATGTACAGGAGAATGGATGTCTTATGTGCAGGTGTAGTAGGTATTATAAATAGGTATAAATATGATCTATATATGTGAGTACAATCACTGTATAGTGGTGAAGACATGTTAAGAATGAACAAGATATACAGATGGGTATATGTATGTATATTATACATTACATTATGTACAGCTCTGGAAAAGCAATAAGAGACATTCTCCAGACTTGAACCCTATTGAAAACCTCTGGAATGTCATCAAGAGGAAGATGGATGGTCACAAACCATCAAGTAAAGCTGAGCTGTTTGCTTTTTTGCAAAAAAGAGTGGTAGAAAGTTCCCCAACAGCAATGTGAAAAACTGGTGGAGCCAAAACGCATGCAAATCAGGGTTATTCCACCAAATACTGATTTCTTAATGTTATTTAGCCAAAGCATTAACATCATTTGTTTACAAATTATTTGCATTTTGTTTTATTTGAGTTATTAAAGCTCTGCAAATACTGCATGGTCTTGGGTTATTCTGATGTGTTGTCATTTCCTTTAAATATACACTCGAAATAACTATAGTTATTTAGAATTTAGGAGAAATATTGTCAGCAGTTCACAAAAAAATGAAACAAAACTGTTCATCTCACCAATACATGAACCTGGAAGAAAAAAACATAAGAAACTGATTATTTTGCAGTGGTCTCTTATTTTTTTCCAGAGCTGTATATATACACTACCGTTCAAAAGTTTGGGATCACTTGCATATTTCGGCTTGATTTCAGCTACGGAGGAAGACTCCATCAGCCAATCCATCTTGTGGGAGATGCTCCAGGAAGCATGGGGTGAAATCTCATCAGATTATCTTGAAAAATTGACAGCTAGAATGCCCAGGCTGTAATTACTGCAAAAGGTGTTTTTTTTGTTGTTGTTTTTTTTGATGAAGGCAAAGTTTGAAGAAAACATTGATCATTTCCATCAAAATCATTATTTCTAACTCTGACATGTCAGCATGTCCTGTTCTTTTGCTATGTTTTCTATTCAGACTAAATTTGTGTGTGTTTCCTTGGAAAACAATAACATTTTTTGAGTGGTAGTGTATATATGCATGTTTAAATAGTACTGTTATGTACAGGAGAAAAATGTACAGTAGTGCAAAACCAGTTTTATAATTTATATAGTGTAAAGATGCCAGGTGGATAACAGTGAGGTAATGTAAATGTACACAGATATTACAGTGCATCAGTGTGATCAGCTGTTCAGTAAGGAAACAGCCACAGGGAAGAAGCTATTTCTGTTAGTCTGTTTGTGTGGGCACTGAGACACTGGAAGCGCCTTCTGGATGGGAGAAGGGTAAATGCTCCATGATTCGGGTGAGAGGCGTCTTTGATAATGCCTTTCGCCCTCTGCAGGCAGCGTTTATTGTAAATGCTCTTGATGGTAGGTAGCTGAGTGGCAATGATAAGAAATATTTACAAGGAGACTATAAGTGAGGTCTACAGCTCTCTTTTATTTTACTAACTGCCTGGTCAGGATCAATGGCTTTTTATATTCTTGGAAATAGATAGATAACTCTACATGGCCAAAGGTTTGTAGAAACCTGACCGTCACACACAAAAGATGGAAGCACACATTTGTATAAGATCTATTTGTATTATGCTGGAACTTTAATATATAGGCTTTAGCATTTTCCAGCATGACAATGCCCTGTATCCTAAGTGAGCAAGTTTGGTTATAAAGAATATGAGTGTCCTGAACAGAACCCTGACCTCAACCTCACTGAACACCTTTGGGATGAACTGGAATGCTGATCGAACCCCTGGCCTCAGGCCTCAAGCTCAGTGTCTGATTTCATTAATGCTCTTGTGGTTGAGCATTCCCCACAAAAATAATAACACACAAATCCCCACAGCCATGCTCCAACATCTTTTGGAAAGCCTTACTAAAAAGAGTGGAGCTTATTATAACAGCAAAATGGCTAATAGAGCTGGAATGATGGGTGTGATGGTCAGGTGTCCGCAATCTTTTGTACTTGTATTGTATCTCTAAATGAGACCAAATCGAATACTCTAACAGCTGAGCTTGAGGAACTGACAGAGAACTCACACAGCATGGTGACAGTGCAACCAAATTTTTTAATTGAAAGAAAATGAAATGAAAAAGAAAATAACTGTTCCACACCCAGCTTCTGTTTAAATACAGATACAGAGTTCCAGTGTTACACCAATATTATATATTCTTTTAACCCCACAAATGTTTTACGTTTTAAGATGTGACTTTTGTCATGTGAAGTTTTTGTTGATTGCTATATATTAATACATTGCACTAATAAGCACATTTAGAAAATTAAATTAAATTGTAAAAGCTTTTGGTGGCAAATAGTGCTAAATTTGAACCCACAGAGCAATATTTCACTGTGAATACAAGCAGTTATTCTGACTGACCACCTTTATCCTACGATAAAACATGCCCTGATGTGCTTTTCCAGTATGATCTCATCAAGGGCTCAGTGGTTTGATGTGAATAAAAATGAGGTAAATCATATGATGTCACCAAATCTAAAGTCAGTTGAATTCCCTAAAGACAGCTCTTTCCACCACCACCACCACCACCATCACATTACCAGTTGAGGGAATATATTTTGGAAGATTGGTCTTCATCACATCAATACAATTCCAGAGATGTGTATAATATATACCAAGGTGCACTGGAGCTGTTCTGGTGATGCAAAGTCATACTAAGACACTTTATATTCCTTTAATTTGTCACAAAATTATATTTAGCAGTATTACCAGGGTTAGTCTGTAATATCTTTTCACATTACTGCAGCCTTGATGGCTTCCAAAATGTTGCATATTCTCCTATTTTTTTACCTTTTTCTCCCCTCAACCTTACCCCAGCCCGTTAAGAGAGCAGTAAATGTGTAGTTTGTCCCACCGGTTTAATCAGAGGCTGAGAAGATTTGCACCAGTCAGCAAAATCTCTGGAACATCTCCATGGCCTACTCTCACTCCTCCGTTCACTCTTCTGTCTCCATTATCACCCAACAAAACCTGCCTGCATGGAGGAGGTGCTGTGAACAATTATTAATCTCAGTGTCGATATAAGACACCCTCAGAGTCCAGTTACAAACCTCCTGATTCAGCATACATTATCCCAGCAGATTTGTTATTCCTTACAGCTTCAGTCCCACTTCACTTCACAGCTTTCTCTCTGGTTTTCAGATCGTTTGCTCTTATCTTCTCCACTTGACAGTTTCTTTCTAACTTTTAAAGACTTTTATTCATTCTGTGGGTCTGCAAAAGCTCTGTGGTGTAACAGTTTAATATTATGTTTTGTTTCATTTGCATATTGCTTCATTGTGTCATGTTTTTACTTACGGTTATGGCTTGAGATTGAGGTACATTTGGTAATTTTACATAATTTGATTTTAAACAGATTTTTAAATGAATTATTTCTATGTCATCATATTGTATGCTCGGCTCTTGTTTTACTCGGCGTGAATTAATTCGCCATTGCTGTATACCATCTGTTGGTCTGATCTGCTATATAAATCATCTATCGTCCACAGTTCCTTTCACACAGTTTCACTGAATACCCCAGAATAATTGTACCAGAATGAGCCTATAAAATAAACAAACCACACAATGACTGATGACTTACATGTTGTCTGATATAAATGATTCTTATGGTTTCTCATTTCTGGCAAAACATCAGTGGGAAAATTGAAAATACTCCACTCTACTCTACTATAGAAAATAGAGCTAGACAAATGGAAGTGAGCAACCTGCAAGTGACAAGTGATCAACCTTGGAATTGTTTTGTTGTTTTTTCCAGGACCACAGCACACAGCGAGGTGAGTAGAGAGGCAGTCAACCCAAAGATTGCAGTTTTAGAATTGCACAGTTATGATTATCTAGGATTAATTATCAGATGCGCCTCCCTACCAACAAGGTGTTTTGACATATTGCACTAAAGATGTCAAAATCATCTGGTCTTGTCATTACTTCTACTGCAATACTGCATTATAGTCAAATGAGACCTAATTCTTTTTGAGTGCAGAATAATCCTTCAATAATATAATGTATTAAACATAACATATCTATATCCAGATAAACAGATAAGGAAAGTAAAATGATTGTTTCAACACAGCTCCTTGGATTTGAACCCAATTGAAATCTGGTCTAAATTGCAAACATCATTATACATTCACAAGGCTAAGCATATAAAAAGTAATGAATGTGTTCTTAATGTAATGGTGACTTTACTAAAATCAGATAAGCGATATGATAAGAGGAGCCTCAGCAAAATTAGTTTTATAATCTAGTTGAGGCTTCATGAAATATTCATTGTGGTGTTGCTGGTCATTTTTAAAGCGGAGTTTCAAGGGAAATGTTTGCTCTATAAAAACCTAAATAAAAGCTACCCAGTGTTCCTAACTATTTTAGCCCAAAATATATTATATAAAGCATATGCTCTATCATAAATCTGTCGTTTATTGTAATATTTTGTGTCGGCGAAATGGTGTATTGAATGAGACGTCTACTGGTGAAGTTCTGTCCAGCAGTAATACAGTACTAATATTTTGGACATTCTGGTTATCTAAAGGTTTAGTGATTACAGATAGACTACAGCTCATCATGCACTATAGCAGGAGCACAGAGTCGGCCAGCAGGGGGAGAGAGAGACTTCAGTTAGACTTGTTTAACCCCATATACTGAAATCTAATCTTATTACCTTACACATACTGATGTTTTCCTGCCTGTAATCGTCTTGAAGCTTTAAACTATACTCTATATTCTATACTGTCTCTATATAATTGTAGATTCATAGTATACATATATACACGAGGTTATCTTTTATATATCAGTATTATACTGTACATTGTATATTATCTATGGATAATCTTGGTACTGTTATATATACAATGTACATATATTTTATCTATATTTATGACTATTATTTGTATATATTATATATTTTATACTTTTTAAAGATTTATCTATTATTCATAGAATCTGCCATTCATACTTTTATCCTCTCAGTAGCTACTGCATGTAATCACTGCCCATAGCCGTGTTCTTTCTTTCTTTCTTTCTTTCTTTCTTTCTTTCTTTCTTTCTTTCTTTCTTTCCATTTTCCACCTGCACTGCATTTTGTTGCTTCTGTCTGTCTGTCCGTCCGTCCGTCTGTCTATCTATCTATATGTCGATCTATCTATCTCTCTGTCCTTCCGTCTATCTATCTATCTATCTATCTATCTATCTATCTATCTATCTATCTATCTATCTATCTGTCCGTCCGTCCGTCTGTCCTTCCATCTATCTATCTATCTATCTATCTATCTATCTATCTATCTATCTATCTGTCTGTCTGTCTGTCTGTCCGTCCGTCCGTCCGTCCGTCCGTCCGTCCTTCTATCTGTCTGTCTGTCTGTCTGTCTATCTGTCTGTCTGTCTGTCTGTCTGTCTGTCTGTCTGTCTATCTATCTATCTATCTATCTATCTATCTGTCCGTCTGTCCGTCTGTCCGTCTGTCCTTCCATCCATCCATCCATCCATCCATCCATCCATCTATCTCTCTGTCCTTCTATCTATCTATCTATCTATCTATCTATCTATCTATCTATCTATCTATCTATCTATCTATCTATCTATCTGTTTGTCTGTCTGTCTGCCTGTCTGTCTGTCCAACAAAGTTAAGTAACAAATATTTTCATGGAAATAATGTTCCGCTTTGATGAAAAAGATAAGAATGGACTGAACTTCTCTTGTTAAATGTCATATACATATTAAATAGAGTGTAAGTAATTGCACAGTGATGGTTTTAGTCTTAACTACTGTACATGTGTTACTGTGTTTACTATAATGAATGTTAATGTTGTTAATACCACATGTGGTAAAAGAGTTTAGAATAATTTCACAGGACTATAAATGAGGCACTGATACTGTATGTGGAGCATTGATTGATTCATTGAAGTATACATGGCTGCTGATTGTTTGGGATAAAATCTAAATTGAAACAAAATCTTTCTTATATCACTGTCTAATATATTTTAATAATGTATTTTGATGCACCAGAGTTTGAGGGTCTGAACAGTCTGTGCAGAGTTCTCACTGTGTCTGTGCAGGTTTCCTCCAGCTTCTCTGGTTTGCTTTCACCTCAGAAAAACATGCTGACGGGTTGATTGGTGAACTTCAACGCATATTCCCACCTTACACCCAGTGTTCCGTGGATAGGATCCAGACCAACACAACCATGACTGAAGATAAATGAATAAATGAAGATTCATGCATGCATATGGTATATACAGAGGAGTCTGCAAGTTACCTTTAAAAAAATTAATTTCTGTATTCCAGCCCATTAGAACCTCAAGTGTTGGGCAAACAATTGACAAACAAAGTAACACTCTGAATCAATAATAAATGGCAGAATCAATAATAAATGGTGTGTTAGAATAAAAACTCAAAGGAAAAATCCTAAAGTAAAAACTCATTTATTTGTTTGTTTGTTTGTTTTTATATCAAGATCGTAAAATGGTCTCGCGTTGCTTAAATTCTCATAAAAAAGAAGAACACCAATACTATGGGAAATAGTAAAACAGTTCACAGATGTGCAAGCATGTTCCTGTAATAAAAAAATATACAATATTTCATATAGTCTGCCTGTCAAAACATTAGATTGAATATCTTATCTTATAATATTGATATCTCAATATCTTAAAGACATTTTATTTAAATCCTTCATGGAACATAAATATTAAAGCTAGTAGTAAAAGTAGTAAAATATACTAAAAATGAAGAAAACCTCTCTATGAATACTTGTTTCTAAGCCATTTGCTTTGGCTTATAACGTACATTTAACATATCTGTAATAATCTGTTGTAATGATACACAATTACCTGTTGATTAATTGCATTATAATCAGAATCACAGCACAAATATTGTGCATAAATAACGTTAAAACCATTAAAAACCACCAGCATACCTGCAGTACTGGGCTGAAAGAAACACTAATGTAATTATACAAATTTATACAAGAAAAATCAAACCATTTAATGACACTGATAAGTACTAGAGGAAGGATAAGAGGTTTTTTTTATTTTGTTAGTATAATTTATTCATAAGGATGTCTTACACTTTATGACTGTGTCTTTCACATATCCATACACATGTTCTTACATCACACTGGCTCTGGCTATATCAGTCCTGCAGACTGTAACCTGAGCAGGTGTGTACACAACCATGCCTAGGCCTCACAGGCATTAGCACCTCTGCATTGCTATATCTGTCTCTGTCAGTATGGCAATAATTCTATCTGCAATTATCCAACACCAAATTCACTATTTGATATCTCCACAATACATTAAGAGCTGAGGGGGA
Source organism: Hemibagrus wyckioides (assembly GCF_019097595.1). Classification (NCBI taxonomy): domain Eukaryota; kingdom Metazoa; phylum Chordata; class Actinopteri; order Siluriformes; family Bagridae; genus Hemibagrus; species Hemibagrus wyckioides. The sequence goes on along the minus strand of NC_080722.1, from coordinate 17,218,878 downwards.
TGGGGGAAGGGGGTGAAATTTTTTTAACAGGATTATTGGTGTAAATTTTTATTATTTTGTCCTTTTAGAAGCATGTAAATATCTTCTGTAGCTTCTGAAAGGCAGTACTAAATGAAAAAGAAATAAGATTGTTAAACAAATTAATCACAATTTACACCGATCACCAATCCTGATCAAAAGTTTACACACCCCCAGCTCTTAATGTATCGTGTTGCCTTCTTGAGCATCAGTGATTGATTGCACCTTTTGTAATGAATCCCTCAGTCGTCCTTAGTGTAAAAAGATGGATCTCAAATATGGAGAAGATGCTGGAAAAAAATTCTGAAATGCAGTGGGTAGTTTAACTGCTCAGGACCAAAAATGGACTTCTAAGCAATTCTTACAAAACGTTGATCATCCAGGTAACTACTACACTCATTCATTTGTGTAAATTTAGTTATTCACATGGTAATAGCTCAAGTGGTTAAGGCTCTGGGTCGTTGATCAGAAGATCGCGGTTCAAGCTCCATCACCGCCAAGCTGCCACTGTTGGGCCCTTGAGCAAGGCCCTTAAACCCCCCTGCTCCAGGGGTGCTGCATCATGGCTGACCCTGCGCGCTGACCCCAACCCCCAAGGATGGGATATGTGAAGAAAGAATTTCACTGTGCAGTAATGTATATGTGATAAAATAAAGACAACTTAAATTATTATCTTGTGGACTATATGCAAACATTTGTTATGTGAAATAGCTTATTCAGGAAATGTTATCATCCTTTTAAAAAAAAAAATCCCATTATGCAGAATTTATGACCCCAGCTGCATGTCTTCAGATTACTGATGTAGCTCCTGGCACTACTGCCACATGCTGAAACCGGATCATATCATTTTAATTAATAAAGAAAACTTTTTGAAAGAATGTGTGAAAGTGATCTGTTACAGAGTTTTGTCCAGAATTCCTGTCCAGGCTGATTACACTTACTGCTACACTTCTCTCAAACAAAAGAAAAAAGACACACACATCAACCTGCAATTACAAGATGACTGAAAGCTGCTGCAGTTCCCCTGATGTTAAACAATTTAACTTTTAATTTTATCATCCAAATTCTTGTTGAACATTTGGTAAAACCAGATGTTTGCAATTTAACAGAGATCTAGTGGATTACCTAGAATTTTAACCTCCTTAGTCATTCAGGGCACATGACCTGAGGGTCAGCAGCCTTCCCCACAGTTTTCATGATGTAACATCTAGGCTTGATTGTGTAATGGTGTAAGCTTAGCTTGGGACTGTATGATCATCTGAGCTGAAAAAAGGCTGTAGTTCATATATATATCAAAAGTTTGGACACACCTTTTAATTCAATGTTTTTTGTTTAGGGATTTATTTTCTACATTCTTGAACAATACTGGAGATTTCAAAACTATGAAATAACACACATGGACTTAAGTAATCCATATGTAATGACAACAAAAAACAGTCAGTTGTTATTTTAAGACACGAAGGTCAGGTGTTCTAGAATAGTTCTTGCAAGAACAGTATTGTCAAGTGCATTCGCAAAACCCATCAAGCACCATGATGAAACTGGCTCACATGAAGACCATCCCAGTAAAGCAAGACCAAAACTTACCTCTGCTGCAGAGGAGAAGTTCATTTAGAGTTACCAGCCTCAGAAATCACCAATTAACAGCACCTCAGATTAGAGCCGTATTGAAGGCTTTACAGAGCATCAGTAGCAGACATATCTCAATATCAACTGTTCAAACGAGATTATTGTGTATTTCGGCTGCCTTCAGCATGGTAGTATATACATTATATTGCCAAAAGTATTCGCTCACCCATCCAAATAATCAGAATCAGGTGTTCCAATCACTTCCATGGCCACAGGTGTATAAAATCAAGCACCTAGGCATGCAGACTGTTTTTACAAACATTTGTGAAAGAATGGGTCGCTCTCAGGAGCTCAGTGAATTCCAGTGTGGAACTGTGATAGGATGCCACCTGTGCAACAAATCCAGTCGTGAAATTTCCTCGCTCCTAAATATTCCACAGTCAACTGTCAGCTGTATTATAAGAACGTGGAAGTGTTTGGGAACGACAGCAACTCAGCCACGAAGTGGTAGGCCACGTAAACTGACGTAGCGGGGTCAGCGGATGCTGAGGCGCATAGTGCGAAGAGGTCGCCAACTTTCTGCAGAGTCAATCGCTACAGACCTCCAAACTTCATGTGGCCTTCAGATTAGCTCAAGAACAGTGCGCAGAGAGCTTCATGGAATGGGTTTCCATGGCCGAGCAGCTGCATCCAAGCCATACATCACCAAGTGCAATGCAAAGCGTCGGATGCAGTGGTGTAAAGCACGCCGCCACTGGACTCTAGAGCAGTGGAGACGCGTTCTCTGGAGTGACGAATCGCGCTTCTCCATCTGGCAATCTGATGGACGAGTCTGGGTTTGGCGGTTGCCAGGAGAACGGTACTTGTCTGACTGCATTGTGCAAGTGTAAAGTTTGGTGGAGGGGGGATTATGGTGTGGGGTTGTTTTTCAGGAGCTGGGCTTGGTCCCTTAGTTCCAGTGAAAGGAACTCTGAATGCTTCAGCATACCAAGACATTTTGGACAATTCCATGCTCCCAACTTTGTGGGAACAGTTTGGAGCTGGCCCCTTCCTCTTCCAACATGACTGTGCACCAGTGCACAAAGCAAGGTCCATAAAGACATGGATGACAGAGTCTGGTGTGGATGAACTTGACTGGCCTGCACAGAGTCCTGACCTCAACCCGATAGAACACCTTTGGGATGAATTAGAGCGGAGACTGAGAGCCAGGCCTTCTCGTCCAACATCAGTGTGTGACCTCACAAATGCGCTTCTGGAAGAATGGTCAAAAATTATATATATTATATATATATATATATATATTATATATATTATATTATATATATATATACACTATATTGCCAAAAGTATTCACTCACCTGCCTTGACTCGCATATGAACTTAAGTGACATCCCATTCCTAATCCATAGGGTTCAATATGACGTCGGTCCACCCTTTGCAGCTATAACAGCTTCAACTCTTCTGGGAAGGCTGTCCACAAGGTTTAGGAGTGTGTTTATGGGAATTTTTGACCATTCTTCCAGAAGCGCATTTGTGAGGTCACACACTGATGTTGGACGAGAAGGTCTGGCTCTCAGTCTCCGCTCTAATTCATCCCAAAGTGTTCTATGGGGTTGAGGTCAGGACTCTGTGCAGGCCAGTCAAGTTCATCCACACCAGACTCACTCATCCATGTCTTTATGGACCTTGCTTTGGTCACTGGTCCACAGTCATGTTGGAAGAGGAAGGGGCCAGCTCCAAACTGTTCCCACAAAGTTGGGAGCATGGAATTGTCCAAAATGTCTTGGTATGCTGAAGCATTCAGAGTTCCTTTCACTGGAACTAAGGGGCCAAGCCCAGCTCCTGAAAAACAACCCCACACCATAATCCCCCCTCCACCAAACTTTACACTTGGCACAATGCAGTCAGACAAGTACCGTTCTCCTGGCAACCGCCAAACCCAGACTCGTCCATCAGATTGCCAGATGGAGAAGCGCGATTCGTCACTCCAGAGAACGCGTCTCCACTGCTCTAGAGTCCAGTGGCGGCGTGCTTTACACCACTGCATCCGACGCTTTGCATTGCACTTGGTGATGTATGGCTTGGATGCAGCTGCTCGGCCATGGAAACCCATTCCATGAAGCTCTCTGCGCACTGTTCTTGAGCTAATCTGAAGGCCACATGAAGTTTGGAGGTCTGTAGTGATTGACTCTGCAGAAAGTTGGCGACCTCTTCGCACTATGGGCCTCAGCATCCGCTGACCCCGCTCCGTCAGTTTACGTGGCCTACCACTTCGTGGCTGAGTTGCTGTCGTTCCCAAACACTTCCACGTTCTTATAATACAGCTGACAGTTGACTGTGGAATATTTAGGAGCGAGGAAATTTCACGACTGGATTTGTTGCACAGGTGGCATCCTATCACAGTTCCACGCTGGAATTCACTGAGCTCCTGAGAGCGACCCATTCTTTCACAAATGTTTGTAAAAACAGTCTGCATGCCTAGGTGCTTGATTTTATACACCTGTGGCCATGGAAGTGATTGGAACACCTGATTCTGATTATTTGGATGGGTGAGCGAATACTTTTGGCAATATAGTGTATATATATATATATATATATATATATATATATATATATATATATATATATATATATATATATATATTTTATCTATTCAAGAATTGATTACAGCTCTTGGATGATTTACAGGCTGATGCCCATGTTACCAAAAAAAATATGATATATTCGTTCATGTTCTTTTTTTTCCAATCAAGGAAACTTGAATCAAGCAAACTCTGTAAAATTACTAGATTTTCCATGTCATGTGATGTCATCACAACATGCTTTCAGCCAAAGCCCTCTTCAATTCACCTTGGCTGAGCATGAACACAGTATCATCAAAAGTAATTATAAACAGTATGTGTCTTCACTTCACTGGTTGGAGTTGAAAAGTAGTATCCTATGCTTTTGCAATTTCACCAAGTGAAGACAAAAGCAACAAATTGTGAAGAAGACTGCAGCAGATTTAACCATTTCTCTTCACAAAAAACACCAAAAAAAGATTGGGAGAAATATAATACACACAGCATAATCGCATATAATTCTCTCATCAAAAATATGTTACACTTTTTTATTTTATACATACAGCATATAGATTACAAGATCTTATTTCTTGTTATATTAATTTTATTTACAATTCAATGAACAAATTTTTAATACCGATATAGTTATAGCTGATACACCTGATTGACCATTTACATTTAGTACAGTTAATTCAGGATCTAAGCCTGGCTTTTTTTCTAGTTAAATGAGAAGCTTTATAGCAGATTTTATCTAAAGTTAGTTAATGTGCACATTTTCTGGGTAAATGACTATAACCTGCTATAGGGGAGTTCTAATTTAGTTCATTTATCTAATTTAGATAAATGACTTCACTTTGTATGTCACTCTAGATAAGAGCATCTGCCAAATGATGTAAATGTACAGCATATTTAAAAAGAATGCATGTTGATAGCTACATCTAACTATTAGCTTATCTAGCTTATCAAATTCACAGTTTAGTAAAATGGATCAGAATTTCTTACTCATCCAAACAACTCCCAACATATTCACTAAAACAATCCTTGTCTGTAGGAAAATGAAGTCACTGCTAGCAGAAATACCATCGCTACTACATACAAGTCATCTTCAGGGCTTTTTTTTTTTCCAAGCCTCCACAGAGGTTTTGTGTCTCACATACCAGCAAAGCATTTTCATGCTTCACTGTTTAAGCCTCTTCATCTGAACTCTCCCTTCAGTCTCTGAAAATTCTATAAATAACATGTCATCTCTGAAACGTAATGTCAGCTGACACATTGTCTCATAGCAACAACAACCCTTTCCCATATCTGAGAAGCCCTAGAGTTCATTTAATATTAAATTTAAGCAGAAAAACTATTACTTATGTTTCTAGCCTTGAACCTCTCTTTGTTAAAGGGAAAATCATTCCACTGGCCAGATGACTCAGGACTGACTGCCAAAGGATAAGGTCAGCTCCCTTCAAATAAGCTAGAACACAGTGATTAAGAACCAGAGAAAATGTAGAAAGCGTTAAACATCATATGATCACATTTATGTAGTTTTGAACTGTATAACTCATGTCAACGCTTTAAACTGTCTCAGAGGGAACCTGGACTCAAGGTAAAAGCTGGAAAATGTTCATGTTGAATGTCACCTGTTGGAATTTCTGAAATCAGTGCACTTGAAAAGAGATTAAAGCACGGATGTATAGAAAATTTCTCCACCACATTCCTGTGCTTTTACTCACAGCCTGTACACACGTTCCTCCACACGTATTACATAACACAATGGGCTCCCTGCTCTGAGGCACTGACAGATGTGACCAGTCAGTCACACACAAGGATGTTGAACAAATCACATGAGGAACCTTACACCATTTATGACCAAGTCAAAGCTCACACATGGTCGGGTGCCATTCCTGCTGCCATGACCCTAACATGGCATGAAGCTGGTGTTTATTGCTCTGCTGTGGAGATATGGTTGTATAGAAGAAGAACTGAGGGCAAGAAGTCTTATTACAGCACAGTGGAATTCTTTTATTTGCATATCCCAGATGAGGAAGTTGGGGTCAGAGCACAGTGGCAGCTATACAGCACCCCTGCAGCAGAGAGGGTTAAGGGCCTCGCTCAATTGCCCAACAGTGGAGCTTGGTGGTGCTGGGGCTTGAACCCCAATCCACCATTCAACAACCCAGAGCCTTAACCACTTAACTGTGCTGCGATTCTTGTGAATGTGATCGCAACTGAGACTCAGGTCCAGCCTTTTCAGGAAGTAAAGCAGCATGCACATGTGTTTTAGTTAATGACAGCTTCAATAGTTTCCACATGTATCATAAGTGTCAGGGGAACGGTGTGGGACATTGTAGAGGTGAGATGCCTTCCTGCGTATAATAGCACCAAAATTTGAGTTGATATGACTGTATTTTTCTTATGTGTATATGATGATGTAAGATTAACACAATTGATCCAAGGGTTTGATAGAATCAGGTGAGTCTGAACCATTGTGGCTCTAACCAACGGATTCAGATCGCTGCATAATGTGAAAATCACTTCAGTGCAAAAACAATATACAATGGAAAAATAGTGGCAAACTAAGAATTATATTGATGGTCAGATACCCCAAGAGTGCACCTTACACGACAAACAATATGCAAGATTTGCTAGATGTTAGAGATAAAATGTTGTTGGTTATGTGGACGGGTAAAGAAATTCGAAATGGTCTGTAATGCGTGGAGCACCTGATGCACAAGCAAATAGAAAAAAGCATATAGACGCACAGTATAGCAAAACCTGTATCCTACAAGCCCGTTAATTCATTCATTAACATGTAAAGATATTTTTGTGACGAATTAAAGGAAAATTCATCATGCATTGTCTTAGGGTGTTGGGTTTCCACCAGCTACCAGCTTTGATGCACCTTGTCTTAGATTCTTCACGTCTCTGGCACTGTACTGGAGACGAAAACTGTGTTCTTTTAAAAGATAAAATTAATGTTCTGGTGTTGGGGAGGGAGACAGGAGATTCATGTAGCCAGGGCAGGTGAACACACAGAGAGTAAAGAACTGAATGCATACCTGAGCCCACCTGAGCTCTGTGATTGGTCAGTGTTGCTCTGATTGACAGGAGAAGCGAAGCCGTCCCTCCCTGCCAGAGAACAGTGTGTGTATGTGTGTGTGTTCACCGTCTAGCACTCCCAGCCACGGATGCCTATGGCATCATCAAGATCTTGTGATCTCCTGATGATAAGGCAAATGCTTTTCTCTCACATCTGTGTGTGAGCTTAGAATGCTTCCCGAAATGCAAAGAAATGTGGATATTATTCATGTCCCTGTGTCAAGTCTACTACTCAATGATCTATTGTGATTTTGTGAATCACACAGAATTGTAGCTCAATGATTGTTTTGTATTTCAGCTCAGTGTTTGGAACATTGGAACATCTCGTATTAACATTGGAACAACTGCGTATTAAATTTTTAGAAAAGTAAAAAATTCTTCAATTCCTAATGAAGGCTAAAAACAGTGAGAAACTGCTAAGTGTCATTTCTTTCTGAGCTCGTGTTTGTTTATTCTTTGTACAGGATAAAGAGTCCTTTGACATACTGCACTCCAGCCAGCTCAGTCTTGGCTGGAATATGTGGCTCTGTGTGTGTGTGTGTGTGTGCCTGTTTGTGTGTCTGTGTGTGTGTGTAAGTGTAGATCTTTGTCCGTATCTGAGTTTCTTTATGTGTGCGTGCCTCTATCTGTGTGTGTGTGTGTGTGTGTGCATATGTCTGTGTGTGTGTGTGTGTGTGTGTAGTGAGGTTAACGAGACAGCACCTCTCTTTTTCTTGGCCAGGCAACACAGTCCATGCAGCTGTAACTAACCCCCTCTTTAACTGTTACGAAGGATCCTGATAACTCTGACAGTGTTTTCTACCTCTTAGATGCTCTTTGCCTTGATTTTAATCTTGATTTTTTTCCCCTCTTCAATTGATTAACTATTTACACAGTCAGGTAAAACCATCGATATATCCAGTGCATATTTTCAAAATGTCCTCTGAGGACGCTGGAAGTGAATCTGTGATTAAAACTCAGTATTAAAGCATTTTGCCCAAAAATCTCACTAAAAAAAATACAGTACTGCTGTTTTCCATGATTTGAACTGCACCCAAAACTTGGAGACCGCAGAGAGAGAACAGTTTTACTACCACCATTCTGAAAGATTTCAGAGTTCCTCAGACCTTTCCATTATCATTATATCATGCGGTTGTGGTGTAGACTGCTTCTTTAAGAATCCAATACTGATAATCAGAAGACTGAAAGGTTGCATCCTAAAGACAGTAGCAATAAATCTGGTTGTTCTTCTGGACAACTGCCACTATTTTCCAGCTCCTCAGCTAAATCCTGAGAAAAACCGGCGTGTTTTGTGTAGTAGATGTCTGGTGAGTTTACTGAGTGGTCTTGATTGCGTCTCAATTGTTCACGATATCCTATCCAAAAGCAGAGGCTAATAAAAACAAATATAGCATACATTTCTGAAGTTTAAAGACAATACATTGTGTTAGAAAAAAACAAATCAATACGTTCATAGGCAGTATTTGGTGATTTTGTAGCTTATAAAACCCTTCCCTGAGATTACAACTGAAGCAAGGCTTGGGCTGCATAACATGTGCATGGAAGGCAATATGTCGGTGAATATTGATGTGATTTTTAGTGAAAGAAATGTCAAAGCTCTACAAAACAAGCCTGATCTTCAAGCTCAAGCTTTGACCCACCGCACACCAAAGTGTTTGTCAGCAGGACCAGAGGAGTTGTTTCTTCCTCTTTCTGGGCCCCTGGGAGAATGATGTCATTTAAAGCCACTGAGGATTCCATGACCTGTTGCTAGTTTATGGATATCCACATGGATGTACAAGGAAAAGAACGGTTTATTTGACACAATCAGTGCAAATATTTTAATAACGTGACAAAAGATGTAATAAAAAGAATTGTAAACTATTCAAAAGTTGCTATTTCAGTTCTTGGGCATGTTGTCAGGAATTGTGGCTTTTATATATTATGCCAAAAAGCATTAACGATGCTCTAGTCAGAGTGTATGAGCCTGTGAGCCTGCCATAGACTCAGCTATAATGTGTCATAATGAAACTCATATATTTTTATTAAAAAACCTCAAATGTTATTTGACATCAAGATCAGAAAGGATGTAACATTATATCTGAGTTTATAAAGGGATGACTGGAACCCTTTTAGTAATTCAAGAGTTTAACCCTTCAAGAATCACTAGACAAGAATGAAATAATTTAGAGGTAAACAAATACCCTCTAGCTCTTCACTGGTTGGATGTTCTGCTTGGAAAATGTCAAGAAACATATAGAAATTTTTTTTTGCCTTCAGACTGTTTAATTGTCAAACTCTCCGAAAGCTGAAAATGCGACACATTCTGAACTCAGCGTTTGTGGAGTTGGTATAGCCATACAAATGACTGCAGCTGAATAAATAAGGACCTGCAATTAGAGCTATTTGAGACAAAGTGTCCAGTGCAAGAGAAACTCCTGAGTCCAGGATTTTCACTTTCCTCTGCTGCTGCACTGAAGCTACTGTTCTTTTTAGGACACAGTGAGGGAGTGACTGATGAAGATAGGCTCCAAGAATGGCTTCAAGTCTCCTTTTGTCCAGATGGAAAATAAATTTGGCACAGGTCAGGAGGCAAAGACAGAGCTGAAAGTATCTTTGGAAAAAGTGACTGTGTCTTTGGCCAGGGTGCAGAGTAGAAATACAGAGGTGTAGAGACTGGCTTAGAGATTCTGCTGGTGGAGAGAGGTTTAGTTGCTAGTGCTAGTGCAGAGCTTTTGATTAGCTTACAGAGCAGTGCTTCATTCAGAGGATTAATGTAGAGAAAGCAAAGCTGACCACCGACTGTGAGAGCCTTCTTTTTGTGTGCTGTGTACTGTGTGACCTTCCTGTCTAGAAAGTGAGAACGGAAGCAGACACACAGCTATATCCCCTGATCCCCATATTCCCACCCTCATCAGACGCCACAAAAGGATGGTGTGTGTGTGTGTGTGTCTGTGTGTGTGTGTGTGTGTTGAAGACAGAGAGACAGAGACAGAAACAGAGAGAGAATGAGAGAGGGAGAGAGGGAGAGAGAGAGAGAGAGAGAGCTCTGGCTTTCCAACAGAACATTTTTTGGCAGCTTTCCACGCCACACAAAAAGCCGAGGCAGCAGAAGGACTTGAAATGTAGATTTAGCAGAGGGGAAATTCAACCCTTGGCAGATAGATCACAGATGAAATCACAGGGAAGATATGAAGCCAAACTATAGCAAGCCTAAAGATTTAGACATAACTGTCACCGGAGAGGTATGGATTACATTGCTGTGAGGCTCTGCTAATGTGGCTCTGTGCTTTACACCCAGGTTTCAACCAATACATATATCCAAACACCTAACCATACATTGTTAGCAGGTTAGCCTCAAACCTCTGAGGTTGGGGATTTCTGCCCTTGCCATGAGTTTGCATGTTTTCCCCATGTTCCGAGAGTTTTTCCCACTTATTTCACTTTTCTCCCCAATCCAAAGACTGGCATTTCTTAAGTCTGTAGTGTGTGATTAGATGTGCATGATTGTGCCCTGCATTGGGTTGGCACCTCATCCAGGATGTGCCTCTCTTGTGCCCCAAATCCCATGGGATAGGTTTCAGGCTCTCCATAACCCTGTGTATAATACAAAGTACAGAAAATAGATGGATTTATAGTTGTTAAAACTAATTAGCCAGATATGACCAAAATATATTGTTATTAGTTTTGTTTCCATTTCCAAAGCTAGTTTCCCAACTTCCTTGGATCTTTTGGTCATTATTACATTAATTCACATATGGAACTCAAGATAACCACCAGAGGTTATGAGAATTCCCTAGAAACCTTCTTGTGCACACATGTATGTACCTTCCAACATAGTAATAAACTGATTTATGATGCAGTATCTCTAATAAATACCACAGTCATACAGCCATTTTTCCTTGAAACTGTGTCACCAAAGTTCTCACCAGGTTCACACTGTGTTATTCAGGATGAATAAACAAGAGATATATTAATTGACATAAATCTTGTAGAACATCCAATATGCACCCAGTGCTGAAGGTAGCTTTGCAAAGTGACATGCCTCTAAGCAATGTCTATAAGAAGTCAATGCTCTTCATAGAGTGCTGCCTCACATTAGGACCAAGGAGTAGCCCCAGTCCACATATATACCATGGAGGTGCTGGGCCTCACGTAGTGGACCAATCTCTGTTTAGACAATTACTTTGCTTCAAGACAGATGAACAGATGGTCTGAGGTTTAGATGGCCACCATTCAGTCTAAATATCTCTGCAGGTGTAAACACAGGACATAACATATGCTCTCCAGGTTCACCTTTATGGATTTGTGCAAGGTGAGTCAATAGGTTTGCAAAATTTGGGTAAGAAACCCTTGGGCAGAAACCCTGGTTTTAACCACATAGTCACCCTAGCGTTATCTGAAAACACTATCTGCATGCAAAACAAGATAATCACCAAACATTTCAGCATAAGGGGGTGATCCCATGCTAGGCTCTTGGAAATCATGGTGGTTGGTTGGTGCTTCACCTCCCTCAGGAATTGCATAATAAATTTGGGAGCTCCCGGAAAGATAGCATTCACAGTGCTGTGATGTGCCATAATGACCACCACTATCACCTTCAGTGTAGGTGTGGACTGTAGGTTAGAATCTGTACTTCACTTTAGTCTGAGGTCACTTTTGGTTGAGGTCACTGTATGTGCCTGATGAATCTGTCTCTATGGTGATGAATCATGTGACTTGTTGCAATATTAGGGAGCATGTTTCTTAGGTTGAATGGCAAAATATGGGAGAGGGGGTTGGATACATTTGAGCAATTGGGGTGCCTTGCTCAAGGTCCCAGCAGTGGCATCTTGGTGGTGTTGGTATTTAATCTTCTGACTTTCCAATCAGAAATCCAATGTCTTCTGAGCCACCACTGCCTGGGGGACCAGTTCAGGTTTAAAGGATGCAGCATGACTGCAGCCTATATCACAGGACTAAACCAAGAACAGTGAATGTTGTTATAGGAGGAAAATCACTCAAACAGTCTAGCAAGACATTGCCAAAGGTCCATAAAGTCAGTTTCATGGTGGGGAATGTCAAAAACTAGGAGGAAGAAACTGAGGTGAATGACAGCTCAGTAGTAAATAGCTCAACCATGTTAGTAGCACAGACCACACTCATAAGCTGCTACACTCTCTACACCATGAACATGTAGTAGCCTAACGTGTGAAGAGAGAAAAGGAAAACGGAAGGATGGTTTTATGACATATTAATATAAGTATTTATTGTATTTATTGCAAATGCCACATTAAGTGCCACTTTGTGACTTCATGTATGCACACTTGCTCAAGACAATACTTAAGTTAGTTAACTTCTTCCAGTGATATTTTATCACAATAGCAGCTTGGTGATGAGTTAATGTTGTACCTTGTCATACTATTAACTGGTTTGTTATGAGTACCCTCAAGACCTGTCACTTTCCTCTTAAAACTGTTTAAGTTAATGGTTGGCCTTTGACATCGTCACAACTGCCATTCAAAGCTTTCTTCAATCCAGGAGTCGAAAAGGAGTACACCTATCACAGAAAATAATGTGTCTTTACTAGTGGTAGTTTTAAAGAATAATCCTGTGCTTGCAGTTTCGCCCAGTCAAAGAGTTTTCCACAAAAAGAAAGCACAAGAACTCTGCAAGTTTCACAAGCCTCTCAATGTTTTAATGTAGTAATGGTTATGGTGAAATGGCTACTGTGATTTAATGAGATTTTTAAAAAATGGAAATTTTTTGTTTTCCCTGCTGAGAATATTTACTAGTCAAACTCTTGCTATGTAAGATAAAAAAAAAAGTGCAAAGAAAAAGAAGTTTTTAAGATCTTGCATGTATAAACTATGCTTAAGTGATTAAGTGTATATACAGTATCTCACAAAAGTGAGTACACCCCTCACATTTTTGTAAATATTTTATTATACCTTTTCATGTGACAACACTGAAGAAATGACACTCTGCTACAAAGTAAAGTAGTGAGTGTACAGCCTGTATAACAGTGTCAATTTGCTGTCCCCTCAAAATAACTCAACACACAGCCATTAATGTCTAAACCGTTGGCAACAAAAGTGAGTACACCCCTAAGTGGAAATGTCCAAATTGGGCCCAAAGTGTCAATATTTTGTGTGGCCACCATTATTTTCCAGCACTGCCTTAACCCTCTTGGGCATGGAGTTCACCAGAGCTTCACAGGTTGCCACTGGAGTCCTCTTCCACTCCTCCATGATGACATCACAGAGCTGGTGGATGTTAGAGACCTTGCACTCCCCCACATTCCATTTGAGGATACCCACAGATGCTCAATAGGGTTTAGTTCTGGAGACATGCTTGGCCAGTCCATCACCTTTACCCTCAGCTTCTTTAGCAAGGCAGTGGTCGTCTTGGAGGTGTGTTTGGGGTCATTATCATGTTGGAATACTGCCCTGCGGCCCAGTCTCCGAAGGGAGGAGATCATGCTCTACATGTTGGCATTCATGGTTCCCTCAATGAACTGTAGCTCCCCAGCACCGGCAGCACTCATGCAGACCCAGACCATGACACTCCCACCACCATGCTTGACTGTAGGCAAGACAGACTTGTCTTTGTACTCCTCACCTGGTTGCCGCCACAAACACTTGACACCATCTGAACCAAATAAGTTTATCTTGGTCTCATTGGACCACAGGACATGGTTCCAGTAATCCATGTCCTTAGTCTGCTTGTCTTCAGCAAACTGTATGCGGGCTGTCTTGTGCATCATCTTTAGTAGAGGCTTCCATCTGGGACGACAGCCATGCAGACCAATTTGATGCAGTGCGCGGTGTATGGTCTGAGCACTGCCCGGCTGACCCCCCACCCCATCAACCTCTGCAGCAATGCTGGCAGCACTCATACGTCTATTTCCCAAAGAAAACCTCCGGATATGACGCTGAGCATGTGCACTCAACTTCTTTGGTCGACCATGGTGAGGCCTGTTCTGAGTGGAACCTGTCCTGTAAAACTGCTGTATGGTCTTGCCCACTGTGCTGCAGTTTCAGGGTCTTGGCAATCTAGCTCTAACCTTAATCAAACACACCTGAGCATGCTAATCAGTGTCTTCAGGGTCATTAAAAAATCACAGGTAGAGGAGTTTAATCAGGGTTAGAGCTAAACTCTGCAGTGCATTGGCCCTCCAGGGAAAGATTTGAGGAACCCTGGCCTAGGCCATCTTTATGTAGAGCAACAATTCTTTTTTTCAGATCCTCAGAGAGTTCTTTGCCATGAGGTGCCATTTTGAACTTCCAGTTACCAGTATGTGAAAGTGTGAGAGCGATAACACCAAATTTAACACACCTGCTCCCCAATCACACCTGAGACCTTGTAACACCCACGAGTCACATGACACTGGGGAGGGTAAATGGCAAATTGGGCCCAATTTGGACATTTCCCCTTAGGGGTGTACTCACTTTTGTTGCCAACGGTTTAGACATTAATGGCTGTGTGTTGAGATATTTTGAGGGGACAGCAAATTTACACTGTTATACAGGCTGTACACTCACTACTTTACATTGTAGCAGAGTGTCATTTCTTCAGTGTTGTCACATGAAAAGATATAATAAAATATTTACAAAAATGTGAGGTGTGTACTCACTTTTGTGAGATACCGTATATATACACTACTCACAAAAAGTTAAGGCTTTTGGGTGAAATTTGTGGAAAATGTAAAAAGTTCACGCTACAGTGACATTATATCATGAAAGTAGGGCATTTAAGTAGAAGCATGCAATGGTGATTTCCTCATCTCAAACAATTTATTGAAACAAAAGCCAACAGCAGTGGTGGGTATACCACAACAAAAAATGTCAATGTCTCAATAATTTGTCATGTGCCCTTGACCATCAATTACAGCTTGACAGCGACGTCTCATGCTGTTCACAAGTCGACTTATTGTTTGCTGAGGCATGGCATTCCACTCTTCTTGAAGGGCGGCCCTCAGGTCATTGAGGTTCTGGGGTGTAGGGTTACGAGCCTCTACATGGCGACTCAGCTGATCCCATAGGTTTTCTATGGGATTCAGGTCTGGAGTGCAGGCCACTCCATTTGAGGTACCCCAGCCTCCAGCAGCCGTTCCCTAATGATGCGACCTCGATGATCTGGAGCATTGTCTCCCATGAAGATGAAATTAGGCCTGTGTTGTTCATGGAGGGGCACAATGACTGGATTAATGATATTATTCAGGTAGTATTGGCTTGTCACTGTACCATTCACAAAATGTAGGGCAGTTCTGTATTGAGTAGACACACCTGCCCAGACTGTAACACCACCACAACAGTGGCTGATGCATAGTGCTCTCCTTGACGTCTCCAACATCGTTGGCAGCCATCATCTCTGCTTAACGTGAATTGACTTTCATCAGTGAACAGCACTGAGGCCCACTGGTCCCTCATCCAGCATAAATGCTCCCTGACCTGGTGGTGTGGTCAGGTACCCTTGCAGGTCGTCTAGCACGCAGACCATGCTTTGTAAACGGTTTGAATGGTCTGACGTGACACTTGGGTGCCTCTCACCTCCCTTAAATGTGCCTGGAGTTGAGTGGCATTCATCATCCGGTTCCACAGGGCACTGTTCACAATGAAGCGGTCATCAATGTGGGATGTGGCCAAAGGACGTCCACTTCTTTGCCTTTCTGTGACTCTTCCAGTCTCTCTGTATCTCTGTCGCAACCTGCTGTTGACACTCTGTGACCACTTCCCTCTAAGAACATCCTGTTTGAAGCAACAGACACACAATGGCAAGGTACTGTTGATCAATTGTTAGGTACTGTCTTGGTCTCATGATGTCAAAATGTGAACAGCATGATGAAGAGGACTGTTTAAATACCAATTCTAATTGAACCAGAAAATTTATTGGTTGATTCATGGATCAAACACCAGTTGTGAATTTTGCCGTTAAGCACCTTGTTAGAGAACAGCAAGTTATGCAAAAAGTACTGAAACACTGAACAGTTGGACATGTGCATTCAAAAGTGTAGAGAAGGTCAAATTAAGTTCACCTGTAAAGATTATAGTGCATTTTAGGTGCATCCTGAATTTTCACCCGAAAGCTGAATATCCTTAACTTTTTCTGAGTAGAGTATATATATATTATATATATATTCTTAATCTGTAGGGTTTAACATGGAGTTGGCCCACCCTTTGCAGATATAACAGCTTCAAATCTTCTGGGAAGTCTATCCACAAGGTTTAGGAGCATGTCTATGGTAATTTTCGACCATTCCTCTAGAAGCGCATTTGTGAGGTCATGATGGATGAGGAGGTCTGGCTCACAGTCTCCGCTCTAATTCATCCCAAAGTTGTTCTATCAGGTTGATGTCAGGACTCTGTGAAGTTCTACCACACCAAACTTGTGCACTGCTGCACAATCTTGTTGGAACAGGAAGGGACAAAGTTGGGAGCATGAAATTGTCTGGTGTCCCAGAACTTTTGGCAATATAGTGTATATATTATAAACATTATATATTAGTCGATAGATAGATAGATAGATAGATAGATAGATAGATAGATAGATAGATAGATAGATAGATAGATAGATAGATAGATAGATAGATCACTCCACAGAGGAAATTCTTCATTCAGTCACGTGTGTATTTAGCAAAGCTTCACATTTAGAGTAACTTGCATCCAGTATGTACATGTCTCTATAGACTTGATATCAGGCACATTGAAAAATAGAGTGGATCATTCTAAGCAGAATTTGACGTTGGCTAAACATTCAACCACAATTCTTTAAAAATATTTACAAGTGCTTCTTGTTACAAAAATACATTGTTTATTGCAGCACAAGGACATGTAAAAGATTGAATTGAACATTTAATCAGGTACCACTTGAAACCACTAATGGACTTTTTAGTTTGTCTGTTTTCTTTTGTTTATCTGTCGTCTGTTGTTCTTTTTAATTATTTATTATTTATTTTATGTATTTTTTTTGCAAGCATAACAGATCACACCATACACACACCATATGGAACAGACTGGAGAATGCTTTCTTAGGCTTTGTTTCAGTTTTGAGTTCGAAAACGAAAATTTTTAAAATAGAAACATTTCAAAAAGATATTCCTTTATTAAACTTAAGCCTGTGTGTCCATTTCTGTACAATCAGATGAATTTCCTGCTTAAACAAAACAAAACAAAACAAAAAACAACACCTGATTTTGACTTTTCGGGAAAGAAATGAGATTGGACTGAATGTTTGAGCATGAAAAACACCAACCAAGTCTGGATTCCAGACATACAGGACTGGAAGAATGAGTCTCATTACTAACTATAACGATGCACCTGGTTTACTAGCTACTTTCTAGTAGATATACATAAAAGCCATATTTTCCCTTTGCCAGTGTTTTTTTAAAGCATTATGAATTTGATAGCGTAAATGGAAATGTATTTGAATTTGTCTGTGTGTCTGTGTGTGTATGAGTGTCTTTGGTGTAATACAAAAGGCCTAATAGTGGGATATGGATTATATGAGTAGCAGTATCTCTGTACTGTCAGATCAGATAGAAAATTCTGGAATTATTTACAGTAGTCATTTTTTTTTTTATATCCACTTGGACCAGACTAGAAAGGCTCGATAACCTGTAAATAAATGGGATCTGTGAAGAAACGGACTGATACTTGATGATTTATTGTTTTTATGTCCAAGCTGTTAATATTGAGGGACACTCCAAAAACAGAGTGTGTGTAAATACAGAGCTCGCCAAAGGAGGCAGTGAGTGACACTTTATTCAGATGGGTTACTGCAAATGTAGGTCACTGCTACAGTAGATAAAAGTGATCTATCTGGGTATCTGCCACAAATAAAACGTGTACAACTGATTGATTGATTAATTGATTGATTGATTGATGCTCCAGTTGCTATAGTAACCTATAGGAAAATTATAATTATTTATAATTTTAGAAATGATAAGACTGGGTTATAAGAATGGAGAGATGGATTTGTTCCACATGTGACTATATATTTTTTTTTTATTTTCCTGGGCATATTTAAATAAATTAAAAACAGCAACTCACTAATTTTTTTTTTTAATTTCCCTTTCAGTAATTAAGTAAGTGCCTTTTGTGTAACTGGATTTTTTTTTTCTTGGTAGAAAAAGTTCAGCTCAATTTACACGTGAATTCATCATTCACTAAAATGTATTACTTCCATACATAGAGATTTAAAATAATATAACTATTTATTTTATACATTTGCAAGCTCTTTTAATACATGTGGATTTCCAGGATCCGGATTCACTTTTAACAAAGCAGCGTTTCGTCAGTAAATCTAGTGCAAGATTTCAGTGCTTTCGGTGCTCACTGCTCCCTTAGTAAGGCTTCCTTCTATGTACAAAGACGTTGCTGGAACAAATGTCCGGGGTTACCGTATTACCCTGCTATCCTTTATGGTTCAGTTAAAAACAGTAGCTTATTTTAATTATAACAAAGGATGCTTGGAACTGATACGACGCCATTGGGTATTTCCTTTTTTGGCGATGATTAAAAAAGGCTTTTGAGATCAGCAAAAACAGGATGTTTACAAAAGGCACTATAACTACTGATACAAAAAAAAAGAAAAATAAATCTGTCATGATAACTGAACACACTTGTTGAACAATTATCTCATGGCATGTGAATTTCCTTGGGTCCATAACTTCATGACTGATCATGTCAACAGTTCTTCTGGTAGACCGACATATGGGACACACACACAAGCCAAGCCAGTGTGGGATTTAACACACACTTAGGCAGCTACAGTCCCAGCTGTGTCTGATGAATGAGGAAGTTTTAGAACAGATAAGGAAATACAAAAGAAAGAACTCGAAAGAATGAAAAACAATGGTGTGATTAAGTCCAACTCCTGTGCAGCATGTCCATTCACTGTTCCTCCGGTTTCTGAGCTGAGAAAAGTGCATGAGTCTCAACCGGTTTAGCCAAAGTCAATACGAGGACGATATTCCAGTACCATTGGGTAGGCCTAGAAAAGAGATAAGTAAGAGAAATGAGTTTCACTGTATATCACTGATCATATTTAAACAACTACAGAGAGGCGTAATCACTGTATAAATATTTGATAAGACTTATATTTGATAACAGACAGGCAACCATTGAGGAAAATGAATAGGGGAACAAAAGAAATAAAACAAATAAACAACAAATAAAACATTATGCAGGTCATGAAGCTTTAATTACATATCTTACGTAAACCATTCTGAACTGACAAAGAAATTGAGATTTAGAGGGTCGCTAGCAGCTCTGTTTAATGACACAGTAATGGAGTCTCTCTCTAGCAAACACACACACACACACACAAACACACAAACAAACACACGTAAAACAAAACCCTGTAGTAAAAATCTTTACTACACAAAACACCCTGTAGTAAAGATAATGTGTGTGTGTGTGTGTGTGTATACATACACTAATTTATTTTATTGTTTCAATTATTTTTTATTATTTCCAGTAAACTTTTACCATTTTTACACCATTACACATGATGTATATTATTTTCTTTCTCAACATTCCCATATAGGGGATTAATAAAGGTGCACCTTTCACTTTTCTCTTATATGGCTGATAAATGTGATTAAATTTATTTCTTTAATCTCTTATATTACTTACTTTGATAGATTTTATTTGACTTATAGACTGTTACATACACACACACACACACACACACAAACACAAATACACTTATTTGCGCCCAGGCAAACTATTTTTAGAGAGAGAAAGAGAGAAGGCAGAAGTTTTCTGTGCGTTACTGGAAAGAGAGGGAATGAAGTACAGGCCCACACTGACCCAATTCTGTGCCTTTCCAGCCTAATGAGAATTCCGGTAGAATTTCAGGTAGCTGTCATGGCGTTCAGTTCAATGTGTTCAGAAAATAACACCTTTGCGGTACAACTCATTTGTCATCCAGAATACTTGTTATGTGAAACACCTGTACCACTTTACTATTGATTTCTAAAGCATGTGATGAATGAGGACCTGCGATATTAGTAACAGCTCATTAGTAAACTGCTATTCAGAGCACACAATAATATGCAAATTTCAAATGGCATAATTATACAATGTGTCACTGGTCTGGCCCTGAAAAACAAAATCGACTCTACGCTCATACACGACTCTACTGCCATGCACATAATTTAAATCGGATGTACTTCCAAAACAAATGGGTGTCCACATTCCCTTGGACTAAAATAGATCATGATGTGAAAGCAGGGTGAACATCCAAAGGGTGACCCTGCTTTCGTCCCATCATTAAGATGTCATGTTTGAGATATCTGAGAGGAGCAGCTGTTAAGACACACCTCAGCCATTCTCTGTGCGCTTCTCTCCAGCCATTCTAGGCCTGATCTGTGATTGTGTTCTCACCTAAATGTGACAGATTTAGAGAAGCATAGATGCCTAGATGGTTAAAATAATTAAGAGTTTATTCCTATAGGTCAAATACACGATGCATACATCTGAAGTGATCTTGAGGTTATTGGTGAAGTCCTTACATGTACCTTTTTTTTTTTTATTAAAGTTTTTTAAATTCTTCCTGGCATTTGAAGTCAAAATCTGCCATTTATACAAAATAAATAAGGTGCTACTTATTAAAACCTGAGGATTATTAAATGACCTGAGCGATCATTTAACCCGGTTTCCCTAGAGGCCAAAAAAATGGAATTTGCACCTGTTTTGTTGTGTCGGCTTTCAGCATTGCATTTCTTTGTCATGTCACACTCCATAGTAGTGGTTAATGACTATGATATGATATGACAAGGAGTGGCTCCTTAATATGAAAGTAAGTAGCCACTCCAGGTTTTAAATATTAGTAGTGGTTAATTTTACCTAGCTGACTAGGGGCAATATGTTTATAGAAAACTTTCAGTCATTTTTTTTTCCTTACACAAATGTTTATATCTTCAAAGTAAATGGAGACATCAAACCACTAAACTTCTGTGTAAGGTTATCCCAACATGGTAAAAACTCTCACACTGAAAGCCGGCCATGTCCTGACTAAATATATATCAGACTTATGGCAATAAATTAATTCATTTTGTTCTACTGATTGAAAATGTCCCATAAGATGATTTGCTTTCTGCCAGTGGACTGGTAAAAGGACTAAATGACGGGGTTTACTCATTCCAAAATAATGGCCCACTGGTTAGTTACTCTAGTTTTGTCAAGTTCAAACCAAGTATAAAAACACATAGCCAGAATGTGGACAAAAAACAAGCCTCATTTCGATTTTTGAATGAAGTTTAAAGGTTTACGGGGACTGTTTCACCAGTGGCTCTTCAAAAACTTTGAGTCATTTTGATTTACAGTAATACCTCACACATCCGCGAGGTTCCGTTCCAGGACCCATCGCGAATGACTAGGTTTCATGTCTGTGCGGTGAAGTCACTAAAAATGCTAATACTGTACTGTAAATGCTTATTTATTCCATTTAAAAGTTAGCTTAATACATTTCCCTTAAAAAATAAATAAATGTTTGACGTAAAAATAGAGTACAGTATCACCTGTATAAAAACCAAGGAAAAAAATCAAAGAGATCACTTATTCACAGAATACACACGTGTGTTGAACAGAGCACAAGGGGTGGAGAGATGAACCGCGACATTACACATACAAAGCATCATAGCTACTAGCCAATCAGCAGCTAGGTAAAACTGTTAATGCTCTGTGACTGGCTACTTCCAACCCTTCCAGCCAATAGCATGTCATAATGGCTGTACTGTACGACGTTCAATATCATTAAAATAACATTTAGATTTTATTAATATTGATATTTTGTTGATTTTACTTTTATATTTATATTACTTAATTAATAAACTAAACTTATCATGAAAAAACTTAAAGTACGAAAATGTATAAATTGCCACAAAATTAGCCGTAAAAACTTTTGCAGTATTTCATGGGTCTGCGAAAAATTCGCAGATGCAAATTAGTTAGGTTCCAATGAAAATTTCACAGATCAGTGATGCTGCGACTCTTGAGACGCGGATCTGTGAGGTATTACTGTATAGTGTTATATGCTTTAATACATTTTCACATTTTCATTTTAATGAATTTGGCCACAGTTGGCACAGATTTTATTGTTTCATAATGCTCAGTGGTCCCTCACCCATGGTGTGATTTAATAAAGGAATGGAAGAATCCACCTAAATTATTTATTCATAGCAATATGTATAATCAGTATGTGACCTATCATCAAGAGTTAGCTTGTGATGAAATCCTTTTCGTGTTTGACATGAATTAAAAGAGAGTTGGTCCGTTTCTATTTTCAGTCTTTGACATTACTAATATATCCCATTCGAATATCTGCTGATTCATCTCTGTATAAAGTGAGTGATGCAGCAACACTTTAGCCCTGTAGACAGTCCAGCTCTCTCACCTGCTCATCTGTCCATTCTGGTTTTAAACAGCGGATCAGGTTCCAGAGCATCATTTGTAAGCTTCTGCTTCAATTTCCTGCTAATCCCACCATCAAGTTCTCTTATTAAATGCCATTGTAACTGCAGTAGTGGTAACTTCCAAGCATATCACTAATATTTCAGTCTAAACTTCTTTAATGTTGGACTTTTGCTTTAAAATTCTTATCTTTAACTCAAGGGTATGTACTGTACATCTAAAACAGATTAAACAATCTCAACCCTTTTTATGTTTAATACACCAAGTATAATTTTTTCACGGATTGTACTGGAGTTCTTTTTGTAAACCTCATCGATTTTGGCAACTGCTTTGAAATTCAAAATCTATACAAATTTAGGCCCGCCCTTTAGTATTCCCTGGAAAACAAACAAAAGAAAACCTCCCCTGAAGACACAGGTGTGGAGCTTAGGCTCAAACGCCTGAATGCTGGTGTAGGAATGAAGGTTTTCAGGAAAATAGAGATGTCTCCTCGTCCTGACCAGTTGAATATCGGTGGCTGGAAATACAGAGACTTGATTTTCTCCTCTGATGACAGCTGCCTCACCCGAGAGGAGAATGTGTGTTGGGATCTCTAACCCAAAGCGAAAGGAACATCATGTGATACATTCTAAAGAGATCATCCCCTGAATTCTAAGTTAATTAGGAAGAATTATGGAGAAGTTTCATCTAAAGAATTATGAAGGCAGTCTTGAGTTTCATTAGAGGTTAATGAGCTTAGAAGTCAATACTGCTTTCTCAATACTGACTCTGCTCTCAGTGATTCTTCATCTTTAGTTGAGGTGCAAATTGAGTACCTGAAGAGAGATTTAGAGACATTAACACTTACATTTTCACCTCGAAGCCTCCATCTCGTCATGTATATGAACTCCATGGTGTGATCTTTTCCCATAATCTCTCCGTTGCATAGGACGTCTAGCTGTAGAGAAGAACAATGTCACAAAGTGAGGATCTCCTAGACTTCAGTTAAGGAGATGTACAGTATTCTAATGTCTGTTAGCTTAGAAAGCTGAATTACGATTTGGGTTTGCAATGTAAATCTTTCATTTAAAACAAGTTTGCTGGGGGTTTTTTTGTGAATAAATGATGTAACAATTACTTACACACCAGGCAGCATTTGTCACACAGTGTGAGAAGCAAAACAATGGCAGATTAAAGTGTTGTCAAACTTAAAGCTATAGCAAAAGATTTGTAATGGTTTTTGGAAATCATCTTTATTCTGTTTAACTATTGTGTCATGCCAAAGGGATATACAGTCAGCTCCATGAATATTTTTCAAGTGATAAAGTTATTCTTATTTTATCATAGTATGTTGTATGTTGTAACACAGTACTTCTACCACAGTATGTTGAATTTGAAATTTTTAAGGAACCCGGGTTCAAACAGGATTCTGTGTGGAGTTTGCATGTTCTCCCTGTGCCTGCATGGGGCTACTCTGGTTTCCTCCCACAGTCCAAAAACATGTATGTTAGGTTGATTGGTTATGTGTGTGGCCCTGTGATAGACTGGCAACCTGTCCAGGGTGTTACCCTGCCTTTTGCCCAGTGTGTGCTGGGATAGGCTCCAGCAGATTCCTGTGACCCTAATTAGGAATAAAGCGGGTATAGACAATGGATGGATGGTTGCAGTACGTGTGAAACTAACGTGGCCATTTGTAGAACATTGCACTTCTTTGCCTTTTATCAGACTTGAGACTTTTTTAAATAAGTTTTTGGAGCATTTGATGCATCTGAGCAGATAATATAGATGTGTACACTTCAGAATTCATGCCTCCTGGTGATCCAGCAGCAGAATTCCATGCTCTTATTACCACCACCCGGGTTTGATTCCCGGGCAAGGAGCTAACCCAGCCACTGCTGGTCCCAAGCCCAGATAAAAAGGGTTGCTTCAGGAAGGGCATCCAGCGTAAAACTGTGCCAAATCAAAACATGCGGACCAAACAGGGAGCAGCCAAAAGAACAACAACACTTCAGAATTCATTTGGTGCTTTTGTTAGCCATCACATTATAAATAGTAATTCAAGGGAATCAGTTTCATTGTTCCACCAGTTCAATTCCTTCTCCATTCTCTTCCTTTCATTCTGAACGTCTCCTCTGTTCATTGAATGTTGCTCCAGAACCATCAGGCTTTTTAAGATTTTTTTCAGTTTTTGACAAAATCCAAAATTTGGTCTTCCTGTTCTTGAGGCACACCAATAATTTTTGTCTTGTAGTAAAACCTCTGTACTTACTTTGTTAAGGGTTTCTCTTGATTGCTGAATCTGACACAGACACGTCTACTCCTGGAGGGTCTCTTCATCTGGCCAACTGTTATGAACAGGTTTTTTTTTTTTCACCAAGGAAAGAATTCTTCTGTCATCCACACCAGTGGTTTTTGGGCCTTGTGGTGTTCCTGAGCTCACCAGTGCATTCTTTCTGTTAGAGAATGTACCCACTAGTTGATGTGACCACACCTAATGTTTTTCTGTCTCTCTTATGGGTTTGTTTTGATTTTTTCACCCTGGTGATGGCTTGCTTTACTTGCAGTGACTGCTCTTTGGACTTCATATTGATCAATAAAAGTTCTCTGCTTACTTGTATTTAAAATAATGAGGGATTAACTCCCAGCTCTATCCAATTACTTCTGGTCCCGTCCCCCTCAAAAAAAGTTAAATAAAATGAAAATTTGGGAGCACATATAAAAATATTTACCATTTGGATGTAAATACTTATTTAATTTCCACTCAAATGTACTGTGGAAGACAGCTAAAATAATAATCTCATTGTCAATGTACAAACTATAGGTTCACACACACACACACACACACACAGAGTCCATACCTCATAAGAACTTGGAAGCTTTAACTTTAGACTTAAGAACTTCTTGATTGTTCCTACGGTCACACGAGATGAGCAGCGAATAAATTTCTTCATTAAGCCCTGAAAAGGCAATAAAATACACAAGACAGTGTCACAGCTGTTCCAGTATGACGCTACACAGTGGTGCACTCAAGGTTCAGAGTAACCATTAGAAGCAATCAGCAGCTTCCATCACGCTATATAACCTTCTGACTGTCTCCCAGTTAAGAGGAGTAAGGAAACAGGGTTATAATGCAATCACCATCCTTATTGTGAGAATATATGAACACACTCATATGTGGCGACTGTCTGCCTGAGCAATTCACAAAGAGGCCTAATCGAAGGAGGTTTCTAGTGGAGATCATACGTGACAAAATGAACCATTAAGGCTAAGCAGGAGAAATTAAGAGAGAGGACAAATGGAGAGAGTGTGAATTAAGGAACTCTCACGTCTTTATTCTCCATCTCTGTTTAGTGCATCTGTACTGACTTACTTCCCTGCACTGACAAAAGAACAGAAAACATATAATGTACAATAGAAGTCAAAGGACAGTTTTTGGGTCAGTCAGTAATGGTTTATGCAGATAATGCTTTTTCTAGTATTTTCTAGTATAGTACATAGTATTTGCAAATCAAGCTCTAAAGCTGCTATAGTACATCCTCTCAAAGATGGGACGAATTACTTTTTCAGTGGGAAGAATTTGTGGTAATGCTTAACCAGCATAGTCAATTTTTGCCTGCTCATGCACAGATACCACAAACATTTAAGGACTGCAGCCAGAATAAATTATCTAGTCCATTGCACCAGTGTTTTGAAGAAGGTCCCATGATAAGAATTCATCACCTTGCACTTAGATTTCTGTCATTAGTGAGTTGTGAGTGAACTGGTTTACTGAGTTTGCTTAGCTCATTACAGTACAATGTGTTGAAATGATTTAAGTTTTTATTATCGATGCACTGGGTAGAGATTCTGTTAAAGTATTATTTTCAATGTTAAACAAATAGAGAAGTGCTGCAAATAGCTTTAGTTGAACTAGACTTTAAGAAAGGCTAAAGATTAGCTTTCCCTTTCACTTCTGACAATTTATGGCACAGGACTATCCATGTTACGGCAAAGCATTCTTAAAAAGTGAAGATATCTTGAATAAAGGAAAGCGTCTCTCAATATTTGATTAACTGATTATTGATATGTGATTATTACATAATAAATGTTAGACCATTAAGCCTTTTTCTAGACATATTTACTGATTTAAGCCTAAAATGTGAGATTGCATGCTTGTGATGGCTTAATCATCTGACATGTGTTTAGAAATAATCTAATAAAGAGATTTTTTTTTGCAGTGTTCTGATAGAGACTTGATAGCATGTAGTATGAACATAGGATGAACATTATGAAGTATATATATGAAGAAAGAGACAAAAATGAATACAAACATCCAGATAGAGTCTAAGACTCTAACCTTAACTATGTTCTCTCCTATCTGGCCGTTGCTGCGCAGACAATCCAGACAGATGGCTATCTGTGGGTCATTCCTGTGGTAGTCTCCATCCCCTCCATCATCAATGTCCTCGTCTACCTTCATCTTCTTACATTCGGGCCCGTCATCTGAAATAAAACAGAAGCACATAGTCACTGTTTACATATATACATCAATGTAGACTTGTGTAGACTAACAGGACTCCAAGCGAATTAATAAATTAGACAAACACACACGGTATGCATGAGCTGCATTGTTTTCACCGCCCCCTGAGTAAATACACTCAATATCAAGCAAATCACGAGCCTGACAATCATTCTGCTGAACTGAACAGATACGCTGTTCCAATCGAGCAGCCGTGTCTTTCACCAACTCTTTCTTTTCAAATTAGAACAACGATATACAAGGAGACGCACTTGGGGGGGATATGAAAAGGAAAGTAATTACACAATCATTAAGAATTGCTTACAGCTGCACACTCTTTATAAGCTGTTATGGAGATTGAAGCCTTCAGGAAATTCTGTGTAGCTGATGTGTGATTGGGCAATTCATTGAGCAAACGGATGGCAGAAACACAAAGCGGCTTTTCTAATGTTCAATAAAAGGCCAAGCCACGTTTCTGCGAATTTTTTATACCCGCAAAACACAAAAGGCAGTTTCTGATGTATAAAATGTGATCAAGCATTAATGTCTTCCTTCCCGCAAGAGTTATTCAGTGTCGGCGGTCTGAACCTGACAGCAAGCTGGAACGACCTGACTATAACATTAAAGCTCGAGACTGGTCACTTCAACAGCAAAGACACGGTGTCTCCTAATCTTCCTATAGACAATCTCAGAGAAATTAAACACGGTGTTGCGTGAGAACGCACTCAATGAGTCACTAGAGAACATAAGCTATAGCTTAGCTATTTGCAAGTGAGTGATTGCTTCCTTAACACACCTCGGTGTCGTGAGATGAAGACAGATATAATCAGAGTTCCTTGGAGAGGCCTGTCAGAGACCAGCTGCCTGCTGTCACCGTTAACATCGAAATTTAACACTCCCTTAGGCATGTACACTGCAGTCTGTCTCAGCTGGCTCTCAGTCACAGCCTTATCCTTTGACTTATAGTGCAGAGACATTCACGCTATGAACTGTGTAAGACTCACTCTGAAAGCTCTCACTGAATCATTCTGGGAGACTTTTTAATCATTAATTACTACTGACCACCGCTGTACAGTATTTTACATAAACCGTGAGGAGACTTTCTTAAATCTGGCTGGTCAGCAAGTTTGTTTTCTATAACAGAAACTCTGACAATAGTAATCACTGGTTTACATTATATTAGTGTACTGACCTCATTGTTTCTATAGTAACAGGTTATACAGGGACTTATATAAAGTAGTATGATAGCTTGGAAGCATGTAAAGCTGTGTTTATTTAACATTTGTACAGTCAGAGTCTCCCTTATCAATGCATAGTAACAGAGGTAAAGCTGTTTAAGTTTTTTTTTATCTGAGGAAAGACTTCGGAACAGAGGACTTCCCTGTAATTTTGGGGTTTTCTGTATTAAAGAAAGAGGCTGGCAAGAGAATGACTCTTCATAGCCACTGTTTACGTCACTATAACATAAGTTATAACAAGAAGCTATTTTGTTGATGTTCAACATGTAGAAAATGTATCCATATATGGTTTAAAAAATGTCATTCTTTAAAAAATATGTCATTCTTTAATACATTTTAAAAATATGAATCATTTACAATTTGCTGTGGAAATAAAGAAATAAAACACTTTGGGACATGCTGTTATATGAAAAGCATCAACTGTAGGGTGAAAAACAGCAAAACAGATCACCATCTCATTCTGTAGACATTTTAACAGAACAAAGATACATGCTTACCATTATCGTTTTCTTTTGATTTATTCTTTCTCCAGAACTCAACCTCCTGTTGTTGTTCGTCTGAAAATTATACCAAGAAAAGAGAGACAGAGAGAGAGAGAGAAAGAGAGAGTCAAGGATCCATTACTGATTAATTGACTATGTGTTCTGTCTCATTAGACACAAAACAACTGTATTTAAGTTTACAGCAGTTAACTATATCACCTCAGTGGAATAATCCAGCTTTTTTTGACCTAATCTGTAAATACAGCATCTGTAGTTTATGTCTGATTAAGAAGCACGTGTCGCTTTAATGAGAAACCAATTAAACTCTGTTTTACTGAAAACTAACAGAAGTATACAGCTAGTTAAAGTGGTGTGTTTACGCTAAAAACATATGTTTTTTTTTTTGTTGTTGTTGTTGAAATGCTGAATTAGTCCTTTATTCATAAATAATTTGTGAATGAAACTCTAAATAATAGTTGTCCTTTTAGACATGGAAATCCTGGTCCTGGTCCCACATGAATAACACAAAACTTCAAAAAAAGAAAACAGAACAAGAAACCAGATGATATTGAACATCTGAGGGCATTCAATTAAGTTAAAATACATGACTACACATCTATCAGCCATAACATTAAAAACAGTGACAGGTGTAGTGAATAACACTGACTGTCTCATTACAGTGGCACCTGTTGTGAAAATCACTCATACCCTTACACTTGCGTATTTTTCCTGCCTCCAACACATCGTCTTTGAGAAATGAGTGTTCAATAAGGAGTGTTCAATAATGAGTGCCTAATAAATTCCACCCCTTAACAGGTGCCCTCAGATGTTCAATATCATCTGGTTTCAGGTAAACTGTTTTCTTGTTCTGTTCTCGGGACAGGGAAATGTGTTTGAGAGATCATCACTCCCTCTAAAGATGCAGTAGACAGTGCTGGAATATTCCTTTAATCAAGAAGAACCCGAGTACACATACTTTCCCGAAGTCCAGGCACAAGCTTGAAAATGATTTCTTCTAATGTGTTGTCCAACCTTTGAAAACAGGAAAAGATGTGAGGTCAAAAAATAAATTAAAAAAAAAGCAGAAATGACAAAATAAGCCATAAAATTATCCTCCTGAAAATAACATTTGTCTTAATGTGACTGAGGTCCAGCACAGACACAAATGCAGAAATACAGAAGCAGGTCATTGTGGCTATTGTGTTCAGAAAGAGCTACTACACAGTTTCAGGGCACCTGTGTGTGTGTGTCTGTGTGTGTGTGTGTGTGTGTGGGGCGAAACCTCACAGCTGAAACATTGGCTACACTCAGTGGTGCAGCTGTTGGCTGGAATGCATCTCTGCTAATACCAAATTTATTGCATAGCCCACACACACACACACACACACACCACTATGGCCCTGCCCAGTGGCATGCAGCTATGGCTAGACAACTCAGCGTCAGCTCTGATACATGTGGAGCAGTCTATGAGAAAGGATCTGCAACATTCCCTGAAGTTTGGCGTCAACCTTCGTCCACTCTATTCCATTAAGATGGATTCTCTTTAAACAGGATTCTCACTGAGATTCGATTCCTAATAGCTGTGCTTCAAAATGTACATACGCAAACAAATACAAATGCACGAGCAGTGGGCTGATTCCTGGGTTATCAATAACAAAATGAAACGTGAAACAACATAAAAGTGGTTCTTTTACTGTGGCACGACTTTCGGCTCTTTTATTCTTTTCAGTTACAGTATATCAGGGATGCATCAATACCATGTTTTATTTTACAGCATTTGGCAGACACCCTTGAGAAGCCCGTAAGAAGATCCTGTAGTTCCTTCTCATGATTTTAATCATTTATCTAAGAAATATGTCCGAATCACAGTTCGTTCATTAGCATGACAATGTAAAATATGCTTATTAGTATAGTATACTGGTATTAAGAAGATATGAAGCCCCAAAATCCCCAATTTATCTGACCTACATTTATTCATGGCTCATTTGTTGCCCTGGTCCTGTTTTTATCCTCAGCAGAAAAACTGTTCATTTGAAAGTATTCATTTAAAAACAATCACTACTGTAGGGCTGTTTGAAGAAAAAGATTTTTTGGAACAGCACCCTGAAGGACTATCATTGGTCAGAACTGACTGAAGCCAGCTGAAGGAGCAGGAAAAGTTTTCACTGCAGTTGCAATGCAGAACATCAAAACCTTACATACTGAAGCTTTAATATTTTTTAATCACACAGTTTATCTTTCCTCAGATAAATTTCATGGAAATCCTGATGTTTTTCATTCATACATGGTTATTATCTGCATTATAAAATGGTCTTACCTTAACATTTCCAATGGGTTTGTTTCGTGGACTTGGATACCACATTTTGGACAGTCGTTGCTGTCTTCAAAATGCTGGACGATGCAACTTTTACAAACTGTCAAGCGTAGAAAAAGAGAACGAAAGAATTCACTGCAAATTTAACGTCTATGTTATGAGCTTATGGATAAACACAGGCATTTTTGAATGATTTTTAAACATTAATATGCCATGAGAAATGATTTTGCATATATTAATGTGAATAAAGGCTAACGTCTTTTCTGTGTGGAAACTTCCACCACTTTCTCTAAGCAAATTGATTTCAGTGAATGAATGTCTGAATGTCTGCCAAGAGAACATTTGGCTATTTGTGCCATTCTGGGAACTTCGGTGTCTGCATCTGGATGACTGAAATCTGCATATCTCTGTGGTGTGTAAGTAAAACTAAGCCTCTGGCCTGAAAGTGAGATAAAGGCCCGAGCTCGAGCTGCATCATATACACTGAGACAATTGCATAAGTGCACAGCTGTATTACACTCTCACTCTCTCTCTCTCTCTCTCTCACACACACACACACACACACACACATACACACATCATCATCATCATCATCTTTTACTACTGTTTTCACCAAAGATTCACATTTAGCTTTCAGTCATACAAATCAGCAATGTACAACCCACTTACACACAATAAGGACAGCAATGTATGTTATGAAAAGAAAAGAGGGAAAATATAGGACTCCTTGAGCCCTTAGGCAACTAGTGAAGAGAGTATCCCAGCTGTACACTTAGGAATATCTATACATCACACATGTCTGTTAGTGGCTTTGCTCTCACATATTCACCCAGAAATTACATTCAACAATTCAGTGTCACACCTGACCAGATTTTTAGGTTAGGCAATAACAAACACTTGCTGCTGATTCATTCTAATGCACTTCTCACCGCTACAGGATAAGCAAGTTGGAGAGAGAGAGAGACAGAGACAGAGAGAGAACTAAATCATGCTATCAAATGCAAGACTCCACAACCAGGCTTTGTATTGAAATAGAAGCCTTGTTGTTTGTCTTTCCCCTTTGGATTACAGTTTGTGGCGAGATAAGAAACCGACTCCTACAAACAAATAATTGGAACACAAAACGCTCATTGAAGGTGGAAAGACATTTGTTGTCATGGTGACTGGGGCTCCAGATATCTGCGTTCACCCTGAGGACTGCAGATGTGTGTACAAGGGCACTTTCACCTTTACTATTCCATCAAAACATCAAGACATGTAAAATAAACACACTGTGGCTGCGTGCTGGCTGAAGCAGCACAAACATGAACCGCAAAATCTTTAGGATCATTTATACAGTGTGTGTGGCCCTTTGACTTATGTTTCATAAGACATGCCACAATATAAATGAATGTGTCTTAACAGATGGAATCGAAGACAAATATATGTCTTAGTTACTGTATAAGAAACAAAAAGATTCAAAATTCAGTTATATGAATGAACGAGTCATATATGATATGGGCAGATTTTGCCAAAAGAAAGACATTTCAACCCCTATTTTCAACCCCTGTTTGGTCACCCTGTGCCCTCCATCATGCAACACCAACCAACCAGGTAGGGTAATGGCTAGCACGTGCTTCCTCTTTAGACGTGCCAAGCCAGCCAACTGCATCTTTCAAACTGCTGCTTATGCTGCAACACAGGCAGCGTAACACACTCAGAGGAAAGCACTATCTGCCCTCTTCTGCATACATGAGCTCACAGATGGCTAGTGCTACTTTGACTGACAGTGGAGAGAAAGTATGCCATCTCTCTCACCCAGAGAGCTCAGCCCTGGATGGCCACAGATGGCTGACTTGAACTTGGTTTGATCTTCCAAAAAAACAAGCGAACGTTTTCCCAACATTTCCAACATGTTTCCAAATGTTTTATTCATGTTCTCTACTAATTCTGATTTCATAAAGGGTGCCAATACCTCTAGAATGGCCTCTAACTCCATAGTTAATGCTGCGTTTATGGAGCTGTCCTCAGGAGGCAGGAGAGTTGTTGGCACTGTACCAGAAGCTTTTGATAACAACAACAGTACAAGGCTGAAATTCAGAGGTATGCAGTATGCACCCCCAATACAACATTCCAATGCTTTCTATCAGATTTCTGCACCACTACATGCCTCAGTTTCTTCGCTTCCTGGCTCAAAAGTACATATCATTTCAGAGGCCACTAGCTGCCCAACAAAGAGCCTGGAATAACCTGAATACTTCAGCATGCACAATATAGTACTGTGTCCCTTGCTAGCAGGGTAGCTTAGCTTAAATCAAATACTATTTTTAAAGTATTAAACATTTTATTGATCATGCATGCAGCACATTGCTTTTTCACTGTTAGACTCTAATACCGACTAGTAAGTTCTGCTCCTGAAGATATTTCGTCTAAATCCCTCTCAAGGCCCCATGGGCTCATATAGGAATCTTTATCTGAGTTTATTAAGTGTAAGGATGAACCTGAACGTCGACTGGGAGCCCCAAAGGAATAATGAGGGAAAGCCGATGATGGAGTGCTAACGGTTATGGAACATAGTGTTAGTCTCAGGGATGACAACAAGCCTGACTTGGCAATCCCTGACTCTGGCTTTGGACCCTGGCTTTAAAAACATGTGCACTAAGACAAAGTACTCACAGGTATGCAGGCACTCTGTCACGGTGGTAGGCTTGATCAGGTAGCCTTTACACACATAGCAGGTAATGAAGTGGTTGAACTCCTTGACTAAGTGCTTCCTCTGAGCGGCCATTTCCACCTCTTGCCGTCGGGCAGCTGGAGGGATGTTGGAGATTATGTGTGGGGTGTGGAAGATCTATGGAGTGAATAGCTGAGGGAAGAGCTCAAAGCACAGCTCTGCCGCAGAGCCCCTTGTCCTTACGTCCTGGCATGTTCGGCCTTTGGTGACATCACAGTATCATGTGCGCTGCTTTTTTGTCATGATGCTCCTTTGATGTATGTAAGACACCTGAAAAAAGAAAGAGATGAAAATATGTACTTGGTGGCAGTTTTATAGTTTTACAATGACACCAATTTTTAAGACAGCCCTTATCCTGATCGACTTATGCAGTAGTCCCTGCTGAAACTATATCCCCATGCTAGTACAAATAAACCAAGGTCTAAGAATACCATTAAGCTCAAATCCTGTTAGAGATGAGTTAGTACAGGTATGAAAACCCAATACCAGTCAGTTATTAAATTGTAGCTACATTCATTAGACATCAGGCACGTCTACTCTAGAAATCCCTTTGTAGGTATACAGTTACTGACTGTGCTTTGCCAGCTGAGGTTTTTAAGCACTGGGTATTTACTGGCTGCTTTATTAGACACACCTACCTTGTTAATCCATGTTATAGAGTATGGTTAGAGACTAATGCTCATATTATTCCTTGCAAAGTGTGAATTAATTGTCCTCTAAACCAGGAGATTCAAACATTTTAGCCTGGGATCCCTTTAAAGTAAAAATTAAATTAAATTAAATTAAATTAAATTAAATTAAATTAAATTAAATTAAATTAAATTAAATTAAATTAAATTAAATTAAATTAGACATATTGTGTGCATTAATATTAGACACACTTTTTAAATTACTGAATTTCTTCCCATGAATCCCATTTTCTTATTACTAGAATCCAGCTGACATTATTAATTGGCATAATAAGTGATGATTTCCACCTCTATGACAAAATAAGAAAACCACAGAGCCCCTGGTTATACTTCACAGACCATTTGAGATCTTTGAGAACCTTGTCTCTAAACCCTCATCAGTGGCCATTTTCTGACCACAGCACTGCTACTGGCAAGATATTTTCAGCTGGTGCACTTTTTTCAACCCAGCAGTGACACAGGTGGTTAAATCCCAGCAACACTGCTGAGCCTGATACACCTGTACCTGAGGAACACACTATCTTGGGAGTTTCACTGCTTTTGCTGAAATTGCTCCAGCACTCAAACACTATCTGGCCAGGCGATGGTCCTATGGTGGTTCTTTTCCACTGATGATAGCGAGGGGGTTGACAAATTGTGCGATGGATAACGAAACAGATGAGCTACAGTTAGTAACTGTACAACTACAAAGTGCACCTATAGCCCTATCTGTGAGGGAGTCAAGTTACATGGGGTCCTTGTGGTAATTTTTTATTTAACAGGTGCTACTCTTTTATTTTATTTCCATCCAGAAAATAACCAATGTTGATGTTTTCCTCCAAAATTACAGGCCAATTTACATACATTTATTTGCCATTCAACATTAGATATACAAGGAACTGACGGCGTGATGCAAACGTCCGTGTTCGTAGAAACTACTACAGCCTAGAAACTCACACCTCCTGTGGTAATTTTATTGCTGTCCGGATGTGAGTTTCATCACCGAGGAGAAGTATAAAATAATAAAATAAAATCTATTACAGAGGTCCCCCCTGATCAAATAAACCTAAGCTGAATAAAGCATGCAGCTACTGAATGTAGGCAACTGACTGCTTAGAAAATTATTGAACAAGGGAAAAAAAAAAAAAGTAATAATGATATAGTTATTTCAGTACATTTAGTTAGGTATATGTGTATTTGTTTTAATGCAAAAATGTAATTATTAATTTATGTCAGATAGCAAACTAGCTTAAGGGCCATGCGCGCAGGTGCGTGTAGAGTGAAGCCCCGCCCCCTGGTACAAAGCGAAAGCGATATGGCTTCTGAACCCACAGCCTTAAGCGGGAAGATCTCTAACCTTACACACTAGCGTGCTACATAGTACACAGAAATAGTGCGCTGAAACAGTACACACCACAGGTGCCACCATAAACCATGTTGTTGTTGTTGTTTTTACGTAGCCTATGACATATTTTGCACATTTAACAGGCTGTTTTGAGGAAAAAACGGGCGTGAAGCTTCCCTCTAAACTTCCAGGAAGACTGTAAGAGCAATGAGTTTACATGAAGCCAGAGGAGTTTGACAGACTGTCTTATAATCTCGGCCTGTCATCTTAGCCATGACGATACAAAGTTTAAGGCTCAGTACTATCAGGATGAAAGTTGATCAAAGCCGCCGGCTTACTATAATGTAGCAGATCGGAAAGACTAAAGCGGATAGATCCAACACATCACATGGCTGAGCTGTCAGTGTCTAAATAGCAGCAACATCAACATAGCCTGTCTGATCATTCCATTTTCTTAAACTGCCCTATGTATCATTATGTATCACCTCTGTCCAAAAATAACAAGCGAATAGCGCCTTGATTCCAACTCGCTAGCCTAAGTGTGTGCGCGCGTGCGTGCGTGTGTGTGTGTGTGTGGTGAGGCAAAACGAAACCCTGACTAGTTAAAGTACTGCCCCATGAAGCTGTCACCTCACACCGGGAGCTCTTGCCCTGGTAACTCTAGATATTCTGTATGACACCCGATCGCGTCGCCATCCCAAGTGAAACTTTACTACAGCAGGCACCTTGTAGGAGGAAAAGGAAAGGCGATCGTCATATGCAGCTTTCATAATAAACCCCTTTTCCCCTTACCTTGTGAAATCACGAGTCTTCCTTCATGGTGCTGCGCAGTAATTTGGCGAAGCGTGTGCTGTAAATGTGACATGCGGAAAAGTCGGCGGGGAGAAGGCGGAACCGCTCTGTGTGTGTGTGAGTGTGTGTGTGTGTGTGTGTGTACGCGGATGATGATGGGGATGATGAAGGGCGGGGCGGAAGACTCGTGTTTACGCCGAGCTGCTTCAGCGCTGAGACGCTGATTGGAGCCAAAGTGGGGCGCAGCTGCTGTCGTAACGGCGGGCTATACGAGGCAAAAATATATATATATTCGCTAAACCTGTGTCAATACACATTAAAAACCAGAGACTTAATATGTCTTGATTCATGATAATGTACAAATTTATTTTTTGTTCAATTTTTTTTCTCCACCGTTTTTTTCCCCTCTATAATTTCTTGTAATTTTCTCTAGAATAAGTGATAGTGATGATTAACAGTACACAAAAAAACAAATAATAAAATATAAAATCAGAAACTGAAGGCATAACACTGCACATGTACATATTTTTATAATAATAATAATAATAATAATAATAATTAATATTACTTATATTATTTATATTTTACTACTATATATTACTAATATTTATATTTTATTTTAGTATTTATCGTTTTAATTTTATTAATTTTATGATTATTATTATTATTATTAGTAGTAGTAGTAGTAGTAGTAGTAGTAGTATTTATCTTTGACTCTTTGAAACTTTGCTGAGTTGTTGTTTTTTTTATTGGAATTTTTCAAACAAATTTGCATCTGTTCATGCAAATGAGGCTTCGTGTATTTAAATATGCATTCATTTGCATACTTTATAAAAATAAAAAAGTCTTTTTAGATTATGTTACAATAAAAATGTTTATTTCATTGTGAAGGCTCTCTGAAGAGAAACTGTTTACTGGAAAGTCGTTACTTTGTTGTTTCGGGGGAAAAAAAACATGCACTGTTGTAAAAACTGTTTTAATGATATTTAGTCAGTAAAAAATGTATCATAAATCGAACAAGATTTTGGGAAATGTCTTTGTAATAAGCTTTTAAACACTTAGAGGAGTGCATCTGTAATATTTTATGAATTTTATAAGAATCTATAAGATTTTTGGCTCTGATCAAAGAAAAATCTGATTTTATATTTTTGAGTTTCAAAACACATACAATTTCATGTGCACTATATTGCCAAAAGTTTTGGGACGTCTGCCTTTACATGCACATGAATTTAATATGGAGTTGGCCCGCCCTTTGCAGTTATAACAGCTTCAACTATACTGGGAAGGCTTTCCACAAGGATTAGTGGTGTGTTTATGGAAATTTTTGACCATTCCTCTAGAAGCGCATTTGTCGAGAAGGTCTGGCTCCCAGTCTCTGCTGTAATTCATTCTAAAGGTGTTCTATTGGGTTGAGGTCAGGACTTTGTGCAGGGCAGTCAAGTTCCTCCACACCAAACTCACTTATCCATGTCTTTATGGACCTTGCTTTGTGCACTGGTGTGCAGTCATGTTGGAACAGGAAGGGGTCATCCCCAAACTGTTCCCACAAAGTTGGGAGCATGAAATTGTCCATAATGTCTTGGTATGCTGAAGCATTAAGAGTTCCTTTCACTGGAACTAAGGGCCAAGCCCAACTCCTGAAAAAGAGCAACTGAATTCAGTGATTTGGAGGGGTGTCCCAAAACATTTGGCAATAAAGTGTATCTGAATATGGATCTGAATATCTGAAAGTGTATGCAATAGTTTGGTTTATACAGTTTCTATAAGAAAATAGATGGCATAAATATCATAATAAAAGGAACATATGATGTGATTGTGGCAAGCTGACAGTTAGGAGCTAAAAGCCCTTTTTCTAAGCTGCTAATATTCAGATAATGCATAAAAACAGTAAATTTAACAGAATACTGTTGTGTTTTGAAAAGATGAGATGTTGTATATACAAGTTAGCCAAACATGTTGAAAAATGATTGACATGTCTTGCCTTAAAGGTACTTATACTCTCACTGAGTATTTTATTAGGAACAATATGCCTATTCATGAATACTATTCATACATATTGATGAAACGAGTTTGAGATCTCTTTGATTTGTGGCATAGTGCATCATCATGCTGGAAGTAACCATCAGAAGGTGATAAACTGTGGCCATAAAGGGATGCACATTTTCAGCAACAATACACAAATAGAAGGTGGCATCCAAGTGATGATTGACTATACACAATTACACCACCTCAACCAGCCTCAACCATCTCTGTGCCTTAGCAGAAATCAGATTCATCAGACCAAGCTACAGTTTTCCAGTCTTCAGCTATCCAGCTTGTTTAAGATCTTGGCTAACAGAAGTGAAACCCAGTGTGGTCATTTTCTGTTGTAGACCAACCACCTCAAGGTTGGACATGTTATGCATTCTGAGATGCTTTTCTGCTCACCACAGTTGTATAAAGTGATTATCGGAGTTACTGCAGACTTTTCTTTTAGCTTGGCCATTCTCAGTTGATCTCTTTCATCAGCAAGGCGTTTCCGTTTGCAGAACGGACACTCACTGGATGTTCTTTCTTTATTGCTCATCCTGAGTAACCTCTAGAGAATGTATGAAAATCCCAGGAGATCAGCAGTTATAGAAATATTCAAACCAGCCCTTCTGACACAAACAAACATGCTGAACTTTACCCAAAGCTCCTGTCTGGTATCTGTATGATTTTATGCACAGCACTGCTGCCACACAAATTGGCTGATTAGCTATCTGCCTGGACGAGGAGGTGTACAGGTGTAGAGTCTCTGATAAGATTTGTGGAAGAGTGAAAGACCTAGGAAGAGCGAAATGGTGACCCGTCTCACCGGGACACTGGAGCTGTGAGACCACAGCACTGCCCACTGAATTTAGGATCAAAATTGTGATAGAATAATAGTTTCACAATGAATCTCTGTAGCATATATTGGAAAATTCAACTATGGTAGTACCAGACAATGGGTACTTTTTCTTCTTTGAACTAAATTATAAACCATAAGTGACACTGTTATTATCCGGTCATTATTCTATGAAATTGTATCCTGCCTCACTTAAATCTGCCATTTAAAAAAGAAAATGTACTTTTGCAGTTATAGCTCTATTCATCACATAAGCTAAACTTCATTTATATTTATGGCGTTTGGCATATGCCATTATACAGATAGAAGTGTATTGAAGACTCTATCAATAAATACACCTTCGTACTAGGGGTATAGTTTGAAACATTAGCAAGATTTATTTTTTTGCCCATGTGCTAGTTCACATAATTCATTAAGAGGTAGTTCTGTAGTCATTGTGTCATGCCAGACAGTGACTCAGCTGTTTGGACATTCATTCCACCACATAGGCACTAGAAAAGAGAAGAGACTTGACACATGCCTTCTTTGTACCCTGAGAGGATCGAAGGGAGCGGTTGTGCAGTACAGAGTGTGATACATCTTTAAATGTAAGTGGGTGCTAGACCATTTTCGGTTTTGTAGGCAAGCAAGATGTAGAGTGTAACAATGATGTGCTGCGTGAGAATTTGGGAAGGTTGAATCACGTCATTCAGCCGCATTCTGGATCCTGTGCAGTGGCAGAGCTGCAGTATAGTACAGGCTTGAAATGATAAGGGACAGAACTTCATCACACACTCTGTATGTGTCTATTGTACACAGAGAACAACATATACTATATATTTGTTTAGGGAAATTAAATGGCAAGGATGCTTGGCTGTTATTGAGTGTGAATCTTGTAGTATGAAACAGTGTATTATGCTATTATGAATTAAATTGCATTTAGCCACAGGTATGTGTGTGTGTGTGTGTGATCAATATGCATATATAAAACAATAATACAGCTCTATATGTATCTATATATTACACACAGAATCATTTATGAATAGCAACAGTGATGTTTAATGTCATGTTCAAATCAGACATTTTTAATGATTTACCACAAATGGTGCTTCAGAAGCAGAGCACAGGACGTGGTGTTCATTCCTCTAATGTGTTTCTTGGGTGGGACCGGGGCTATGTGGGAACCAGCTGAAGGCAAGATATAGTTACCCCTTAGCAGCTGTGTGAAACACTCATTTTTAGAAATCTATTCATAAATTCAGAGGTCTTGAATGGAATAAAAATAGAAAGTGTGACCCAGCAGACAACTATATAATTATATTCATATTAATATAATAGTATCCTGCCTTACAGACCTTTCGTGGGAAGGAAAGATGCATTATAATTCTGACAAATGGTATAAGATCCTAAGGAAAAGAAGGATATTATGAGGTGAATCATCTTGTTTACATATATATATACAGATTTATTATTTCATTGTTAGCTAGGCTATTGGCTCAACAATCATTTAAAACAACATCAAAAAGTAGAGCAGATTAAACAGAAGATATTAATCACCTCACCTAGCCATGTATGCCTTTGACAGCACTGATGATAAATGAGGATCAGCAAGTTCAAGCTTCACACTGCTTGAGTCAAGGCTAAAAAAGTGCTGCCTCAAAGAATTTTTGGGTGGGAGAAAATCTGACTCACAGACACAAGGACATCACCATAAGTGCCTGGTTTTTTCTGTGTGTGTGTGTGAGAGCCACAGCACAGACCTTGACAATACCCAAGAGGAAAAACATTACTGCGTACAGTTTGAATCACTGAAGGGGCATTTTCATAATCTTTGAGCTGCTAAAGGTAAGATAAGCTTCAAATACAATATCATGTAAAATCAATCTATTCCGTTTAGCTTTGTGCATCAACACTGCATGCTCAAAGTAACCAAGAAAGAAGAATAAAGGTGTTACACAATGCTGTCCATTAGGAAGTAGTCGTGTTGCACTCATTTAATTATATCTATATTGTTTATGATCTATTACCATTATCCACAGAGTGTATAAATATACAGTATATTATCACAGTATGGATTATGGTAATGAATCCTAATGGCTGGTCAAGTCAGTTCATTCAGGTAAAATACAGTACACAGTAAAATGAAACAATGTTCCTCCAGGACAATGGCGTTACATAAAAGACAGAAGACAACACAGAATTAATACACTACATAGACCTACACAGTGCTACATAAAGTGCATGTGCGCAAGGCAGAACGGTGCAATAAGTTTTGTAATGAATAAAGAGCAAGCTTATTCAATATAGTAAACTGCTGTAGATGTTAACACACTACAGAATTAGCGGCAACAAACAGATATGTGTTATCCGTACAGCATTTTGTTTTAGGTCACTGTGTCATTAGAGCTCCAAGAGCTGTCTAAGGTGTACAGGTGATTTCTAAATGTCCCTCATGCATGTAGAGTCTGTCACTGTAGTAATGTTTCTTAGCCAATTGTAGTTAAGCA
Organism: Hemibagrus wyckioides; assembly: GCF_019097595.1. Classification (NCBI taxonomy): domain Eukaryota; kingdom Metazoa; phylum Chordata; class Actinopteri; order Siluriformes; family Bagridae; genus Hemibagrus; species Hemibagrus wyckioides. Next base: position 17,176,882 of record NC_080722.1, on the reverse strand, counting down.
ATATTATCAAATAAATACATTTTATTCGTTTGATTGATGCAGCAAGGCAAACAAACAAAGAACAAAGCAAAATCAAAATCTTATCAGATAGCCAAGTATTTGTTTAAGATTAAGGACTAGCTCTAGGAAAATTCAACCTTCTAGTCATAAGCACTGAACCCTAACCACTGCCCTGACAGGGATAGGCTGAAAATATACCAGAATATCATATTAAACCATTGCAAAACCACTAAGTGTGTTCAATCTACTGTTTGCTACATTGCTTAGAAACAGTGATGCGCTGGTGAGCTTAGAGACAGCAAACAACCTCACAGACTGTAGAACACCATCAACAAACAGATCAAGATGATCCAGGTTAAAGAAATATATTTTAACAGCAGGACCTCAGAAGGATTAAACACCTCCAGAGTACTGCGGCTATGTTAGATTGTAAAAAATGTACATAGCGATTTGACTACGGTTGAGATCTACCAAAGTAATGCAAATTATCTAGAAAATGGAGGGTGTGTAGAGAAACGTCAGGTGTGTTGGTCAGTCAAACGTTTTTCCAATCAGAATGAACTTTCTAATGCTTTTGGGAAACTGGACCAAGATAAATGCCTTAAATTCACAAGGCTGCACCTGACCAAATGACACCTTGAAGATCAGCCTTTTCTTTTAACCATTTAAAGGACAGATCCCAAATTTGTGCCATGTTTAATTAGTGACCATGAAGTGCACGGTACATAGCAGGCTTTCTCTATTAGCTATGACTGTGACAGATCTCTATCTTCCTTTAATTATCGTAAAATACATCTACTCTGCATCTTCAATAAAGATGCAGGATGTTGTAAAAGAAGACTTCATTCCAAAATGCTTATGGTGTAGTAATCAAGTCAACAAAATTTGCTCATTTGCATGCTAACAGATTCCTGCCATCTACTTATAGTATTTCCATTTCACCTGAATGTTAAATGCATCTGAGGTAAAATTTTAAAAGCAAAAGAAAACAGCTGATCCAAGCAGTCCTTGTATATCGGTGTTACTGTACTTTCCACGTCACTGATGTCACTTGTGGCCTGGAATAGATACACAAACCTGCTGTAGAAATGAAGTGTAAAATTTGTCCTCTCAGCAATCTCCTCATTAATAAACATACCATAAAGTAAGCAGCACCTCTGCTTGGGCCCTAGAGATCTTAACTCTTAAGAATGCCTGTATGAATCAAGTTAAATGTACAAAAATTCAGATTGTGAACAACAACTGAACGATCAGCAATCCGGAAATATGCTCAGAATAGAAAAAGCCTTTGTATGACACTGAAAATGTATCACAATTTTGTAGCCATAGTTGTTTTTATTACATTTTCTGACCTCCATTTTAATGTCATATGTAAATGTGATAGAGCGAATGTTTTGTCACTGTTTCAGGTGTGACAGGTTTGGGACACTGATGGAGTGCCACTCCCTGGATTTATTTTCTGGTGAAGACAATGAGCTGGATTTGGTTAAGGTGAGTTATATAACGAAAGAATGCTTTGTACATGAATGGCATTCACGCAGTGTATAGATTTTGGAGAGGCTGTTAAACAATACACAGATGTACATGTGCTGTTCTTGAGAAATTGTTTGTGCTGAATTTAATTCATTAATATCCACTGAGAGACACTCTTCCAAAGTTTTGTCTCACTACACGCCAGCAGCTCATTAAGACATCAGCTCTTTGCTTGCTAATAATGAAAAAGTGTCCGGCCAGTGAATAAATTAAACGAATAAATAGACAGCAGCAGTTTCTCTCATTAGTGTTGAAAGTGAGGTTCGACACTAATCACTGTCAGTCGTCAGCTATTATAACTTCTCTATATGCCCCAAGTGCATGTCACCTCACAGCAACCAATGGGTTTGAAGCCAAAGGTTGTTTTCTTTCTTTATATGACCTTATGCCCTATTAATTCTATTTCATGTATTATTGCTGTTAATGGAGTCTGGCTACATTTTGTTCGAGTGATATGGAGCATAAATATGTGGTGAAAGCTTTGATGAAAGCCTCATACAAGCAGCTTGGTATGTTTCCTCTGCCATGTCAGAACCTCCACCTGTGTCAGTGCCAAGTTCATATTTCATATTCCGTATTAATCTTGAGAACGGCATGCTGTAGCAGCTCTGTGTGGCGACAGGTTCAGGGCTCACACGTGCCTTTCAGTGGGTAAATCAGTAAGAAAACACCTCACTGAATCTTCTCAGCATGAGCCTCCAAAAGTACTGCATTCCACATCACACACACACACACACACAGTTGGCTGCAGCTGTCCGAGGCATGAGAACAGCCCACAGAGGCGTCTCACGCACAGCACCTTAAATGCCGTGTGTTTTGAATTTGCTGCTTCCCTTCACAGCATACCTGTGTGTCAATATGTAGCACAGCAGGAGAAGGAAGCAGCTGCAGATCATCAGCAGCATAATGACAATTATTGCTGCCAGTTTTAGGGTCGGGCAAAGAAAAGATTCAGAGCAGAGCTAAAACAAAATGTTTTTTCCCTATAATTTTCAGAAGACTCCCATTCACAACCACGACGTTCAAAAGTGCTTCATCATTTGTTCAAAAGACACATCTATCAGCAGTAAGGCACACTCATTTAAAGCCATACAGCAATCAGTGGCTAATGACAATAAAAACACTGCTTAAAGACGTGCTTAAGTTTATAAAATAGCATCATTTTGTGTCTTTAATACTCTGTGTTGAGTAAAAAGACATAGACGAGAAGAAAAAAGATAACACTCTAAAGCAATGTTCAATAAATCAAATATAGCTGTGCAGGGGACTAAGCTGAAATGATTAGTACTATATTAACACCTACTATTTACTACTAATGAATGAAGACCGAATAATTCATCAGTAAGTTATAATAAAGTAATGATTTGGTAGTTTATAATAAAGTAAATGGTAATAACTAAGATATATTGCCTGGAGAGCTTCTAGGTAAATAATGAGCAGGATTGGACAAAGTACTGAAAAATAATTATTAAAGAGAGAATATATAGCTATCATAGTAGCTTACTTGTCTGGTAAAATTGGAAATGATATACAGTATCAAAGACCATGCACATTAAACATATACACAGAGAGATGACTAAAAGGACCATACAAAGTGGTCATCAATATTACTGATTACACATAAAGAGGAATGAAAAGGTTGTGTTATGCCTTTAAGTGATCATTAAAAGGAGTGTGCTGTGTGCCTGGGAGAGCTCATAAGTGACAACAAGTGGAATGGAAACAAAGTCAGGGAGACAAGACTATCATTCCCTTGGGCTGAGTGTGAATGAGAAAGCAACACACTCACTGTCTCATTTCCAAACATTAGTCTTATTTTCAGTGTCATTATTCAGGGAAAGTTTAATAGTTATACAGTATCTTGGTATTGCGACTGTCACTGAACACTATAAAGAAAGTGCTGAATATGAAGACATCTCAGCTGTGATTTGAATTCTGTCTGATATCCGCTTCATTAATCCACAACTGTTTATCATCACATTTCATGCCTTTATTGGGTAAGAGCTTCACACGTTCTCATTTTATGATTTACAGGCTGTAGTACACTGTGTGCTTGTAAAAACGGCAGCTGACACAAAGGTTAAGTACCCTTGTGACTCGTTAAGTCCTAGATAATTCACGGCTGACTCGATCCAAAATAGCTACAGGTAACCTTTTTTTTATTGGTGCTACTGGTAATAACGTACAAGACAAGAAAGCAAACAAGCATGTAAAAGAGGAACCAAAAGCAGGGAAATTTTATCAACACTGACTGCATAAAAATCTTTAGCTGTGAGATCGACCTATTGAAAATTTACTTTCTTCACTATGTCACTATGATTTGGTGTCTTTGGTGTATTTGGAAGCTTGCTTGAGAAATGCATTGGTGATTTTGTCGTAGTAGAGCATGGTATCCAGTTCCACTCCTGTTTCAGTTTTATTCCTGTCACTGTGAGGTGGTAGCAGTCGAGGCATCTTACTTCTTGGGTGGAGGTTATTAATTATCGCCAGCACCCTTCAGAACATGACAGACATTGTTGTATGCAGCCACGTCAGCAGAGACAGCCAGTCTTTTCGAGTAGGGAAAGGCAGGTCCGAATTCATATATATATAAATGAGGTTCCATGCTTGGACACACACACACACACAACAGCTTGTGTGACTCAGGAGCAATCAATAGTTCATTGGACTTACATTATTACTAAACATCACCCATGGGAGTGTCCGATGTTCAAAAGGTAGGCGTATCACTGATATTTAACCAGAACTTCCTTTACAATCAGTTTTCTAATCAATCCTTTCTCCTGTTTTTTACTGTGTAGATTTCACATCACTGATTAACATGCTTACTAACCTGGTGAAATCTTCTTGATTTATGGAGATAAATCCTGCAGCCCAAAAGAAACAAAATATCAAGAATTCAACTGAGGGTGCAGCTGCTTTGCTTTTAAATTCAGTATATACTGGCTTGATTACAGATTAATAATCTGACCTTATGCTTCATGAAATAATTGAAGTAATTATGCTTCAACTGTTGCAGCAATAATCTCCTTTACCTGCATTGGTGTCCATAAATAATAAATATCCAAACATATCAGGTGTTAAGGTGTTTTTTTTATTATTATTATTTCTCTTCTTAAGGTTGCTGGCAAGAGTTTTGGTGTGGATGAAGGAGCTGATGCTTTAAAAATTCATCTGCCAGGTGAATATGAGAAATCGATCTGCCAAGAGAGAAAAGATGAGTTGAGGATCAACAGTAAGCTTGACAGTGACTATGAATTTGCAAAGGTATGCCAAAACATCAAAATCCATCAGGAATACTGACTAAGAGTTGTTGTTGTTGTTGTTGTTTTTGGGTGCTCCCAGTTCGGTGTTGCCACAGCACATCATCTAGTCGGCATGTTTGATTCGGACAGGTTATACGCCAGATGCCTTAACTGAATACTGACTAAAATTATTTATCTAATTTTCATTTGCTTGCTTTTGCAGTCGAACAACATTGACCAACTAAACCACGACTTCCAGAAGATTTTGGAAGTGAGGCAGAGGAGGAACGTGAGGAAGATCTCTGAGCACAAACAACAACAGCCAGCACCTGAGATAGTGGTGAGAATGTATAATACATCAAGTTTTAATTGCAGTTGATTTTAGTAAAACCTGCAATACACTTTGATTATTATTCCCACAGGCTGATTTTGTTGATGAAGAGGACTTTCTGAAAGCAGTAGTGGAAAACAAATTACCAGTGGTTGAGAGTTATCTCGCCAGGCGGGCAGACCCAAACGCATGCGATAGTGTGAGTGTTGAAACAAGCCCTGCATTTCATTCAGACTGTTCAGCATTTCGGACTCCCGCAGTGATGATCATCACTCTCCCTCTCTCTCTCTCTCTCTCTCTCTCTCTCTCTCTCGCTTTTGTAGTTCAACTGCACAGCTCTCCACAGAGCATGTTCTCAGGGGAATGTTGAGATTGTGAGGAGACTGCTGGAAGCTGGGGCTTTAATTGAAAACAAGGATAAGGTACACTTCAAATCTAACAATATATGCCACAACACTGGGGGAGTTTTAGTAACTTGAGTGTCACAAATATGACAGTATTTCATTATGGAATTAATAAGTGAATTGGATTGGATTCTCACCAGAATGGATTAAAAAAGAAAAATCACAGGTAATCTCATTCTTCCCCTAAATGGAAATATTGGAAGAATTCATAGATGTTTATACATGACACGCTGCACAATTTCAACTGCTTTGCACATTGCTATTCAAGGCCTGTCATTTTCACTGTGCTGTTAGTTGGTGTGATAACAGCTTAGGTGTTAGTGAAAAAAATTGTTCTCCAGAAAGCAAATGCATCTGCCATTTATCCATTACTACCTCCAATCTATCACCATTTAAATAATAAGTTAAAAACAAGTATATAAAAAAATAATTGCCACTGATTAATTAGATCAAAAATGTATTTCAACAAATCATGAAAAGTATACTGAGCAAGACAAAATCCTTAAAACAATGAATAGGCTGTTTAATAAAAAAAGAGGATAGTCTGAATTTTAAGCCTTTTTAAACCTGAATGCAGTCACTGGGTTTGCAGCAATGCCCTTAACTGTAGCGTTTGGTTTTACTAAATAGCCATCGAGCTCTAGGGTGAAATCAGTAACCTTACTTTATATTCAACATCAGTATTCCTAATTTATCAGATGTTTCTTTTCATTAAACACTCATTTTTTAACCTGGTCTGTTTTTCATGGCTGTGCTACTGATTTTGTGTCAGTCATTATTTAGAATGAAATGCCTGAAAGGTTTTTGATTTACATGTGACAGGGCCGTGGGTAAAGGGAGAAAAATTAGGCGTGGTGGAGACACTCGATTGCACTCTTTTAAACTCTGATATTCCAAAAAACAATTGGTAATCATCTGCCATGTAAGATTCAAATCTAAGGCAAGAGCTGTCTGTTAGAATGTCGTGTACGACAGGAGCAAAAAAAGTAGTATCAGTAGTATTTCAGTGATCATTTTAGCCAGAACATTTTGAGTACTGTAATATATCCAGGAAACACATTGTGAATTACACAATGCTTGTTATTCCGACTTCCTACTATTCACTAGGGTGTTTTTGGGTGTCAGGCATATCCAAAATGTTGGACTGGTGAATGCATGGTAACCTGCGAGATCAGAGGGATTAAGATTTTGTTTCTTAAGGAGAGTTTTATCAGTTGCAAGTTAAATGAGTGGAGAATTTACGATTTGGTAAAAGCCCAATTATTACCCATTATTCAAATCGTAACTTAGAACAAGGCTTCACAGACCTTTTATATCCAGGGAACCCTTTAACTGTAATTGAAAGAAATTTAATGGACCCCTAGCACAGAGGTATTTCATGAGAATTATCTGAATACAATAAAATAATAATAATATGGCTGGTTATTAGAGTCCTAGTGCTTTTTTTATTCTGTACTTTCCACTGACCGAATACATTAAATTTTATTGGCCTATTTGTTTTTTTTAGTTATTGGGGTTTGGCTTAAACTGATTCAGAACATGAAACATATCAAAAACGCTAATAAGAACTCTATATAAATCTAATAACTTTGATAATGGTTGGTTGTGAGTTTCATAACTTAACTTAAAATGCTAATTACAGACTCCTGAGGTTTCCTAGACTCCACTTTGAAAACCACAGACTTACACAGCATTGAATACACATAGATGGTTGACCTAGAGGTTAGTATTAAGCTATAAAGCTTGCTTTGTTTAATGTGTCTGAACAGAACTGAATGAAATGACACCTTCTTGTGGTTTATCAATAGAACCCCTTATAACACAAAATGAACTGCCGGCAAACTGCTCCTAAGTTTAACCCCTATGTTCTCTATTTTGGTACTGAAGAAATGTGAGTAATGATTGCTGAAGTCATTTGAAAGCCATAAGCGATCCATTTGTTATCTAGATACTGTGTTATAAAAGTACTTCATTTTTTAAAGCTTATTTTCTATTATCTTGCTTTTTGGGAGCTTCCCTCTGATGTCATTCTAATTCACACTATTTGACACACATGCAGTTATTTACTGGCTCTTCTCATTATTGTTATTTAGATATGAGATTATTATTGGAAGTTAAGTCAAGAAGTCAAGAAGTCAAGAGTCATTTCTATCATATACACTGATCAGGCATAACATTATGAGCACTGCCAGGTGAAGTGAATAAGACTGATTATCTCCTCATCATGGCACCTGTTAGTGGGTGGGATATATTAGGCAGCAAGTGAACATTTTGTCCTCAAAGTTGATGTGTTAGAAGCAGGAAAAATGGACAAGTGGATTTGAGCGAGTTTGATAAGGGCAAAATTGTGATGGCTAGACGACTGGATCAGAGCATCTCCAAAACTCCAGCTCTTGTGGGGTGTTCCCGGTCTGCAGTGGTCAGTATCTATCAAAAGTGGTCCAAGGAAGGAACAGTGGTGAACCGGTGACAGGGTCATGAGTGGCCAAGGCTGATTGATGCACGTGGGGAGCGAAGGCTGGCCCGTGTGATCCGATCCAACAGACGAGCTACTGTTGCTCAAATTGCTGAAGAAGTTAATGCTGGTTCTGATAGAAAGGTGTCAGAATACACAGTGCATGATGGGTCAGGGCTGTTTTGGCAGCAAAAGGAGGACCAACACAATATTAGGCAGGTGGTCATAATGTTATTCCTGGCCAGTGTATAGCTGATGAAGTACATAGTGAAATGGAACAACGTTTCTCCCTGACCATGGTGCTACATATAAAAACACAGGGCTACATAGGACAGCACAGAGTTACACAAAACAAAAAAAACAACACAGAGCTAAGGACCAAAGAGTAAAGAGTAACAGATGATCAATAATTTTGTTTCTATTCAGCTTGACGCCACTGCTGTTCACTGGGCCTGCCGTGGAGGAAGCCTGCCTGTTCTCGAGCTGCTCCTCAACCACAATGGCAACATCCATGCCAAAGACAAGGTTCAATTGCACGCACCAACAGACCATCATTCATAACCAGTCACTTTTGAGCATGCTTAAGTCCCATCTTTTGAAAAGTAACACTGATCTTCATACATTTCAGCTCCAGAGTACTCCTCTTCATGTGGCCGTGAGGACAGGCCACTATGAATGTGCTGAACATCTCATTCACTGTGGTGCCGACGTCAACGCCAAAGACAGAGTAAAAAACACTTTCTGTCCCCTCCTTATCATTTAAGCCATGCCATGTGTTAATGTGCTCTTGTTTTTTAGGAGGGAGATACGCCAATGCATGATGCTGTACGGCTGAACAGATTCAAATTTATCCAGCTCCTCCTGTTGCATGGAGCCAATCTGAAATTGAAGAACTATGTAAGTTTATTAAAATGTCTTCTTCCACATATTCAGGAACGATAAATACTCACGAATGTGCAGGAAATTCTGTCTCTATTGAAGTAACAAGACCGTGTTTAAAAATTAGATGTCTCAATAAAAGGTTAACTCTGTATTTGGTAGACTAGCCTTATTCTTTGTTATTAATTTTGGATTGATTGTGATCCAAAATATGACCAAAAAAGTCTGGTCTCTGCTGCATATTTGTGTAGGTCCTCACAAATTTAGTTTAAGATGCACACAGCGCCATCTACTGACATTTGGGTGAATATTATCTATTGCACCGTCCAAGTCATGTTTCAATAATGACAATTATTCTAATTACAAAACATGCCACAGGACCTATCATTTATTTTTTTATTTTCTTAATATAAACCTAATATAGGGCAATGGTGAAGCTTCTGTGCTGATGATGCCTCATTTCTGTTTCCTGAGGTAAATCTGTTTGCCAAAAGAACCATTGGTGACTGTTTTTTGCTTTTTCTAATACAAGTCTTGTCTTCTGCAGGAGGGTAAATCACCAATGGACAGCGTTTTGAAGTGGCAGAATGGAGCCAAATCTATCCTAGACAACTATAAGCACAGTAAAAACTCACAAGAAAAGTAAAAAGATGCAGCAACAAGTTGTACAAGGTTGTTGAGCAGAAAGTGATTCATTTGGTGGGCTGCCTGCTACACACGTTGGAACGTCAAGCAAAATGTGTTGAAAATATTATGTGAAAATGTGAAATATTTTATGAGGGTATTGTAAAGTACAGTGAAATATCACTAATAGACTAATTTTGAAAAGAAATGCAGGCTTGAAGTCTATTGTTTGCAGAGCAGTTTTTGGCAGTTCTAGATTACAAATTAATGACATGTTTATTCCTGAGGATTTCTCTAAAGCCTAACAAACCAATATTGGGCTTAAATTGTGTGCCTTGTTTGAGTGTGCGTGTGTGTGTATATATATATATATATATATATATATATATATATATATATATATATATATACACAGATAGATAGATATATATATATATATAGATAGATAGATAGATAGATAGATAGATAGATAGTTGAGCTGATATAAAATACAGCTTATTTTAGCAAAATTCTACTGAATAAATCTTGCTTTTACTGGCCTGCTTTGCTGTTTTATTAAGCTACTGAAAGCTACTGAAATGAGAGACAGCAGTAGGAGTTTCATGGCATTTATTAAAACTGACCAAAAATACAGAGTGTAAACAAAAACCGTATCAGTCCCATTTTTTCATTTTCTAGCCAATTCAGATAAGCTGTACATAAACAGATAGTGATCCACACAATAGCAAAGTCGACTCACTGCGAACTTCTGCAACGATTAGACAAATACTATAATAATATTATGATAATAATGATCTAAAAGAATTTGTTCACATTGTTGTGTCTATCAGTATCACACAAACATAAAGCACATAAGTGGATAAGACATGATAACAAATCTGACTCAATCTAAAGTCAGCAGTTCAGGCAAAAAAAAAAAAAAAAAAAAAAATCATCCTGACACTGAAAACTGAAAGCCAGTGCCTGAATGAATCCTGTAAATCATTCGGCAGACTAAACAAAAAACGAACTGCTATTATGATCCAACTTGAAATCTGAACTAAAGGCTTTCAGTTTTGGCCTTCTTTAAGGCTGGAGTTTCTTCCTCTGGCTGCTCACTGGGTGGCTGGCTCTTCTTCTTCATATGAATGATACCCAACGCTGTCATGCGGGTCTCTGTGTAATGGAAAAGCAACCAAAATATTTAAGAACATTTTGCTGAACAGCATGTAATACTTTCACATAATACGCAGTGATTTGACAATACAAATGAAACATGACCAGACACATCATCTTTAAGAAGTACAGATGAATCATTTACCAGCAATATAAAAAGCAATATGAAATATTCTGGGTATTTTAACGTTATACCACAGCATTGTTGAGCTCTTGAATCTACTGTCAGATGTTCATAAGGAATAAAACACTTAAGGAGGTGCTTTTATAGGAAAATAATAATAATGTTGAGAGGGTAACTGACATAGGCTTTGCATTGAGCCAAATCACACAACCCCTGCTTTGATTTTTTTTTAACTACAAACAGCACACCAGTCATGCTTTATTACTTAAGGAAGGGAACTCAGAGGATGAAGGGTCTTTTTTACCTCCATGCAGTACGGCAGATCGGCAGTTTGTAGAGACTGCAGCTTTAGCGTCCCCTTCAGAGAGGCCGAACACTAGCCCACTACATTCTGAATCAAGGACCAAGTCAAATCAGTCCATCTAGGACTTTGCAATGGCAGAAAGTAACGCAAAATCGACAAACATGAGTACTGCTATTACAGAAAGCAATAAATACATTTGTGATTTAACTAGTAGTAGTTTAATAGAGGAACCATGTGCTTGCAATTTCACCAATTCAAACCTCTCTACAACACTGCATTGCAGTTTTGGCCACAACATTAAAAAAATCACAAGAAAAACTCCACAAAATCCTGGAGTGACTCCCAAATACATACAGGACATCAAATACTACACAACTCTAATAGCTGTAAAGGATACAGGTTCGTGATGTCATAAGGGCCACGCAACTCAAGGGGCTAAATCACAAAATCAAGATGGAGAGTTTCTGAGAATTAAAAATGACTATGTGCTTGGTCAGTTTTATACAGAAATGTATAGCAACATTTTAGGAGAGAAGTCATTTTCTTACTGTCTCTGCTCCACTCGCCATAATGACATTCTGAGAAGGTGAAAATGCCAAAGTTACTTCAACACTGAACTCTTTATAAAGATCACAGCTGTGTCTTAGTCTTCCATGTATCTCACCTTTCCCTTGCACACATCCACTAGGTTGATGGCATTTGCGATTGTGTATTTCTTCATGGTGGAGTCTCTGATGGCTGCCGTGTAGCTTAACTCAAAAAACACTCCCCTTTCTATTGCCTAGAAGAGTTAACATTCAGAGTGACTTAAGAACAATTAGGCAATTATGAGCCTCCTAATAAAGCAGTGTAACAGCACAACTAAACAACAGTAAGTGGCAGAGCTATTTTAACTAACCCCATTTATTGGTGACCTTTTACAATGGAAAGGCTGTTTTTCAGTCGCTGCTATGGAGATGATGTCCACATCATATGTCATGCAGGCAGCCTGTTACACAAGAGATATATACACAGTTATGCTACTTTATTCCACAAAAAATATCTAACATGTAAAGAAAACATTTAGAGAACCATTAGAGTCAAGATTTATTTACATACTAATGTTAGCAAAATTATACCAGCATGCCAATGTCCCCAGAAGACAGGAAACAGTTTTAGACCATGTTAACAGAAACATCAGAGCAACCAACATAGCTGCACTTGATTCTCTATACAGCGTACAGAACAGCCCTCAAGCAAGCTGTCAAGTGTGGTATGAAGAAACTAAGAGCTTTTTGGACAGAACAGTGTAGAACATACTGTGCAGTTACTCTCCATAACTCCTGTATTCTGGGTCCAATTCCTATAACCAAAAAATAAAACATGATACTATTCTGAAAGTTCTTATACAGCCAAAAATGATCAGTAAAAAATACCAAACTTTGTACAACCGCGGAACAAAGGAAGTGGTGGTGGCTTAGTGGTTAAGGCTCTGGGATGCTGCTCAAAAGGTCAGGGCTCAAGCCATGTTCAAGTTGCCACAATTGAGTCCTTAACTCTCTCTGTGGTGCCATGTCTTGGCTAACCCCATGCCCTGACCCTAACCTACTATAACAAGCTGGGATATACAAAGAAATAATTTCTCTGTGCTGTAATAAAGGTGGCTTCTTCTTCTTCTTCACATGACCAGAATACAAAAACACAGAAAAGTGCTTGTTGTAGGCTGAGGAAATGGATTCTCCCAGTTTGGATTCTCAGTGTTAAGTAGGAATATCACTGTACATTGCCATCTGCCTCTATGCACATTCAAGAGGTATAGACAACTAACCATCACACCCATATGTGGGTCTGACCAAAACAAGTGCACAAGATGAAAAGACCAGAATTGTATAGAATGTCTCTGTATGCTAGCATAGCATTTTTGCATAGCATTAAAATTTCTCTTTATTGGAACTAAAGGCCCTAAGCATGTTTCAACATGACAAGGCTCTTTTGTACAAAGAAATCAAGAAGTAGTTTGTTGGTATGGAATAACTCAAGTGTCCTGCACAGAGCCCTGACCCCAACCTCACTGAACACTTTTGGGATGAACAGGAATGCCAGCTAAGCCCCAAAATCTAGTAGAAAGCCTTCCTAGAAAAGTGGAGGATATTATAACAAACAAGGAATGGGATCTTTAGCACATCAAGCACATATAAACAGTAAAGAACCTGAAAAACTTACATGGAAGAGTTTCTCTGTTTTGGGAAACACAGCCAAAATGTCGAAGTTCTTGTATTCGTTGGATGGCCTCTAAAGTGAAAAATCACAAAACATCATCAGCTTAGGAATCGTTACTATTGACATTATTTTTGGAGTTTATATCATGATTGACCTTCCTTATGAACTTACAAAATGAGAGGCATCTGTGGCCACCACCGTCAACCGGTTCAGCACTTTAATTGGTCTCGCTTTACCCTGTGTGTGTGTGTGTGTGTGTTGGGGGGTTGACAAAAATCAGGAATCAGAAGAGTCGCCCTACTTATTAATATAAATACCCACATAACGTATTATAACAGAAATCACCTGGACTATGGGGAGTTTTTCACACAATTCTGAAACAGACAGTGGCTTAGGAATTTGCTGCAACAGATATCAAAATAAAAGTGCATGAGTAAATGAACACAATTATTATTACAATTATTCACTCAGTGGGAAGGAAAAACTATAATACCTGTTTCTTTTGCTGTGGTTCCAGTACATAATTTATAGCAACTGTGGAGTAACCAACTGAAAACCAATATAGTTAAAATGTGATCAAATGTCAACATCATGTATATATATTTGTATATAATTGTACATTTTATATTTGTGTGTGTGTGTTGTATCTTGTCTAAGCTGCTGTAACACAAGAATTTCCCTCATGGGTGAATAAATTGTCTGTCTGTCTGTCTGTCTATCTATCTATCATACATACATGCTCAGGCGCCTAGACTAAAGTTACATTACTTTACAACCACAATGAAAACCTGTCCAAAATAAGGTTTCTATACCAACGGATGCTTTAGAACTTTGCTAGCACAGCTATCAACCTAATTAAGAGCAAACTTACGGTGAGCAGCTGTCTCTATAATGTTTTGCAGCTTTTTCTTGTCGCTGATAGCGATTATGTTTAAATCCATAAATACAGACATTTCGATGTTGTAAGTTTGGCCAGTTCAATACTAGTGTGTGAATATATTTTTTTATAAAAAATAAAATTAAATTAAATGTTTTCTGTCCTTTAAAGCTATGTGATGTGTTCTTATCACACTGCAACGCCAATCGACATCTTGCGAGCACGGGCATGGGCGCCATATGAAAACGTGCTTTAACGTTAACGACAGGTGCTCTTGGGAAATGTAGTTCATATGTGGGCGATGTTCCGTTAAGACGTCATGAAGGAGAAGCTACTATAAACTACAACGCGACTATTCCGCTCCCAAGAGCCTTTTCGGCTAAAAAGGCACGAGCTGATTGGCGGAATTCAAACAGAAGACCGCGGACGATGTGAATGGCATGTTTTTTCTGTTATGTTAAGTAATAACGGTTAAATAGCTTGGACATTGTAATAAAGAAGAAGGAATCAATAAGGTGGAAAGAAAATAAGGTTTAAGTCGAATATAGATCGCACAGGAATAACTGGATGTTCTCAACGTAGTTTAAGAGAAGGTATTGTTGCTAATGTATATAGCTAAAGCTTCCGTTAGCGCTAACTGACAGGAAATTCTGCTTACAAACATCGGCCATTGTTGTTGTTATAACGATAATACTAGTTGTTATTATGGTAGTAATAACCTCTTTATTTACATGAGCTCACGTAATCTATGTTTGACATCACAGCTTGTTTATTTCTCAGAATCATGGAGTCCTGCTTGAATTACAAACCCGAGAGAGTGGGCTCTGTAATTGTGGAAGATCTGAGAAAAGACCTTTCTGCGGAATTCTCCAAAATCCCTGCAGCTCAGGTAACACTGCATCATAATCCTTTATCACCCAGACCAGCCTCTTGGTTAATGTATTGCCTTGTTTTGTTTTGTCTCACATGGCTAAGCAATAAATTCTACAAATCAACCTCATCTGACTCTCCCTGCAGGAACCGGTATTGGTGGAGAAGGAACATTTGCAGGTCTACTTGCGGATACGTCCTTTGACCTCCACGGAGAGTGAATTTGGTGAATCACAGGTGTGTGAAGCTTTCAAGACCGAAAGATTTATTGTTGCGGATTATTCGGACGGACGAATGCGGCATCGGTGACAGATGTCATAGAAATGTTTTGTTTTTCCCACTTCACAGGAATGCATTTCAGTCGAGTCCCCCAACACCGTGGTTTTAAAAGCTCATAGATTATCACTGACATCTAGACAAAGTGAAAGGCTAGGACCCCAACTTGCACAGCGATTCCAGTTTTCAAAGGTGCGAACTGCAAATCTTATTGTTGCGTACAATTTTTATTAAATTGTCGATCCTCGCTGAAAATCCATTTCATCATTTAATAACTTTTGTCATGTTCTGTTCATACTGAATTCATTTGCCAGGTGTACGGCCCAGAAACAACACAAAGGCAGATTTTTGACGGGACAACAAAAGCCCTTGTGAAGGATGTCCTTGGAGGAGAAAATTCTTTAGTCTTCACTTACGGTGTAACCAATGCCGGGAAAACGTTCACGTTTTTAGGTGAGCTTGTTTTGCAGGGCTATTTGCTTAAGGTCATTACACAAGTCTTCTGCAGTAAAGATACATGATATGTATTCAACTCTTTTTTTTTTTAAGGCCCTGAAAGCGATGGAGGAATTGTGCCCAGGTCACTAAACGTGATCTTTAACAGCATTGTGGGACGAGTCTATACACAGAATAACATTAAGCCCCACCGCTGTGTCGACTTCACAAGACTGACTAAAGACCAGCAGGAGGAGGAGGCCAAGATTAAGAAAAATCTCCTAAGAAGATTTAAAGAGGTTCTGTATAATATAGAAAGCATTACTTTTTTGCATATGTTGTAATCAATGTAATATTGGTATAATCAACTTAAAAAAATCTCTTTCTTCTCTAGAACGATTTGCAAAAAAGCAGCTCCAGCCTGTCAAATTCGGGTTGCAGCACCTTACTTGAGGGCAAGTATTAAACACTTCTAGATATGTTTATATGTTCGTTTGTTCTGTTGGGTGTTCCAATGAGATGTTTGCAAAATTACGCCTGCATGAGTAAATTATTAGTGTATTGATATGAGTGTATATGTGAGTGTGGTAAGATTTGCTTGTTTTAAATATGCGTTGTCTGATTTTGAATCATCAACCACTTCCTGTCTGTTGTGTGTAAATCCCTGGATTTTCCTGTAGTTTTGGGCAACAAAGGGACTTTCCAGATGTGCCACTTTATGCTTGGGGAAATACCAACCTTTCTAGAGACAGAAAGTGATCTATACATAAGAATTAAAGTTGCTTGGGGAAGAATATGTGTGTATATGTATATAATGTATGCATTTATAAATATGTCTATATATGTATATGTATAATTTAAAGGTAAAATTAAAAAGAAAAAGAACTAACAAAATTTTTGTTAGAGCAGATTTTAGAAGTGGAAGATTTGAAGCACAATGTGTGATGTTTATTTCACACAATTGTTTTGGACCGTTTTCAACCTTTCCTCCTTCAGGTTCGAGCTACGGCGAGTTAGATGAAGACAGTCTTTGTTTGGATGAAGATTCCCATGTGAAGTTCTCTGTGTGGGTCTCCTTCTGTGAGATCTACAATGAAAACCTCCACGACCTGCTCGAGTTCGGCTCAAATACGTCCCACAGAAGGAGCGTGCTCCGACTGTGTCAAGATGTCAAAGGCAATACGTTTGTCAAAGGTAATGAGCTGCAATAGGCTGCTTGTGGTTTTTTTTTTATATTGATCTGTAAAACATAGTTCTCTTGTGTAATTCATTTGCTTACCAGCTGGATGAAGAGGAGATTGTGAAAATAGCCACACTAAAATGTGCAATAAAATGCAGACACATGCACATTATATTAAATATCATTTTAAATAATTTTCCCAGATCTGACATGGATCCAGGTAAACAGTGCAGATGAAGCCTACAGAGTTCTAAAGATCGGACGGAAAAACCAGAGCTTCTCTTCTACAAAGCTCAACAGCGTTTCGAGCAGAAGGTATTGTGATGTTGTTGTTGTTGTTGTTGTTGTTGTTTCCTTCTTCTCCTTTTACACTGACATTTTCAGCTTCAGTGCGCACTTTGCAATCATTGCTTTTTTATAGCACTCTATTGTATGACTCAAACCTGTGCTCTTTTCAGCCATAGTATTTTCTCCATTCGAATCCTGAGAATTGAAGACATTGGTGTTCCTCGAGTCCAGACAATAAGCGAGTGAGAATTCTCTTTATTTGTACTTCAGTCAATTATTAAATAAATATAAATTGTTATATGGTCATTTGTAATGTTTCTTAATCCATATAAAACATACAACTGCATCTTAATCTTTGGTAATTTTGTCATATTCGTGGATTCTATTTCATCCAGGCTGTCTCTGTGTGATCTGGCCGGATCAGAGCGTTGTGCGAAAACCCAGAACAGAGGAGAGCGCTTAAAAGAAGCCGGGAATATTAACACATCGCTGTTAACTTTAGGAAAATGCATAAATGCCTTGAGACTGAGTCAGACACAGTCAAAGTGAGTCTCACAATTCTTAAATCCATATTATAAATGATAAAGAAAGACGGATACTCAATCGTGTCAGTGTTGAAGAATGTGAACTGCATTATGAAAAATCTGTTTTTTGTTTCTGGTAGATTTCAGCAGCATATCCCCTTCAGAGAAAGCAAACTCACTCATTACCTGCAGGGCTTCTTCTGTGGCCGTGGAAAAACCTGCATGATAGTCAACATCAACCAGTGTGCTTCCATGTATGACGAAACGCTGAACGTTCTCAAATTCTCAGCAGTGGCTCAGAAGGTCAGTCAGTGTTCATTAGCTATGGAATATTTTTGTAAATACAGCCAGTAATTAGAAACATTCGGACTATATGGTGACTTTTATTCCTTTTTTGGCCAAAAGTTGAAGCTTTCTCCCACCTACAATGAGACAGCTATATCAAGTTCAAGTTCACTTTCATTCTACTGCAATCAGAATGCTTTAAAGAACAGCATACTTCAATTTGTCCACCTCCCTCGTAGGTTATGGTCCTGAATCCCAGACCAGTCATAAGTGTTGTGCCTAAGAAATCTGCCCGAGAAGTCTCCATGATGATCAACAGCGTGGACAGGAGAGAATGGAGCAGGAGAAGCACCTTACTTGGGTGGGAGACAAGCTTGGAGGACGTTCAAGAGGATGAGGATGACGAAGAAATGGAGGTTGATGAGGAGGAGGAAGAGGAGGGTGGTGAGGAGAGCATGGTGGACAATACAGTGCTAGAAACTGCAGAAGATGAAGAGTTTGGTGAGGTAAAGTGTCTCTTATATCATCTGAACTATCTTCATTTATAAGGCAGCATGCATTCAGAGCAGATCGCCTCATGTTCTGCCAGCCCCTGTTGCTCTGTAAACAGGAGAAAAAGAAATCATGTGGACCACCAACATCCAGCTAGTCAGGTCAAGGAGGCACCTCTGCTTGCCTGTTGGTTTAAAAAGCTGACCCCCTTTGGATTAGTGTTCAGGTTTAACAGTGTGCAGATTCCACCATGTGTTTAGAGGTGATGCTTTAGTAAAAATACTAAATTATTCAGACTTTTCCAGACTAGCCAGTGTATTGAATAACATCGTCTGAGAATATATCAGGTCATTTTTGTGCAAATGAAGGGTTCAGTAATAGTTCAAACAGTTTAAAAACATTACTATAAATTTTACTTCGCCATGCTAGCACAGAAGTTTAAACTAGTGACCCCCCTCGATTTGTGAATTTATTCAGTAGGGTGGTGCAAAGGCATGTTGGTGTTTATGGCCAGCCTTGGTATGAGTGTATCCTAGTTTAGTGTTTTCTACAGTATGCAAAACTACAACCATGTCCTCTCTTGAGTTTTCCAATTAAACCTGATGCCATATGATTGGTGCAGGTTTCCATGATGGGCAAATTTGCAGGGTTCAAGTCTAGATAAATTCTCTGTGATGTGAATTTGGAATAGAAGGAAGTTAAATTAATCTCTGCAAGTAGCCAATCACCTTTTTTCTTTTTTGGCATCCTGTGTCGTCTTTAGTGCAAGTGAACAGGCTTTTTCACCAGGCTGAATGTATTAGCCACCAGTTTGATGACTGCTTAATGGCTGAGCTGTACCTTGTGCCTTACTGATATACAATCTTCATTTTTGTGTTCATTTCAGCTACAGCAGAAAATTAAAGAGCTTAAAGAAGAGCTCTCTAAGGAACAATCTGATAAGCTGACCATGGAATCACGAATCCGAGAAGAAGTTACCACAGAGTTTATGGAGCTGTTTTCCAATATGGAAAAGGATTACAAGTAAGGCTGTGGTGTTTTTATTAACTTGATTCAAGGCTTAATGAGTTTATTTTTTATTTTATTTATTTTTGTCTTTCTAGTGAACGTCTAGAGAGAGAAAAAGAAATAGCTGAAGAAAGAGCTGAGAGGAGATTGGAAATACTTAAGAATTTAGTCAACCAAAATGGCACTGAGACAACAACGGTGAATTCCACTGAGGATGAAACTAAGGTATAACTTGCTTTTCTATCCTGAGTGTTTTTCAAGAGCACCTATTCCATTTTGCATAATTTCATATGTAAGCATGCTACAAGACAGTATTAAGTAGGCTCTTCTGCTGTTCAGGAGACTAGAATGGTGCTCTTGGATGGGATGATTGAAGAGATGCAGAATGACCTGGCTAAGATAAAGAGAGATGCTGAGGCAGCACAGTCGTGCCTGGAGAGTAAGGGTCATTCTCCTGGAGCTGTCAGCAAGCTGAGGACACAACTGGATGAGATGGCAGAAGAGCTTCTTAAAAACCGTCAGCTCCTGGATATTAAAACTAAGGGTGAGTTTATTCATTCACATAGTCTCATTTTATTTATCATGGTGAAGATTGGTACTTTTTTCACTGCTAACTGTGTCTCTAATTTCTTTTTTTTTCATTTACAGAAATGGAAGAAGTACAGGTTTGTTTACAAAATTCCAGTGACCAGCTACTGGAGGCTCAGAAGGTTGGTTTATTTACACAGTTAGCAGTTTTTACAGTTAGACTATATAGAGGTATTAAAAGATTTTTTTTTTTTGGTCCAATAGAATTTTGAAAGTCAAAAACTGGGAAATCAACAACTTATGGAAATCTGCCAAGAAAAAGATGAGATGATCGCCAAGCTTCAGACTGCTTTGGATCAAAACGTTGAAGCAGCTAATGAAGATGTAAGTCGCAACACAGTGCTTATAAATCCAGGGCTTTTAAAATTGGCATAAATATTGTGAAAGAAGTAATCCTGCACTGATTATATTACTGTGATTCTCTACAGAGGGCCTATATCGAGACCATTAAAGAGGAAATCTTAGACTATCGAAATAACTGCAAGTGTAGGCTCAATGATGATGGCGACGAGAAGACAAAACAGCAGGAAATTCATCAGCTTGCAGAAACCTTAAAGGAGAAAAATGACTTGTTGGCTGAGCTCAACCGTGAACGGGATTCTCTTGATCAAAAGTTGAAGGATCTCACTGAAGAGCTCAAGAAACAAGCACATGCATGTGAAGCTGCTTTCTCTTTACTTGAAACAGAAAAATCAGCAACCACCAAACTAACAAATGAGAACCAAGCACTTGCCACTGAGCTCAGAGATCTCCAGCAAGAAGCCACTGACATGAAGGTCAGACTCACAGCCAAGGAAACTGAATTTAAAATTAAGAAATTGGAGGCATCCAGGCTTTCTGAGGAGCTCCAGAAAGCACAAGCACATCTCCAAAAGCATGAAGAAGACGCTACTGAGCGATCTCAGACAATCAAATCCCTGAAGCTGGAGACTGAGAACTTGCGTCAGAAGCTCAGTGCCCAGGAACTTTCAAAAGAACAAACAAATAAGTGTGCCTTCCAAGAGACCATCGCAGCTCTCCGTAGAGAATGTGAGACGATGATGTCCACATCCCAAGAGAAAAGCAGGAGGATCACAGCCCTGGAGCAGGAAGTCAGTCAGCTAAGAGAGGAAATGTGCCAGAAGCAGACCCTGTTTGAGCAAGAGCGAGGAGCTCAGAGAGAGGAGACTCAACACCTGCTCAGCCGATACGAAGCCAAGAGAACGATTGTGGAGCAGATGAAGAGAAGTCACTCTGAGCTGGAGACAGAGCTGCATGATGTAAGACAGCAGTTGGCAGTCCTGGAGGAGCAACAGCAGGCCTTTAAACACAGCTCTGAGAGAGTTGGAGAGCTGGAGAACAAGCTTGCTGAGAACGAGGCTCATTGTGCAGATCTGGAACAGAGACTCCTGCAAACCAAGAACAAGCTGGACCAAGCAGAGGAGAGACACCGATGTGTGGAGAGCTCTCTAAATGAAAGGATAAAAGAAGTGGAGGATAAACTTATTTATAAGAACACAGAACTAGAGACTAAAGCTCAGGAACTATTAGAGTAAGTTTTTACCAGTGCACACACTTTGGTGCCAGAATACTAGAATTTGTACATCAGTCTAGTACCAAAGGTTCTAGTTGTATGAGTTTTAGTACACAGCACTGTTTGTTTCCAGATTATTCACATCACAGTTTGACCTCATTAATGCTCTTATAGCCACGCTCCAGTCTAGTGGAAAGCTCTCCCAGAAGCGTGGAGTTTATTAACACAGCAAAAGGAGACTAAAACTAGAACTGAATGTTTAAAAAGCACTGTTTCTTCTTGTATCTTTTTTTCTGACAGATCCAAAAAACAGGTGAATGATGGGCTGAAGACAATGAAGAGGTTAAGTCTGGATCTGGAACAGAAAGAGAAACATATAGCTGATCTACTTTCTCAGCTGACTGAGAGCAATGCTAAAATTGAGCAGATGCAAAAAGAGGTTTGTCTGTGTGCCTTGAGATGAAATTATCAGGTAAAAAAAAAATCTGTATGTTATTAAAACTTGCATTAAATTGTTTTCTCTGCAAGATTGCATCCTTGTCTGAAGAAGTCAGAACGCTGCAACAGAAGCTGTGTGACTTGGAGAAAGACAGGGATCAAGCTCTGAGTGCCGTTGCCAAGAAAGAGCAGATTATTGAACATCTGAAGACTGTGAGCAGCTTTCTGCAATCTCACTGGTTTACAGATTTCATCCAAACTCTATTAAGACTGTTTACTTACTGCTTTTTCCTTATCTTTAACAGGACCAAGCCAACAAAGCTGAGTCACATCAGGACCATAAAACCCGTCAAGGTAATTCTTTAAAACAAGGAAACATTAAGAAATGGTTATCGCATCTGGTGTTGATTTAAACGTTCTAATTCAATAGTCTCACAGTCATATACTTAATGTGTAAAAGAAGTAAAGAAATCTTCATGTGGCATTTGATTTATGCTTGCAGAACTCCTGGCCAAGGAAAGGCTCATTGAGGAAATGCGTCTCGCCCTGTCAGATGAGAAGAGGTCACGGACGGTACAAGAGCGACTTCTTGAAGCTAAAATCAAAGAGATTGAATCATTAAGTAGAGGTGACAGGACTGCGTCATGTTTTTGCTCTCATCGATCATTTAATGTGCTGATTTTTTTTAGATTGCTAACATTTAATGATTTCTCACAGAGCTTATGAAGCTGAAGGAGAACCATCAGAAAAAGGGTGTGACTGAGTCCGAACCGGATCGTTCACAGCAAGAGGAGCGAAAAATAGAACAAACTTCAGGGGTTTTGACAGTAGGTGTTACAGGCATTAAATGCACCATACATAGGTTACTTATTTATCACCAAGAGAGATTGTTATGCTTTGACGAGGCTTTTCACTTTAAACACTTTGCATAAGCAAAATTCCTCTTTAACAGTAGCAAACGTTTACGAACGCACATTCAATGGCTTTGTTTTGTTTATTGTCTAGTCTTGGTTAACATGCAGAAATCTTTATATAATCACTGTCTGTTTGCCCTTAAATGTGCTTGTAAAACAAAACAGCTTAGTTTTACAGCTACAGCTTCTTCCTGTCCAGCAGAGAGAGTAGAGAACAGACACAGTCTGATGCACTGTTAGATCTTAATTAGTGTGATTGTTAATGCCAAAGCATCTGGGTTCAGTGATTGTATGTTCTCAGTTTTTATTCTTTTTACTGCAGTGCAGTGTAAATCCAGCCCTAGAGGTTTCTCTGTGGAACTTGCCAGGCTAAACATGCTGACAGGATTATGTGAATCTTTCATCTGCTGATAGAATATGAGTGTTGATCTGGGATCAGAGCCACAGAATATTTAAGACACACTCTGACACATTTGAGTTCTGGATCTGTTTGTCCTCAAGTCCCTGTATGATCATTTTCAGCAGACTTCAGTGCACGAGTCCTCAGTGCTTTCCACCATGGGCGAGAAAGAAAAGCGATTCCCCAAACCTGAAGTGGAGATCAGCTTCACCCCTCTCAAACCCGACCGTCTGAACGTCCGCAGGCCAGGAGACGACGAGCCGGTCACGATCAAAATCAAGCGCACAGCCCGGAAGAGGAAGAGTGCCGAGACAGAGGTCTTAGGATTGGGAAAATATGTTTTCCTTATAAACCTTCTTTACCTGCATTTAGTCATTTATTCTTGCACCCTGGTATTAATTTGCAATGTTCTCTTTCTGTTCACTAGAATGCTTTGGAGTCAGAGAACAGGAAGAACATGCGGCTGAGAGGAAACTCCAGGGCTAATATACAGCGTGTAGAGGTATGTATGTGCTAAATTGTGCTTCTACCTATGGCTGCATGATCATCATAAACAACACCGTTATTTTGTTCGTCTTGATTATATTACATTTACACAAGCATGGTACAGACCACTGTTGGAAACTTTTTCCTTGTCGAAGCAGAGACCAGGAGACGTTGGGATATCTTTCAAGCAGAAGTTACTCTTTATTGAGAGTACTGTGCGTCGCTGTAGTCATCCAAGCCTGACTATAGTTTCAGCACTGTAGAATTTATACTTTTCCAGGGGGAAGGATACATAGAGGTGGAGACAATCTAAACAAAACCTGCAACTACAGTACAGGGATCAGCCCGGTAACAGAATTTCCCCAGCCCTGATCTCATCAGCATAACAGTGTCATTCAAATGCATAGGTGCTAATCCAATCAGCCTGACAGTATCACCCAGACCTTCACATTATCATAGAGACAAAGGCACAGCCTGGCCTTGAGATTAGCATTCACATTTAACCTGGGACCCTGCCCGGTGGTCAGGAAGTACATACAGACAAAAGGGTTAATGTCTCAGACACCTGGGCTGCCAGACTTGATCTTCTTAGAATGTCATCATCTTTACCTTAAAATGTAAAACCCAATGTACATAACTTTTTAGTTTATATACTATTACGTTGGAACCTGTAACCTGTAAATTTGTAATCCAACACCAGAAACATTTGAGGTTAGTTGTAAAGGAAAAATCCACCCTGAATCATTATAATAAGAATGAATTGTGTGCTAATTTCATGAACTGTGTCATAAAATGTGGAATTTTTTGTTCCTTCCCCCTCAACCTAGACTGTTGGTCTAGTTTCACTTCATTTAACAGTGATCTATATTACTCAACTGTAATACCTGTAAGTGCAGAGAACTTTCTTCATCTCTAACTAATGAGATTGATGCAGCAACGCATTAATCCTTTAGACTGCCCAGCTCTTTCACTTTTGTACAGCCTGCACAGATGGTTCCAAAGCTCCAAGTGTCTTTATTAATTTTGGCATCAACACCATTGTGTCTGTCATCCCGGAGATCGCTAAATAGCCACAAAGCTGCATCACATACCTTCTCCTCAAAAATGGAGAGTGTGAAATGAAGCTTTTTTTTTTTTTTTTGGAGCTAAAAGTCAAACCTGGCTGTTATCTCTCGTTTGAGATCTTTTTAAACACCATTTTAAAAATTAACATTAAAAATAGTTCAACAATAAACAAATTAACACCAGCATTACTAAACACATCACAAATATTTTAATATAAATGTTTAAATCTACAGCATTTGGCAGACGCCCTTGTCCAGAGAGACTTAACTATTGAGGAAAACTTAATGTTTGAGTAAATTTGAATTAAATATGTAAACGTTTTTATAAATCAGAGTAAAGTATAAAATATTGGTCAATGCAGCTACGAGAAATGTTATCCTGTAATAGTAATAAACAGAGATGCATTGATCTGATGTTGCTTGTCTGTAATTGGTTAATATTGAGAATGCTGGATGAGTATTGGGTCCCGGCTCTCATCTCTTTAAGCATTTTGCAGTTTTGAGAATGCATTCGCAAGTGACCCATGTATCAATTCCTCTTCTCCTATAAGTCCCCCACAGTGCTCGCTAAAAAGGCCAATCAATCGAAGCAAAAGGATTCTCCTGCAAGTCTGAAAGACAGGAAAGACGGAACCCTGCAAAAGATTGGTGACTTCATCCAAAGTTCTCCGACCCTCCTGGGGAGCAAAGGTTAGTACTGGTTCTTTGTAGACTCCATCGACAGTATTGAGCAGTCTCTTATATCTTTACATTCTTTCTCCACAGCTAAAAAGATCATGGCAAAGGTTGCTTTAAAATCTCCAGAAGTTGAGAACAACTCAGAGACCAGCAACAAACCCAAGAGATCAAAACGCAAGCTGTTTAAGACACAGATCTCCTCTCCTTTTGACATCCCTTCACATCCGGTCAGTTGAGCTTTATGATGCACAGAAAGATTATTATCACCTTTCATGAAAATAAGTAATATGCAATGTGTAATATTCTGAGCCAAGGGAATGTCTCATTTCAACACATAATATATTATATATATGTTTATAACACATTTCCTTAGGTATTTATATTTTCTTTGCAAAACAAATTATATGCATACTTAATTAATATTTATTTTATAGAATAGCATAAAAGCACTAAATTGTAATGTCTAAGGTTTGAAGTGTGTGTGTGTGATTTACAATTTGTTTTACTTTTCCCACAGATCATCGGAACGGTTCAAGATGACAAAGAAAGCGATCATCTCATTATTAAAAGAAAACTAAGGACAAGAACTGCCAAAATATCATTTTATCCATAAGCAGGTTCCTGGTAGATTACTGTTAAATAGCATGTGCTGAACCTGTGGTGAATGTTTTAGCAAAGTAGGAGCGCTGATATAGAATATTTTGTGCAGAATTATGTAAAAATATGTGAGGATTTTTTAGATCAGAGACCAGATTTTTTAGATCTGTGTAAATATAAATAAATTTTTTTAATAATGGTTAAAAAAATGGCTGGTCTGTAATATTGCACTGTAACAGTCAGGCCAAGACCAAGGTAATAAATTTTTTTGTTAAGGTTCTGTGTTGTGGTCATTTGTTTCTTGTCAGTGGACAGACTTGCTTGTCATGATAGAAGAGTAATTAATGGATTTTTAGGAGGCACCCCTTGATCTCTGCCCTTGCCATTAAGCAGGTTACAGATGCTTTCACCTGCTCACAGCTATCTACAAAAACTTGTCTGGCCAAAAAAAGTGCAGTTCAAAATCAAGTGAATGAGCCAAGTGATGTTTTTGCACAGCTTTATTAGCACAAATGGGGTATTTTGTTTTCATGTGTAATAAAGCTTTCTAAATTTTGGAACATTGCAGGAATTTTTGCTTTATTGGCGTATAAGCGAATTATATATATATTTTTAAATGTGTTTACTCATGTGAGACACACTGCTTTCTATCAAATCAGGGGACATCCAGCTTGGCTTTGCTCCATACCTGCCTCTCTCGCCTACTGATGGATTGATTGGCGTTATCTTTTTGTCACGGCTGTTCATCAGCTAACGCTGTGGACAGTGAGGGGACATCTCAGGAGCTGTGCTGTGGCTTTGGTCATGTTTCTGTGGGTTACCGAGTGGGGATATGAGTGTCATTGTGCTGTCATTTGTAGGTCAGAGTGTGATCAGAAGTATCTACAGTTACACAAAATAGAAAAATAACAAGTAGTATGATGTTTTGGCTAGGTGGTGTCTAAGTTTTATTTCTAATTAATAATTTCTGACTTCTGAATGCCTTTTGAATGATGTGGTTATGTTAGAGCATTATATTTCGTGAGTTTGACCAGTGGTGCAAATGAGCTTCTTATCTGCACCTAGACCTTGATATGCAGCTGTCAAAAATGTTTCTTCCTCTTTTCATGAAATTCCTGCTCCACCTTGTTCATGCTCAATTAAAAAAAAGGTAATGGTGTGGGCTCCATGTAATTTAATAATGCAGAATAAATGTAGATTTGAAATAGCTCAAATCAAGCTTCTCAATACCCAGAACTGAAACTATCAACTCTCACACACACACTTACCTGTGTGAACTGACCTGTGTCAACTGTGTGAGACTCAATGCATATGTCTGTAACTCCACTTACACTGTAAATGTTTACATTTTGTTTTTGCTCTAATTCAACTGCTGCTACTGCTGTTTTTGCACACATCGTACTGCCACCCACTGCTGTTATCAGGCATAACATTATGAGCAGGTGAATAAGTTGAGAATGAGTAAATAACACTGATTATCTCCTCATCATGGCACCTGTTAGTGTGTGGGATATATTAGGCAGCAAGTGAACATTTTGTCCTCAAAGTTGATGTGTTAGAAGCAGGAAAAATGGGCAAGCGTAAGGATTTGATCGAGTTTGACAAGGGACAGATTGTGATGGCTAGAGGACTGGATCAGGGCATCTCCAAAACTGCAGCTCTTGTGGGGTGTTCCCGGTCTGCAGTGGTCAGTATCTATCAAAAGTGGTCCAAGGAAGGAACAGTGGTGAATCCAGCAAAGGTCCTGGGCTGCCAAGGCTCACTGATGCACGTGAGGAGATCCAACAGACCAGCTACTGTTGCTCAAATTGCTGAAGAAGGTAATGCTGGTTCTGATAGAAAGGTGTCAGAATACACAGTGCATGACGAGTCAGGGCTGTTATGGCAGCAAAAGGGGAACCAACATAATATTAGGCAGGTGGTCATAATGTTATGCCTGATCAGTATATATGTGTCTTGCACTGTTTACACCTGGTTGCACACGTTGCACTTTACGTAGCTAGGACAAGCTTTCTGTCCCTAGCTCTGTGTTGTTGTTGTTTCTGTTCTGTAGTTATATGTTGTATGTTATTTATGTAGCACCAGGGTCCAGGAGAAACGTTGTTTGATTTCACGATATACTGCGTCAGCTATATGTGATTGAAAGCTTCTTGACTTCAAACATCTCAGCCACTTATTCAGTCTAATGCTTTCTTTTTTAATAAGTACTTTTAGCACGATTACTGTACTGTCAATATTTTATTTAACATAAAATATTCAACTAAATAAGTTGGAAAGGCAACATTGCTTTTTCAAAGCACATGCAAAGAAAAAATGTTACATACATTTTGCATGCTGCTGCATATAAAATGAGTTCTATCTGCAATGCCAATGGGCACGCTGGAGGATTTTCATCAGTGTTATATTTGATCTACGAATTCTCAAATCCTACAGGTTTTTAATACTAAATCTATTAAAAAAATGAATCATGTTATGTTACAAAATGTTCAGCAATGGTCTGAGGTTTAAACACTGGTATGGTATTGGTATTAAACACTGGAATGGCTTTGTTATGCAAACATGCCAACTCTGTATAGCATGGTACATTCCCCAGGAATATTCCCCATTTAAAGCCTTGATACTTGACTAGTTTTGATTGTGGCATTTGATTGAAATAAAGTGACTCCTGGGATTTAATCTCACAGAGACAGGAGGCATGTGTGTTGTTTTTGCACACAAAATATCACTGTGTGACTGACTGGCATCTCTCTCTCTCACACACACACACACACACACACACACACACACACACACACACACATGCAAGCTGTCACCTTGTCTGAAGTACAAAGTCTTTATGGTGAACAAATCAGTTCAAATAGAAATGAAAAGGTTTTGTAAAGGGTCAGTGCTGCCAATCTGTACAGGACAGCAAAGGGAATCAGGTCAATTTGAATGCAATAAAGATCCAATTACAAGACATCAAAAATAATTACAGTCTGCAGCTTCCATTAGTCTTCATGTCCTCCAAATCATTTTCTGCACTCTTGCTAGTAACAAAGTCATCATTACGAATGATACTGCATTTCATCAGAATTTTATTACCCTCTTATATATATAACCTTCAGCTAATTTCTGCTTTTGTTCCACATGACAAATAACAAAATGGGAGCCAAATAAACAAGGCAGATCGGATTCACCCAGGATCTGTTTGCTGTAGTAATGTGTGAAAAATAATGCACTTAGTCAAATCCTATGACATACACAAGATTTATAGACAGAATATTTATGGAAAGATTTCTGCAAAAAACTGAATGTCCTTAAATGCACAACTAATGCCCTTCATTTGACCCCTAAAGCCATATTTCTCCATTCACTTCTATATCACTTATCCTACACAGGGTCAACAGGGTTCCAGGGGAATCAAGGAAAGGACAGGGTGCCAATCCATTGCAGGGCACAATCTCACACACTTACACACACCTATTCAAACTATAGATAATTTACAAATGCCAGCCAGCCTTAAATACATGTCTTTGGACTGAGGGAGAAAATTGGAGTACCTAGAAAAAAACCCCAAACCACAGAGATAATATGCAAACTCCATGTACACGGTACAGATGCAGGAGTCAAACCTCTAACCCTGGAGGTGTGGGGGCTATAAAGCCATATTCAGAATTGAGTTAAGCATGTGTAAGTTGGAATTAATGCCAGAATTGTGGCTTGTCTGTATTTAAAAAGCAAGTGGTATAAGCAAGTGGTTAAAGACAGTGGGGTAGACATTACTGAACATGAGACATCACTGACATCAGAAAAATTAGGCAAAAAATGTGAACTACATGCAGGTTATCTGAATGGTATAAAAGTGTGTTTGTGTGTGTCTGTGTGTGTGTGCGTACATGAATTTTGAATGTGCATACGTTTCCCTGTGTAAATATTGATGTAGCTTTCTGACAACTCGTATAAGAGAATTTAATTATCTTCAAAAAATATTATCAGAAAGTTTTAAAGTCATCCCCGAAAATTGAAGAGGGAAATGAAACCTGTGTGTTAGCCAAAACCAGAGAGTGATGAAGAGCTTTACTGAAATGCCACCGAACAAACTACAGCTTCATCAAGTCCTCAGCTCACACACCACACTGACATCCCAGCTGTTGCTGTGTTTCCATTTCATCAAGAAAAACTCATGAATATGTGAGGAATATGGATAACACCTCCGATAATGTCATTTATGAATCTCACATATCAGTAATCTCAGTATAGATAACTCACATTATATTTCTAATATGTTAGAATAACATCAGAAAAAGGCACTGTATTCTAACCTAGTTCTCATTAGAAAGGATAAACCTGTTGTTTAGGGCTATACACTATCATATTGTGTGTAAACTCTAGGTACTTATATGGCACCTATGGCACCTTATACTTTAGTGTGTGGAAATCCCAGGAGTTCAGCAGATTCTAAAACACTCAACCATAAACAACCATGCCACAGTCACAATTATTTTTCCCCATTCTGAAGTTTGACATGAACACTGAAGCTCTTGACCTGTATCTACATGATTGTGCTGCTGCCACATGATTGACTGATTGGGTGCATAAATGACAATGTACTGTTGGTCCTAATAAAGTGGACAGTGAGTGTATATATACTGTATATATATATAAATATATACACACACACACACACACACACACACACACACACACACACACACACACACACATATATATATATATATATATATATATATATATATATATATATATATATATATATATATATATATATACACCGTATACAGGGGTTGGACAATGAAACTGAAACACTGGCCAATTTAGTGTTGGAGGTTTCATGGCTAAATTTGACCAGCCTGGTGGCCAATCTTCATTGATTGCACATTCCACCAGTAAGAGCAGAGTGTGAAGGTTTAATTAGCAGAGTAATAGCACAGTTTTGCTTAAAATATTGCAATGCACACAACATTATGGGTGACATATCAGAGTTCAAAAGTGGACAAATTGTTGGTGCACGTCTCGCTGGCGCATCTGTGACTAAGACAGCAAGTCTTTGTGATGTATCAAGAGCCACGGTATCCAGGGTAATGTCAGCATACCACCAAGAAGGATGAACCACATCCAACAGGAGTAACTCTGGACGCAAGAGGAAGCTGTCTGAAAGGGATGTCCGGGTGCTAACCCGGATTGTATCCAAAAAACATAAAACCACAGCTGCCCAACTCACTGCAGAATTAAATGTGCACCTCAACTCTCCTGTTTCCACCAAAACTGTCCGTCGGGAGCTCCACAGGGTCAGTGTACATGGCCGGGCTGCTATAGCCGAAACTTTGGTCACTTGTGCCAATGCCAAACGTCGGTTTCAGTGGTGCCAGCAGCGAAAATCTTGGGCTGTGGACAATGTGAAACATGTATTGTTCTCTGATGAGTCCACCTTCACTGTCTTTCCCACATCTGGGAGAGTTACGGTGTGGAGAAGCCCCAAAGAAGCGTACCACCCAGACTGTTGCATGCCCAGAGTGAAGCATGGGGGTGGATCAGTGATGGTTTGGGATGCAATATCATGGCATTCCCTAGGCCCAATACTTGTGCTAGATGGGCGCATCACTGCCAAGGACTACCGAACCATTCTGGAGGACCATATGCACTCAATGGTTCAAACATTGTGTCCTGAAGGTGGTGCCGTGTATCAGGATGATAATGCACCAATACACACAGCAAGACTGGTGACAGAGTGGTTTGATGAACATGAAAGTGAAGTTGAACATCTCCCATGGCCTGCACAGTCACCAGATCTAAATATTATTGAGCTACTTTGGGGTGTTTTGGAGGAGCGTGTCAGGAAACGTTTTCCTCCACCAGCATCACGTAGTGACCTGGCCACTATTCTGCAAGAAGAATGGATCAAAATCTCTCTGGCCACTGTGCAGGACTTGTATCTGTCATTCCCAAGACGAATTGATGCTGTATTGGCCGCAAAAGGAGGCTCTACACCATACTAATGAATTATTGTGGTCTAAAACCAGGCGTTTCAGTTTCATTGTCCAACCCCTGTATATATATATATATATATATATATATATATATATACACTATATTGCCAAAAGTATTTGCTCACCCATCCAAATAATCAGAATCAGGTGTTCCAATCACTTCCATGGCCACAGGTGTATAAAATCAAGCACCTAGGCATGCAGACTGCTTTTACAAACATTTGTGAAAGAATGGGTCGCTCTCAGGAGCTCAGTGAATTCCAGCGTGGAACTGTGATAGGATGCCACCTGTGCAACAAATCCAGTCGTGAAATTTCCTCACTCCTAAATATTCCACAGTCAACTGTCAGCTGTATTATAAGAACGTGGAAGTGTTTGGGAACGACAGCAAAGTGGTAGGCCACGTAAACTGACGGAGCGGGGTCAGCGGATGCTGAGGCGCATAGTGCGAAGAGGTTGCCAACTTTCTGCAGAGTCAATCGCTACAGACCTCCAAACTTCATGTGGCCTTCAGATTAGCTCAAGAACAGTGCGCAGAGAGCTTCATGGAATGGGTTTCCATGGCCGAGCAGCTGCATCCAAGCCATACATCACCAAGTGCAATGCAAAGCGTCGGATGCAGTGGTGTAAAGCACACCGCCACTGGACTCTAGAGCAGTGGAGACGCGTTCTCTGGAGTGACGAATCGCGCTTCTCCATCTGGCAATCTGATGGACGAGTCTGGGTTTGGCGGTTGCCAGGAGAACGGTACTTGTCTGACTGCATTGTGCCAAGTGTAAAGTTTGGTGGAGGGGGGATTATGGTGTGGGGTTGTTTTTCAGGAGCTGGGCTTGGCCCCTTAGTTCCAGTGAAAGGAACTCTGAATGCTTCAGCATACCAAGACATTTTGGATAATTCCATGCTCCCAACTTTGTGGGAACAGTTTGGAGCTGGCCCCTTCCTCTTCCAACATGACTGTGCACCAGTGCACAAAGCAAGGTCCATAAAGACATGGATGACAGAGTCTGGTGTGGATGAACTTGACTGACCTCAACCCGATAGAACACCTTTGGGATGAATTAGAGCGGAGACTGAGAGCCAGGCCTTCTTGTCCAACATCAGTGTGTGACCTCACAAATGCGCTTCTGGAAGAATGGTCAAAAATTCCCATAAACACACTCCTAAACCTTGTGGACAGCCTTCCCAGAAGAGTTGAAGCTGTTATAGCTGCAAAGGGTGGACCGACGTCATATTGAACCCTATGGATTAGGAATGGGATGTCACTTAAGTTTATATGCGAGTCAAGGCAGGTGAGCGAATACTTTTGGCAATATAGTGTATATATATATATATATATATATATATGTATACAGGTGTACAGGTGTTCCCATTAAAGTGGCCCATGAGTGTACACATACTTACACACTGTCCACTTTATTAGGAATACCTGTACATGCAATTATCTAATCAACCAATCATGTGGCAGCAGTGCAATGCATACAATCATGCAGATACAAGCTAACAGCTTCGGGTAATGTTCACATCAACCATCAGATGGGGAAAAAATGCAATCTTAGTGATTTTGACCATGGCATGGGTGCTGTTGCCGTTCAGGAAGGTATGAACTGCTGATCTAGGATTTCCACACACAACACTCTCTAGAATTTACTCAGGATGGTGCAATAAAGCAAAAACTTCCAATAAGCAGCAGTTCAATTCATGCTGAGAGACCTTCTCACACGGCTTACTCTGTGGCTGCAGTAAACATTTACTAAGGATGAGAACTCTCTCTAAAAAGCCTGCTCTCTTATATCCAGTGCAGATGAACAGTTATAATCTAACAGCAGGAGCAGAAGCACTTCTCTGGACGAAGTCAAGGACTGTGGCATACCCAAATGCAGACATCTGCTTAAAGAGAAGGACCGATTAATGTGCTTGTGCAAGCTCAAAGTCAGAGAGCCTATTGTGTGTACTAATAATACTTTCTCCTCTCCTTTGGT
The DNA here is from genome assembly GCF_019097595.1 of Hemibagrus wyckioides. Lineage (NCBI taxonomy): Eukaryota > Metazoa > Chordata > Actinopteri > Siluriformes > Bagridae > Hemibagrus > Hemibagrus wyckioides. The sequence continues at coordinate 17,142,747 of NC_080722.1, read as the reverse complement.
GTCTTTTGGAAGCGTCCTTCAGGACTTGCTGATTTATTAGCTTAGAGAATATTTGGTTTCAGAGGTAGCACAGCTTCAGACACGTTACTGGGTGGATATGATAGTGGAGTTTGTTGAAGTCAGAGGATCAAGAACAGGGGAAGCAGCTATGCACATGTAAGGCACAAATACAGATTTACTGTTGAGCTTCAGCATTAGAACAGTTTACTAAAATGGAAGATAAACAGCCATTCATTATAAACATTCATTCATTTGGCCTCATGAGCAAAGGTGAAGTGCTTGCCTCATTGATTTAACTGACAAGCTAGGCCAACTTAAAATTCAACTTATTCATGATTAGCTTTTCAGAGGCAACACTTTACCAGCTTTAGTTAAACATCCACCAGTATGATGTAGAGAGGAAAAATGACCATAAGACAATTTCTTATGACTTTATTGTTACAAGCAGTTTTTTGAATATGTATGTAAATTCTGATTAGATTATTGTCTGTCATTTTACACCAGCATTAATCAGACTCTTAATTTGTCACCAATAACAGGTTTTTAAGACTTTTCACCCTAGCTATTATTATGTTGATCATTTGGACCAAGGTGCCTTTGACCAACATTACAAAACAGCTTATAAAATTATTCATTCAAATTTAAGGCGTTTTTTATTCGATGCAATGCCGTCGATAGACAATAAATAATGAAGAAACACTGTTCAAAGATTTGGCTTTGGTGAAGAAAAAACAAGAACGAATTAAAGCTCATTATATCATCAAAACTGTCTGTCATGCTTCTAATATCCAGCTGTACAGATTCATGTGACATCTAAATATCAAAGCATTAAACATTATCTCCACTAATTCCACATATTAAACATCTAAGTAACTCCATCTTCATCACTCGCTTTCTCAGTTCTTTTTACACTAACAATATTTTTAATTCACCGATAAGGTCCTTTTTTTTATTTTTTGTTAAAAGCCAAAATATCATCCAAAATGGAGACAGTTATATATGTATGTGAATACTTAGCAGAGTCTCTTGGTTCCCAATCTTGTCCGTCCACCACCGTCAGTAAAAGTATCTCATTTACTCACAGGACTTTGTCCTACTCATGGTAGAACATATTAATTCAAAGGACTTGAGACACAGCTGGCCAATTTCCAACTGTCTGTATGTGCTCGATTGCTCACCTCCATGCCTACAGCTCCCAGATGATTGATATCACTTGCCATCTCACACTCATCCCCATTTCTTGATTATATTGTTCACCTATTTCTGTTCACCTCAGCTTTATGGCCTGTTGATGCATAATTTCTCCCTAAACAAATTTTGCAAGGAGATTCCACATGTCCTGGTGCCCTTACCTGTTTTAAATGATTGTGAATCCAACTGACAGACATTAAAGTGACCTGAATAATGTTATACAGATGCTGTAAAGTTTAATACATACATCTGGTTGATCTTTTCATCTATCACTGGTAACATTTCACTTAGTTCATAGGACTACATGACAACTGGCAAAAAGCTAAAGAAACATTTACTGAATATTCTTTAAGACTGCTTCTGACAGTTTTGTTATCAGGTTGATGTAACACCTGATAACCTAAAGGTCTTTTCAGGGGTGTAAGAATGTCATGACAGCCGACTAGTACTTAGTACTCCTGGTATAGCAAAAATAGTGGTAACAGCTTGCCAAGTCAGAATAACGGGAAGAACTACAAAAGAGAACACTTCTAATGATGCTTTGTCTCCTAAACACAGGATTCATGATGAAAACCTGTTATACCGAAGCTTTTGACAATGACAGCTGTGACACTGTAACAACAGAGGTGCTATATGTAAGGAGCAGAGCATGATGGTGTTGGACCTCCTCTGTTATCACATCACCATATCATGGATTATTTTCCTAAACTAGCACATTACAAAATGTTTTATTCCTCTTATACCTATACGTATATATTTTTCTATTTAATTAATTAACAGCAAATCATGCTTTTTCAATGTTTATAGTTCCTTTTAAACTTACTGACTATTGCAATGTGTAGACACTGGAGATACTTAAATGGACAATAAAACCTCTTCATATCAATATCAATGATTACATATTTTTCTCCTTTTAAATTACACATCTAGTCTAACATCCAATTATTTTTGATGTTAAATCATGCAGATCATCTGCCATATAAGTACCTGTGTCAGTATCAGACTCTGACCAATCAGAATCAGGCATTCAACAGCACTGCGGTATAAATATGTATATAAAAATAAATATGACCTCAGGCATTTAAATAAAGTGTTTTTATTCAGCTAATTATACAGTATGATTTTAATGGAAAAATGGGGAAACTGTACAACACGGTCTTACCAAAGTTATGCATATTATCATTTAATTCAGAGGACATTATCTGGAAAGGACTTTATTTATAGTTACACTATTTAATGTCCAGTCTTCACATGAGCATAGGTTCTCTGCTGAGCCTGGTTCCTCTTAAGGTTTCTTCCTCATATTATCTCAGAGAATCTTTCCTTGCCACCTTCATCTAAGACTTGCTCATTAGGGATAAATGATAGAGATTAATATTTACTAAATTTTAAAATTATAATTTTTATTCTGTGTTTCTATACTTCTGTTAAGCTGCTTCGAGACAATGTCCATTGTTAAAAGTGCTATACTAATAAATTAAATTGATTTGAATTTTACTGCTTCACTGTTTTGATGAAAACCTTTCATACAATTTCATGACACCATAAGAACACCATCACCATCATGACACCATCTCTGAATAAGTTAATTTTGTTTCTTTGATGTAAAATCATTGCTTTTGTGTGGCTCACACCACACAATGTCAAGACATGTCACGTCACATTACAAGCAAAAAAACAAATGTTTATGGCGGCTATATAGCAGATCCAACTTCTGTTAGAATAAGTTGTAGTTCTACGTCATATGTTCCAAAATGTCTTATAAGGGTATAATGTAGCCCTTTAAACATCGTAAAGTTGCACTAGTTTTGCCCAGTCACTTAGACCTAATCTACCATCTTTAAGCCTACAATATATGACCTGCATTTCAGTACACTTGATGATATAATCATCTTATCAACTTATTTTAAGCCTATGCTCCATACAGTTTTTCAAATAAAAATATCCACACCCATATACACTGCATATTAATATCAATTCATATGCAAGAATCTGGTGTCCAAGAATTTATGCAATTTCAAGCAGAACTGTAATGGATCTGAACTTTATCTTGCTGACAAAATAGTATGAACATCATATCCTCAAATTTCCCCAACCTTTCTCACAGCTACAAGACAATTAAAGACTTGATTCTATTAATAATAGTAATACCTAATTATGAGACAAGCTTAGCTCACGGCCGCATTAGAAGTGACAGGCCAATTAATTGCTACTTAGAGGACAGTCAAAGCAAAGACCACTTAGCACAGGAGGACATTATTGTGCGTCTCATCCAGAAACCCTCATACTAAACTAAACAAGATTATTAGATGGGAATAAAATATTAACATTTATACACTTTCGTAAGCACAGATTAATTGTCACAATTAATATTAATAGTTACTTAATAGTTATATTATCTGATCATCCTGTACCACTGGTATTGCGATACAATACTTAAAATTCCCAAATTTTCTCCTTAACACCTATCATGTCTGAAATGAAGTCACATTAATCAAGTGTTAACCCATGACTCTGGAAAGATATCTCTGCTTCATTAAACAGAGTGAGCACTGAATAGTGGATTACATCAAGACTTCTAAATGTTTTCCACCTATTACCATCCAGAAATAACCTCTGAGAACAGTGAACTCATCAGCAAGCTTGTAAATGTCTTCTGAGCCTCACATCACCCAGTCCTGCTCTTTAAAAATCATTTCTCAGCGAAGTATCTAAATATTTCTACATCAAGTCTGGTTTTGCAGTTTCAGTGCTTCCTGCATGCTTGAAGCTGAGAACTTGCCGTTGAAGTTTCTGTAAATAAGGTTCTGGTAGGTGGTCCTGAGGTCTCGGTTGAAGAAGGTGTTAATAAAGGGGTTAATGAGTGAGTTGGCATATCCCAGCCACAGCAGGGTTCTCTCCACCCACAGGGGCACGCAACTGCAGCGCACACCACAGACAAAGGGCCGCACCGTGGACAGCAGAAAGAAAGGCAGCCAGCACACACTGAACGCCCCCACCATAACACCCAATGTGGTTGCTGCCTTCTGCTCGCGCTTGAACACGAACATGTTCCTGCGTTCATTCCTCAGGAGTCGTGTAATGCTAGCACGCTCCTTCACCTCCCTCTGCAGTTTCAGCACAGCAGACACGTAGCTCACACCATCATCAGCTCTCGGTGGGAATGTGATGGCATGCTTGGCCACACTGATTTTGACAGCTCGGTATATCTGATAGTACATGATCAGCATCACACACATGGGGATGTAAAAGGCCACAGCAGTGGAATAAACAGTGTATCCCAGGTCCTGGCTGATAAGACACACGTTATCATCATTGACGTTCTGAGCCCAGCCGAACAGCGGCGGCAGCGTGATGGAAGCAGAAAGCAGCCACACAATCAACACTACTTTTGCCATACACTTTCCACTTCGCCTCACAGGATAGGTCAGCGGCTTCGATATACCGAGATACCTGTAACAACAGACATGTCAGAAACTTAATAATGTATGCAGAGAGTTTTAGATGTGAAGCAAGACTTTTGCACAGTAGCCTTGGCTCAGTCTAAAGGAACTACTCAATGATCATTATATTTTGCCTCCTGTTGCAATTAATAAGCATAACAGTGAAGAGAAAATTAGACTACACAATATTATTTCTGTTTTCTGTCTCAGTGGACGCAGATTACTTTCACAATAATGTACCACACTACATAGCCATCTATTTCTCTCACCATCATTTATCTATTATTAGAGACAGCCTGTATTTATTAGTGCTTAATTTAATACAGATTTGCTTCTCATACTTTTAGCTTGATATTATTCTTAGATCCTGACCTATTTTTAAAGCACAAGCTTCCTTTTTTGATAGACTTGTCAGAGGAGCCAAATTTACAACTGATTTCAACATTAAACAGGAAATTGTATTAAAACAACAAAAAATTCCATCCACAGTAAGTTATAGATAGATAGATAGATAGATAGATAGATAGATAGATAGATAGATAGATAGATAGATAGATAGATAGATAAACAGATGATTAAAATGATTAAAACAAATACATAAATTAAAACGTTATAGAAAATAGACAATACACAAACAAAAATGTTGCATTTAAATGTTACATTGATTTATTTATTTGTTTACTTTTTTCCTTATTTTTTAAGCAGGAATATACTTTTTGTCCTTAAAGCCTATTTAAAGCTTTAAGATGTGTGTCTTTAAAAAAGTTCCCGTTTTACTTGAAATTTGTCTTTAGAAATATTTAATGAGGTTTCTGAGTTAATTTTTTTATTTCTATTCAGAGGCCTTCTGTCCAAATATTCAGTCAGTGCCATTATTTTATGTGACACTACACCCTCAGAAATAAATGTACTAAACTCACTGGATTGGTACTCCCAAGAGTACCTTTTTGGTGGTACAATTAATATATATCAATTATTTAGAACCCATGTAGTGTACCTGTAAAGCTTTGCTCTAAAAGGTAATTACAGTCCTTTACACTTATGGAACTTAAAGGTACAATATAGCCACATCTCCAGGTAAAAGATAGATATTAAAGATACAAAAGCAGCAAGGAGTAGTACTATGTAAATAAGCTGAAATGAGGGAGTTTAAAGAAGTAGAAGTAAGAAAGATTGACCTGTCTATACTGATCACACACAGAGTGAGAATAGACGCTGTGCAGCACATCACATCCATGGCGATGAAAACATTGCAGAAGAGCTGACCAAAGATCCAGTGTCCTCCTATAAGGTCAGTGATGCTAACGAACGGCATGACAACCACAGCAACAGCCAAGTCCGCCACAGCCAAAGACACAATCGGGTAATTAGAGGGCTGCTTCAGTTTCTTCACCAAACATACCGACAGGACCAACAATAAATTCCCACAAATGGTGGAAACGGTGAGTATGATAAGCAGTCCTCCGATCAGCACTTTCTCAGTATTCCCATAGCGCAGAAGTTGCTCACCACAGCTGCTCTTATTGCCCATAAAACTCGAACTGGATGGAGATGTTGTTGGTTCTGCTTGGTTCTTCATTAAGCGCAGCTCCAGCATCTCAGAGCTCAAGCCGGACATCACAAGTTCCTGCAGGGTTTCCTCACTCTTTCTGACCTCTCATTAGTGACGGAGAGGAAATTATTCATGCAATCCATCAAGCCAATTTACCCTGATCAAAGAAGTCGGATAAAGTTACATCTTGTTTGTTATAGCATGCACTTCTCGGACATCTTCAGAAAGTATTCTCCCCTGTGCGTGTGTGCGTGCGCGTGCTTGTGCGTGCGTGCGTGTATCAGGGTTGGAGAGAGACACGCGCTATTGTAAGGCTGGTTACGTCATTTATACGTCTACACACAGCCACGCGTTTAGTTATTGTTATTAACACCGTAATAAAGGATATATGTCACTAGATATAATGAACGCATTAACAACTAGCCGTGTTGTTAGACATGGGCAATATGTGTGTAAGATGTTCTGCAAGAGCATCAGCCAAAATTCATAGACAAACTGTCAAAAAAGTCTCTGTCTGTGAGCTACTGCAAAATCCCAGGTGCATCAACACCTGAAGCAAGGATGCCATGCCTAAACATACTGACCGGTAATAACAGGTACAGGTTCTACTCAGATCCACCAAAGAAATATTGAATTTGTGCATCTCTATCATTTAAACTGGGAAGGGAGTCTATAATCCGTGATAATTAGACTCAATTAAATCAATTTCAATTACTGGCAACAATTATTGCACTTCATTATACAATTAGTCCTTTTTGAATAAATGCGCATGCGTTGTTTATGTAGTACACTGATCTCTTTTTTGTTCTTGTTCAACCCAATTGGCAGCTTGTACTTCAGATTAATGAAACCCATTGAAAAGTTGCATTAATAGTCTTAATTTGCTTTGCATCTAACGTGTGTGTGTGTGTGTGTGTGTGTGTTTGTGTGTAATTCTCTGGGTTTTTGTTGTGTAACTTTTAATGAGTCTTATAAGGAACTCCATTTTGGCAGCTCTGCAGGTGAAAAGGAAATGTTGTACAATATTTTCAGCTGAAACACCGAGAGAGATTTAGCACATGATTATACTGCCATCACATGGCGTTTTACACAATCACATAGAGATGCAGTCCTGTTGCAATATGTAAAGAAAAAACACCGAAATATTTTGTCATCATAAATGCACGTGCTGCAAAAACACTTTTAGCCCAAGAAACCTGTACAATGCATAAATGTAAGACTGCAACATATTTATGAACTTTAATGTTGACTTTGTTTTTTTTTCCAAACAGCTTCCAAAGTTGTAGACCATGCTTTCCATCTGGTAACACATTTTCCTTATTACTTGGCTTTTGGATTAATAACAGAATACAGAAACTGTTTCTTTCTTCTTTCTTTTTTTTTTTTTTTTACCAGCATTCACAGGTATGGACGTTGTATCAGTTTGACCAGTTTAGCCTGTGTTTCAAAGGCTGATAGCTGGTCAGTCATAGGTAGATTTTTCAAGGGGGTTAAAAACACAGATGAAGTATTTTAAAAACTGATCGATGTGATTCTAAAAATGGGTTTGTATGCTCTCTGTTAAGCATTGCAAGTCCCTCAGTATAACCTCTTACAGATTACATTAAAAGACATCAGTTTATATGCTGTCCTCGATTTTCTGCACTAAATATTTCTGCAGTAATTGTGCCACACCCATAAAACAGTGTGATCAGGAAGACTTGAAAAAATAAACCTTTTCCACCACCGGACCAAAAGCCTTTCAGGAAAAAAAGTTTCTAAACTGCACCTTTCCTTGTCTAGGGTGCCCTTTTGTACATTTGTGTACCTATTACATGATATTGTGAATGTGGATCACCTTTAAAAATTATTTGCTTTTTTTTTTTCAGAATAGACTAATAATATAATTATGGTTGCAAGTTGCCCCAAAAGTTGTTAGTTTAATAGACATCTTGAAACAATGTCAGCAGTCAACAGCAACATTAAGATCACTCATTTAGGTCACTAACTAAATGTTGGTACTACTAATCATTTTGAGTCTTTTTTTTTTTTAATTATTTTCATAAAATGCATGTTTCTGTATTATCAGTTCAGGTTCTATATAAACTGTATGCACTGTATAAATTGTATCCTGTATGAAGTATACATAACAAACTGCAAACTGTTTGCAAACTGTATTCACCATAACCCAAGCAAGTAGATTTTATTCTATATGCTAAGAATAATGAAAAAAAAACAAAACAAAAAAAACACTATCCAACTGTCTATTAATTCTTGGAAATTCTGTGGTATTTTAATAAAGAAAATGCTTTATTAGCTTCTTTATTAAATATTCAATGTAGAGATTTATAAAACTGTGCAAATAGACTGTAAGCATTTAGTATCTGATTACGTGTGTTTTATTTACACAGAGTAACAGGTGACCCAGACAACATAACAGGTCAAAGCACAAGGCTGACCAGAGAGAGAGATTTGAGCATTTTCTCTGTAGTGTGTCAAATTTGTTTTATTTTAAAGTTTTATTTGTTAAGATTATAAACTAAACTGCTGTTTTATTGTTTTAAATGTGAAATTAATAAGGTGGGAAAGTGTGACTGTGGGCCTACTATGAATTATGTGCTGAAAATAGTCCATGTAAACACTACTATTTACCATTTTGGCTATAATTACAACACTCACTAAACAGTGGGATGTAATTTGTTGTTTATTCCTGGACACTATATCTGGAAGTCAAATAACAAATGTTTAAAAAAAATTGCCCCAAGAACCCCAAGAGCACAAAAGTGTTAGACCTGAACTGAACGCTGAACTATCAGACCACTGTAACACTGTACACTATAACCCACAGCCAACCTGACTTTATTTACCTTCAGCACTACACCCTGTAATGAGAGGTCATTGAACTTACCTGATTTTACAAGTTGTACAACATTCCTCTATCTTTGTACTAGAAAAGAAAAACAGAGAGACACTTGCTTTTATATAATATAATATTGCCCTGTATGCTGTCACACTTACTTACAAACTAATGTTCCTGCCGGAATTACTAATCCTAAAAGTACAGGAATGGAGCAATATAATTCTTTAATAGGCTATTTTGTCTCATTCAGTGTATTATTCACATAGAGTATATGTGATAATTTATTTATTTATTTATTTATTTACAACACTTATACTCTCTTCCTGCATTGTATAAAAGGCCACTAATCTTATTTTTGTTGTACTTGTACACCATCTATTGAAACTATAGAAATCCTCTGCTACTTTAACACCAGCATATATGTTTCTCTGTCCCTCCTAAAACAAGACTACAAAAATAAACCCTGGATTTAATCCAGCTGCAAAGTTAACTATAAATAAGATAGCACGGAAGCACATATACCAACAGTATGACGGAGTGATTACTTCCTGCCTTATTGCCATGATAAAATGTAAAACATTACACAAAATAATTACAGGATTAACTGACATTATTATATAAAATCTAACCAGATCACATCCAAGATACTCCATTCATTTCACTAATTTCTTTCTCTAAATCGTCAGTTTGTCGTCCAGAGAATTTTCTTACCAAAACATTTCCTTGAAAACACAAATGTCATCATTTAAAACACTTGCTACTGTAATCGTCCATGTGGTAGAAAAGAGAAAAATACATTTCCAAGCATTCATTTATTTTCTCCAAAAACAAAATCAATGCTACAGATGTGTTTTGTGTATTAATTAAGAGAGCACATTTTAAAAAAGAAACGTGTTTTATTTAAATAAAGCACTTAAATATACCACACCGGAGACAACACTTGCAAAATAGTACTGTCACAAAATTATATCAATAAATATAATGTGATTATTCCTTTGGACAGGTATTCCAGATTCATTCAAGATTTAAAGAACTTTATTAATCCCAGGGGGAGATTCCTTTGCCATGTTATAGTTGCTCTAATAAAAATGGAAAAGTGAAAGCAAGAAATATATTTTCTGTTATATAAACTGTAAAATTAAATAAATAAAATAAATAAATAAACATTCCTCCTATTCCTCCTGAAAGGTAATGCATTGCACAATTTGACTAATATTGCAGACAATTAATGCCATTTTAACCTATTCAAGAATTATTCATTTATTCCCTCTATGTATTAGGGGTATGGTGGGTGGGAGTTTGTGTCAAACCCATGTTAATCGTTTCATTAATGTCTGGTTTGTTTAATATATATTTAAAGTGCCAAATAAAATGAGCACACTGTACCGGACATAGACTTCAGTGGTAGAGTGAAATGAGGGCAGAGGTGAGGCCGGTGAAGTCTACCCCTCCTAACCCCTCCCCTCCGCCCTCCCTCATTCCTTCCTCCTTGAAGTGACGTTTCACTCGGCACGTGACGTCACCAACCGGCTGTTTGACTCGGAAGCTGCAATGCTCGAGCGAAACGCGTGAGGAAAGAAAAAAAATGACCGTCAGCGACCTCGAATTCACGTCCTAGACCGGGGGGGGGAAACGACATTTTCCATCTCATCAGTGACAGCCCACCGACGTGTTACAGCCTTCACTCGGTTACGACTAGTTAAACGGTTTCATTCGCGGTTCATCGTAACGTCGTCGAAAGGTACGCGGTTAACGTAAACGTTCAAGGATCGCTTCTTGCTCCCATTACGGCGTGAAACCATGGAGAATGCCAAATCACCCGAGCATAATGGAGCACCTCAACACTACACGAACGGCCTGATGAACGGATTTCACCCGGCGCAGTCCTCTCCGAGCGGAGGTGGCGTTAGTGTCGGTGGTGGTGGTGGTGGTGGTGGCGGAGGAGGAGGCGATGATAGTGGCCCGAACTGTAGCGGTGGCCATAATGGTATTGAAAATTTCCACCATCTTCTTCACCATCAGGATGTCGCCCACAGCAACGGTTCTCCTGCCAAACGCTGCAGGCTCCGCAGACGGGTGGACTCGGGAAGAAAACACCGACCTCGTAAGTCGCGTCGCCTCAGACACGGGGGCTTTAGTCCGGCATTTTTACTACCGCTTCCTGCAACAAAGACGGCACATAACATTACAGTCAACAGACCAAATTCTAATGATGTAAAAAATTAAACCACGCCATTAAAGCAGCGTTTCTTATCGATCAGTAAAAGCCATTTCCGCTATATCTATATAGGTCTAAATTAAAGGAGCAGCGTGTTGTCAGGTGTATAAAAGAGTCGGCTCAGGTGAGGCTCATGAAAACATTCAGCATATTTTTAGAAAAACGTCGATGACTGAAAATGATTGCAGTACACATTTATTTATATATATATTTTTTGTATTTGCTCTCTTCAATTTTAATTTGATCGTCTCCCGAAAACCATCGCCACTGCGTCCTTGAATTCCCATTGAACAATTCGGAGTAGGTTATATTACTATATTACTCGACCTAAAACACACCCCGAAAAAGAAGCGTGCATTTGATTCTGTTATGCGGCTGCAAATGAGCACGCAATCAATTCAGATTAATAAAAAGATTTATAGTGATGTTTTGTGCTTGGTTTATTATTATTATTCTTATTAACAGGGCTGCCCAGAAAATGGCCCTGAGGTGCATTGTGTTGTGAAATCATGTATATGGTCCGGAGTCCGGATTTGATTGGCCGCCACGGATTCAGGAGATGTGACAAACACATGACCGCGCTGATTGACATTCTTCTCAGCCAATCAGAAGCGAAGTCGGTAAAAATAAATGGGAGGGGGGCGGGGCGAATTGGTCAACACAATCGAAATGAAGGTTCAGACTTGATTTGATGACACATGCCATAGAAAATGCACCTTTATTACAGCAGTATGTCGTATCTTTGTTTGTTGCAGTTTTTCCACTGATAAACCTGCATGTGACATTTTCAGTACATGCCCTTTATTACATGTTCACGACTCTTTTAATGCCTGTGGAGTACTTTGGCCTCCCTGAGGGTCACTGAGGGTGTAAACACACCTTTCACCTACATGTGCTCCTGCCAGTCATGTATTTTCTTTTGTTGGACCAGGGTTAAGGTTCCTTCATCAGCTTAACAAGGCTTTGTTGATAGGACCCAAAGATAGCAGCTGTATTGTGAAGAATGAATAGTAGCATAGAATACGTCTTAATCCCAGAGTGATCCATGCTGCAATGAAATACAGGTATTTCTTTGCAGTGCGTGTTTACGCTGCACCATTAATATTCAAGTCTGCAAAAAAATAATAATAAAAAGAATAAGGGTGTCCACTCTTGATAAAGAGACGCATTATTCTTGGACATGGAACAGGTTTGCCTCTAGAGTCTTGCAATATTTTTCCTTTTCCAGTTTGTAACACAACAGTGTCGTTACCCATCACCGTGTTAAATTATAGTATTACTGTTTCATTCATTTCCTCCATGCATGTCCTATCGCGTTGTTTGGCAAATTACTGATGCCCCATGACAATTCATCTCAAACACCACTTCCAACCATTTTATCATGACTTTCTGAATTAAATTTTGGTTTTTATCTAAATGAAATGGATGTTCGTACAAACAGGCTAACCTAGTTTCACGATTTTGACCATGTTAAAAGCCAGTACAATTTCTGATGATTTCACTTTAAATGTGAGTTACATAATTATTCCATTGGTATTATAATGACTTAAGTTTATTTACATTTTTAAAACAATATTGACAAAAGGGCAGATACATCTCTAGGGCATACATGTACAGCTGATAAGACAAATGGCTGTTTCTAATGATCCTAATGGTTTATTTTAGCCTTCCCATGGTTTGGCATGGATATCGGAGGCACTCTGGTGAAGCTGGTCTACTTTGAACCAAAGGACATCACAGCTGAAGAGGAGCAGGAGGAAGTGGAGAGCCTGAGGAGCATCCGCCGATACCTAATGTCCCACGTGGCCTACGGCAACACGGGTATCCGTGATGTTCACCTGGAGCTGAAGAACCTGATCATGTGCGGCCGCAAGGGCAACCTGCACTTCATTCGCTTTCCCACACACGACATGCACAGCTTCATCCAGATGGGCCGGGACAAGAACTTCTCCAGCCTGCATACAACGCTGTGTGCTACCGGAGGGGGGGCCTACAAGTTTGAGGAGGATTTCAGGATGGTTAGTTAAAAAAAAAATCATATAGGAAAGAAAACTTATTAGTATATGATTACCTACCAAATCAGCCCAAACTGGTCTGCACAGATTTGCACATTTCCTCTGGGGGATGGAACATGTAGCATTGCTAAGATTATTGGTACTGCTCATATCACTTCTTGGAGTGCTCCACAGCTATGAGACCTATACTACAGTATATGAGCCATGTAATAGTAGTAAATTTTGGAAAAGACTTCCAATTCCTGTCTGTGCTAAAGCGACCTCTCTGTGTGTTTATTTTTAGGTGGCGAATCTGGAGCTGCAGAAGCTTGATGAACTGGACTGTCTGATCCAGGGCCTGCTCTACGTTGACTCGGTCGGTTTCAACGGCCACCCAGAGTGCTACTTTTTCCAAAACCCCTCTGATCCTGAAAACTGTGTCAAGAGGCCATGTTGCCTTGACAATCCCTTTCCCATGTTGCTGGTAAACATTGGCTCAGGGGTCAGCATTCTGGCAGTTTACTCCAAAGACAATTACAAACGGGTCACTGGCACCAGGTAAATGACCCACGTCTAACATACTCTGACCACTACAAACATACTCTGGTGAACTCGGGATTAACATTAGGAGTGTTGCTTAATGTTAGGGATGGAAGTTTTCTGTCTGTCTATCTATGTATCTATCTATCTATATATGAGGTATGTACTATATATGGAAATTTGAAAAATGTTGCGCATCTGGTTATGTAAAACCTTGCACACCTTAAGTGACGTCCTTGATGTGCCTTTTGAATGTGCATCTTTAGCATCTTTTGTTCTCATTGTATGTTGGACTTACAGGGAAGGTTCTGTAATTCTGGATTAGAACAAAAAATGCAACCCATTGTTGAAAAGGCCACGCACTGAACACAACCCAAAATGTTTTTATTTTTATTTTTATTTTTTATTTATTTATTTTTTAATCTGGCGGATCATTTTTTAAAAGACATTTTAGTGAATAACACAATCATACCTTTTATGAGTTTAGAATTACATTTAATATTATGGTACATCTGTGAAATACATTAGTCACTGTTATTATTTACAGCAACTGTTCTTCCCTCACCAGCCTTTCTTTCTTTCTTTTTCTCTTGAAATTAATGACCAAAATCACAGCTTCTTATGTTTTCCTGAGAAACCGCAAGCATAAACTTATGAGCTGACATTGGACTCCTTCAGTAAATGTTAAATAAATGTGTCCTTAGCTTTATGATTATTATTGTACATTTGTTTTGTTAAACAACAAGATATTTAATTTTTTTCAAATATTTTTGGGACATCAACCAGCATTACTGTTAACTGTTCCAGAAACATAAAATCCTAACCAAAGCGATTAAACTGTGCTTTGAAATAATGTCATGTCATTTCTGAACTTAATACATAACCTTTGTCTTTCTCAGTCTGGGAGGGGGCACATTTCTCGGCTTGTGCTGCCTGCTAACCGGTTGCGAGACGTTTGAGGAGGCATTGGAAATGGCAGCGAAAGGGGATAGTACAAACGTCGACAAGCTGGTAAAGGACATTTACGGCGGTGATTATGAGCGCTTTGGTCTTCAGGGGTCTGCTGTTGCATCCAGGTACCAAAGGATTCCCCCACCCCCCCATCTGCTCAATAAGTCGTTATAGAAACCATGGATCTTCTTTATGGAAGAATTTTTCTTTTGTCCTTTAGTTTTGGGCACATGATGAGCAAGGAGAGACGTGACAGCATCAGCAAAGAAGACTTAGCCAGAGCTACCCTTGTCACCATAACAAACAACATCGGTTCCATTGCCCGCATGTGTGCTGTGAATGAGGTTCGAACATTTCTTTTTATATATACATTCGTATATGCGTAACTTAACATAGCCGTGAATCATATTATTCATTATGCCGTTGCACTCGTTCTGTAGTATTTCAAAGAACTAAATAGTTTTCCTTATCTATTTAACTTTATCTATTTATCTATTTATTTCCTTTACTACTTAACATTAAATTCTCTTTATTAAAACGAAATTCTTAAACGATCCAAAATCTCACCCATACACACTCAAAAGGAAGCATGTTGAGCCTGTGGGAAGCTGATACTGTTTGCTTTCAGCTTCTTTACAGTGTTGCCTTGTGGCATGGAGATCAAGCAGCATTGTACAGGGCTATCAAAGCACACAGAACAACACATTCCCACCATGCTATTGTCCCCAATGTTTGTCGGAAAATGGAAGTATTGTCGCTCTAAAATAAAGAAATGTACTTAAAAGATATGAGCTTAGGGCTTGAGCTTAACAAAAGGGATCTGCTTTGGAGGTTAGGGTTTTAAACCCTCTTGTTGGAACAATAGAGGATCAGGAGAGACATTTCAACACAGGTTGCATTCACGATTTTGTTCTCTGGTGGTTCTGGTGCTTTATTTATTTATTAAGCAATTTATAAATACTATACAGGATCACCGAGACTTACAGCCAAAACTGTATTTCAATTTGCTTTTTCTGCAAAGTTTACGTTCTCGTATGTAATTTAGTTACTCAGTTTTTCGCAGGCAGTATTGAAATTATACAGCAACTCCTAGGAGTTTCCAGCAGGGGGCAATGTAATGTTGAAATTTGACGTGACACTGTT
Organism: Hemibagrus wyckioides; assembly: GCF_019097595.1. Classification (NCBI taxonomy): domain Eukaryota; kingdom Metazoa; phylum Chordata; class Actinopteri; order Siluriformes; family Bagridae; genus Hemibagrus; species Hemibagrus wyckioides. The sequence continues at coordinate 17,126,876 of NC_080722.1, read as the reverse complement.
TACACTTAAGCAATTGATCAATTTGGTACCAATTTGTTTATATCGAGAAATACTCTAACATTTTACTAACCTTTTCCAGTGTCATACATGCCATAGACCTACAGACTGTAGTTTACAGAATGAATGTAAATTATGGGAATAAACTGAAATATTGTGTCCTAACACAATCAAGACAGATGACTCTAGAGACTGTGTATGTGGTTTGAGTGATTAAAAGAATTATGACTTATGATGATATTAATATTAATAATGTCTTTAAAGCTGTAGTTCTCTTAACTCAACAAACTAAATTTTTCTTGTTGTTGTCTTCAGAAAATTGAAAGAGTTGTATTTGTTGGGAATTTCCTGCGAATCAACACAGTTTCTACAAAGCTGCTAGCTTACGCCATGGACTTTTGGTCAAAAGGACAGTTGAAAGCCCTGTTTTTGGAACATGAAGTAAGTTCCTGTTAAGGTTAAAGAGTTCAAGTAATATTGCTGCTGCCTGTGTACTGATTTTAAGTGACGAGTGATTGTTCAGTACATAACAGGGTGTTGCCAATCACATTTGACAGGTTGTGGTAAACTTGCTAATCTTTCCTCGTGCAGGGTTATTTTGGGGCTGTTGGTGCCTTCCTAGAGCTACTGAAGATGACTGATGACCTCTGAGGCATTGAAGAACTCCTAATTTTTCTAACCAGAAGCTGCTGTAAGATGTCAAAGAACGCCTCCTCCTATAACCAGGAAAAGCCAAGTCAGCTATCTAAGATGATGCCTGTATACTTCCCTGTTTGAAAGCTTAATGCAAGCCTAATCTAGATACCTGTATCGGGTTTGGAGAGTATTGTTTTATGTCTGCCACTAATATGAACGGTACAATCTGCTGTAAGATAAAATGAAGATGGTTATATTATAATAGACAATTCCCCATAAGCCAAAATCTGCAGATTTTTAAACTGATGCTGAGCACTTCTTCAAAATCCCTGTGTGATGTATGTTTTAAATATTTGGCATAGAACATGACTTAGAATTCAAAGTAATCTACCAATTTGCCCCAACCAATCCTCCCCTATATATTCCCCTGTCCTAAGTCATGGTTCCATTGTATTATAGTCTTCTGTACCTTGTCCAAAAATGTTTCAGTGAGATTTTGGCTAACTTTTCTGGTTTTAACGGTCCAATAAGTAAGATTTTCTTTACACTTAACAATTAATGGTAGATTAAATAACAGAATATTAAGGAACGTGGCAATCACTTCATTGTCCCAGGGATGTGATGAAGGTTGACGTAACAAGGTTGTAGTGACTCCCCTTTCCCTTCATACTGGCCACACTGGAGTTACGTCCACCTCACATGTGTTGGGGGGGGGGGATATCTTAAAAGAACATGTGACCAACAACGATTAGCAGTTAGTCAGTAATATGCAATGTACAGCAAAGCCGATGATTCCCTGATTAAGATGTGAGCATTACTATGCACACCTCAGTAAACTGAACACTGTGGTCCAGCATTAGCATACACAGGAGACCTAGGCCTGATCGCCAGGGCAGGAGATTTGAGCATTGCTTATTGGACTTTGTCCATATTTATGTTGGAAAAATGTAGAGTTTAAATCAGTTCAGAAAATCCATAGGACAACTTAACAGTATTAGCCAAATGTAATCAAATATATAGGTTTGTCATTTTTTGAGATTTCTCCAACTGAACATTTAGAAGCTATAAATTTTGGGACCAAGGTTTTTTTTTTTGTGTTTACTAATCATCAGCTTTTTGATTTCTTAGATGAGTAGTTGAATTTAGCAGATTTATTTAAAAATAACAGTATGATCTGCTTTTATCCCATAGTCTGAATGATGAATTGTTTGTCAAATGACTACTCTACTCACATGACCATAATTCTATGTACCCTTGAGGTGTACTTACACTGTAACGGATGGTTTTTTTTTCTTCTTATTATTATTATTTTTTTGTTTCTATTTAAACCATATTTTTGCAGATTGTATCATTTCAGTGACATGGCATTATATTATGGTATCATAGTTTAACTTGAAACTCCAATTTGAGCCTCTAAACATGCCTCCTGCCTTTGTCCCCGCCTTTCCAACAAATGCCTTCCTCAATCTCTGTACATTTCTCATCGACACTCTGTATGTTTCTTTTAAAGAAGCCCAGCACAGTGTACCTTTAACATCAGCATGCACCTTTAAACAGACTGAATCTTACAGGCTGTGTAACATGCTCCTAGGAGAAAGTGCCGCTATGAAGAAGAGGGCTTCTTTATTCTTTGAGAGTGATAGGAGTTGAGGCTGTTCAGTTAAACATGGCAGATATATACATACTGAAAATCAAGATAGTCTGGAAAATCCAGTCACAAATATAGGAATCTAAAGGAACAGTTTCTTCTTTCCACCCTGTGTCTTGTCAATGTATAATTGCATTTGCAAAGAATGTGACAACTTTATTGTATGCAGAATATCAGCCAATGCAATTCTGCTGACCGAAGTTGTAGTATTAAAGGCAAATATACAGAGTGTTAAGCTAATCATAGTAAATACAGTCAAACACTAGTAATAGTTTCATATCACCTCAAATGTTTAGTATTCAATCACCAGCTCTCAGCAGCCACACTTACATCTTTGCCGTCTATTTAAAAATGCCTCACACTCGGAAACTCATTTGTAGTTGAAGGCACATGGAGTTTTTAGCTTCAGCAAACATTGCAATGCCAACGGGAATGAAACGTTCCCTTTTATTGTGTAGAGATATAAACCTGTATGTGATGCTGGAGTTCATTCTATGTGTCCCCCCCACCCACCCACTTCATCCTCCCATTACCTCTTAGTCCTCAGAATTGCCTTATGCTGTTGGTCGCCATTTTGACTGCTGAGTATCTGTGTATGCACGATGGCAGTCCAACACAACACTTTTTTTTTTTTTTTTTTTTGGTTTGTTTCAGTCAAGTGTTACGGGGTGCCTTTACTAATGGAGACCAGACTTTTATCTGTGCATTTTCCTTCTTCATCTAGATGTCATTGTAAAATGTTAATGTTGAGTTGGTCTGTTCATGTTTATTTTTTTTTCTTTATTCAGGAAATTGAATCCATATGTTAGTACACACTGTTCTAACCTCTGAGTCACTGCAAACTAAAACTACACCAGGAAGAATGATATGAATACAAAGCAGTGCGAGACAAGTTGAGGCACTACAGTCTTTCCCATTAATGTTGAAATGTGCTTTGTACCAGGCTACGTTTAATGCATGAATGGTAGGGCTTAACATATCTTCAAGCATGTTCATTTTCTGTTATTTTTATCGGGTTTTTGGGGGTTTTTTTTCACATTCACACCAGCCAGAATCATGCTTAATGCATTAGCATCTCGAACCTTTAAAGAGTTGATATGATTCAGTAATAAAATCCTTCCAGAATCTGGTCTTATCTTTTCTTTTGTTTTTTTAACAGAGCACTTTTTCTGTCCTTTCACAAATAATGACTACAACATGCCTGATTGTGTATCAGAATGTGCTTGGTCTCAGCTATATGGCACATAACCTAGTCTGTTAAAAAAAAAAAAAAGGGCAGTATATTTACCATGTGTGTAATCCTCCCCTTCAGTGTTGTCACTCTGATCTGGCATTGTGTGGACCTTGTTTACATGTTGTAGAGGGGGGCCAAGACTTATTTATGCCCCATGTGGAATGAACAGCTCATTCCAACCTGCTCTAAGATTTCATGTTCTCACAAATCTTTTTTGATATTTTTTTTTTTCTCCCAATTTATTCTTCAGATTTTCTCTCTTGTCAACAAACCTTGTGAATACTTATTAAATGTGATGAATCGGTGACCAGGTCTTCAGTGTGTTCTCATTTAATGGCAGTGGCGTGTGTGTGTAAATAGTTACACAAAATCTAATCTAATAAAAAATAATAAATAAATTGTTATTTACGGCTATAGCTACATCTTAGAGATATAAATATACAAAGTGATGCAGTGGACAGTGTCCAAAGTTGTATACTACCCTACAGAATAGTATGCTGCCATAGTGCGCTCCCACAAGTGGTCACCTCTGGTTTCATACTTTTTTTTTTTTGTTGCATACTATTTAGTATGTTAGTATGCAGGTTAGGATTAGTCGCCCAGGAAACGCGCGAGCTTGAGTGCTGTAGGTCCACACATCCGTCCCATAACATGCTGTGTGGAGTCGCCTGTACAGAGCAGGATGTTTCCGCTGCTGCGAACTCGGTCGCCGGAGGAAAGTTTACCACTGCGATAAAATGATGGTGGGACCTCAGAAGTTACACAATGTCTAACTTGTTTATGGGGTTTAGCTTGTTTACTGTAGCGCGGTTTGTGTAGTGGAGGCCGATGAGGAATCGGCGCACTGTTTAACTGCACGAGGCTGCTGACTGCCGCAATGGTAAGCACCATCACCTTCTGTTGTTTTCATTATATTTCACTGTAAAAAAAAACAAATCTTAACAAACCTGAACGCAACAAATGTTAAAAAAAAAATTTGTAATTTGTACATAAGTATATATATATATATATATATATATATATATATATATATATATATATATATATACACACACACACACACATATATATTGTAAGCCTTACGCCTCTTCTTTTTTAGCATGAAGTTGGGCTAATTTTCTGATTTTCTGTGACTGAGAATTAAATTGATTAACTAAAAGCATATCCACAACTCTGTCCAAAAAAAGACAAGTGGATCTATTGCTCACCTTCAGTACTCACTACCTCGCATGTGACCTGATTCGAAACCTTACATAGTAATTTCAGGCATATACACATTATATTTCCTAATTAATTACAATGCCCAACTAATTAGGCCTGCTGAATTAACATACAATTGAAAGTTAATAAAAAAAAAATAAATAAATAAAATTTGCTTACACACTGTTATATATTCAGAAAAAAATAGTACAATTAAAAAAAAATACAATAATTTCTGCTAACAGATACTGTCATATATATATCAGTCCAGATATGTTCATTTCTTCCGACTTAGGTATATAGAACAATGACCATTACATTTGTGAGAGTAAGTTCAGTTTTGCTGACGTCTGCTGCCTGCGAAATTCTGCCCTTTGCGTACAAATCATTTGAATTGATTATCCACGTGTTATCTAGAGGATGTTTGTGGTGGAGGTGGAGGTTGAGGTTGGTAATGAGAAACTGAGAGGCACTGAATGTGTCGTTCTAGGAAAAGCATGTCTGAACATGCATCAGCTTTTCAGCAGGGTTAAAAGGGTTGTTGAGGCCGACGCCAGGTTCCTGAGTTCATATGTACTGAATTAGCAAAACTGTTGTGTTCATAACCGAACATCATGAGAAAATGTCACCTTTCTCAGGCCAGCTGTGAATCATTAGTACAGGCCATATGCTTACAAAGCAGGGACACTTTAGTGGGCTCCACTGCACTCCAATTAGGATGTACCAGGGCTATAGGCTAGATGTGGCACGGTGTCTGTTAATCATTGCAGCTCACCTCGTCACTTATTTCCAGTCCTTCCTCTGTTAGTGACATCCTGTGCTCAGTGGAGTTACTGCATGTTTCACATAACTTTAAAAGAACCTCCATGAATGCCAAGCGTGATTAAGACAGGGTGTGAAGAGTTTCTGTGTGTGTGTCTATAGTGTGTGTGTTCATGAATGCATGTGCTTTGGACTTAAGGAGCAAGAAGTGGAGGTGGGTGCAGCTTCCATGGCTCAGGAAAAGAAGAGAAAGAAGACAGCAGGAGTGCTTCCTCCAGATGGCGGCTGGGGCTGGATGATTGTGGCCGGCTGTTTTATGGTCACTGTCTGCACTCGCGCTGTAACAAGGTAACACAGTTTGGATCACATCACTACCGCTTGCTGTTGTGTTATTGTGGCATTTTGTTTACACACCACTGTAGCATTGTCTACAAATGTCAAACACATTATATGAATAATGTTTAATAATTAAGTGTTACTTTTTGTTGAGTCTGAGTGTCTGTTTCTTATGGTGTTATTCTTTGCTTAAATGTAGACATGGACACAGCAGATAACATGTAGAAGTCTATATTAAGCTCACTCCACAGTGAGAATTCTTGAAAATAAATTGAGCACAGCAGGCATGTGAGGTTTCTCTCATGGCTAGTTCAGTTTACATTTGCAATGTGGGTAAACAGTTTGGCAAGATGTCAAACAAGGGGCCACAGCAGTCATACTGGTTTTACAGGCAATAGTTCACTGTCCACTATAATTTCCTCTAACTGACGTGGGATTAGTGTGACTTTGTAGTGTTGTATTTGAGTAAAGACAGATATTGTTTAGTGTGTACACCTTGCGTTTGGTGCCCTGTATTGGGAAATTGTTGTTGATATTGTTGTTCAAGTTGTTGTGAGAAATGTTGACTTGTTTACTTGAATCGTTACCCATGACATGTCTCCTATCTGTGATACTCGAGCCTATGACCCGAGGCTGGAACTTGCTGACTCTCCCCTTACTTACCTTGCAACATGTATCAGTGATGATCCCTGTTGTGCCAGTTAGGAAAGGTGTGGCTGAGAAATAGCAGGTTGTTCCATTCTAGGGCAAAGCCGATGAGAGAAGCAGCTTAACAGCAGACAAGTAATGTCATGGTATCTCTCACTTTTAGAAACAGAGAAACCGACAACTTACTGTGACAGTACACTTTTTAAAAACATTGAATTTGGAGAGAGAATTCATTTACTTTAATTTTGAATAAATAAAAGATAACAAACTCTCATGGCCTCTTACCCTATACAGAGATACCAGAGATATGTGGTAATAAACAACCTTGTCCAGATGAAATGATTTCTACAGAGACTGAAAGTCTCCTTAAAGGTGAAAGAGCAACCTGACACTTTTTCTGGGGGTTTTTTCCCTTATTTTTTTCCCTTTTAGCCAGCATTGCATGGGTGTGGTTTAGAACCTGAAGAAACGGCTTGGTCCTAATCTGGCTGGCTCTAACCTGTCTGAACAGTAGAGTGAAAGACATTTCTCCCTCAGGTGGCCCCTGGCTAGCTTTGCATGTGTGTTCTTTGGCCAATGATTGAGTATGTAAGAGTCACTGGCTGTCAAATTCACTCTCACTGATTTGACCCTGGTCTCCTGCCTGGTGCTTTCACCGTGTTTGTTCAGGTGCAGGCAGTCTGTGGTGAGGCTTGTGCCTCATTAGCCCTTTTCCCAGCTCTCCAACTCCAAAGACCCCCTAGGATGCCAAAGCTGAACTTCTTACTGTCCAGCTAAGCAGCAGTAATTGCAGGATTCAGCGTCTCCTCTCATTTGATAAAAAATTATTCTCATTAATTATGGAATGTGAGAATGTGATGTTTTTTCCGTGGGAAACAAGTCAGTAATCAGGGTTTATCACATACTTTGAATTTCAGTGTTTATATTACACATAAAATTTTAAAATTACATTTGCTTCCATCTTTTGTAGGTGCATCTCTATCTTTTTTGTGGAATTTCAAATGCATTTTGGACGTGATTACTCTGGGACTGCATGGATCCACTCGTTGGTAGACTGCACCACCATGCTGTGTGGTATGTGATCTTTTTTGGATTTTATTTACTGCATTTACTATGTACAAATTTGGTCTGTAACCAGCTAAAACAGATCTTCCCATATTTCCATTCAAATAACAGAATAGGCAATTGTATATCTCTGCTTTAGTACTCACTATGTTTAGCTGTTTATTGTATTTCTTTTTCTTTGGAGGTGATATTATCTTGAGGTTATCATGTTGAGCTTACTTTGCATACCTTAAACATCCAGTTGTGTCATTCTCTTGCATGCATTTGCAAAAGAAGCAGACCCTTTACTGTGTGTAGCTCTCATTTGGAATTAGACAATAGAAAGAATGAAAGGCCACAGGAGGCTTCGACCCCCTCTCTCTCTTGAAATTTAGCAAGACACAGCTTGACTTATAACAGCAGGCACATTTGTTTTTGTTCTTCACGCTAATGTCTGCTGTCACAACACCTAGAATTTGTAGGGAACTGAATGCTTCCAAAAATAAAAAAGAGAACAGCCCTAATCATTGCTGTTGACTTATTACCATAAAGTTTTCCTTTGCTGACATTAGCTGACATGGTAATTTCCTTATCAACAAACTGATAGCATAGCTTTTGCTGGACAAAATCCTAGCAAGTTCGATGAGTTGAAAAAAAAAAAAAACTGCAAGCTTTGCAGTTAATAAAATGAAATCTGTGGTGCAACGTTTTAGTCGCAGCCAGAAATAAGGGTATAGCATTTTAAAGACCTTAAAATGAAGATTTAATTCTTAATTCTCTGTGGCATAATGGATAAGTGAAAACTGATGGAAGCATAACGTTGACTGTGTGAGGAAATCACACTCAGCTCGCAAGGTTCCAAGTAAAAAAAATATATAAAACATGGTTTTGGAGATTTATTACAAAACTAATTATGGTCACAAAACAGACTTTACCACTCTGCTACACACAGAAACACACAAAGTTTGCATACACTTGGCTGAAGATATTCTGTCTCAGTTTTGCAACTGATTCATTTTGTTTTTCAAGTTAATTAGGACATGTTTTTGCACATTAGAGGTAACAAATGAACCAATTGGAGACAGGTTTATTTCGGTTTGATTCACTATATCACAATTCCAATGGGTCAAAAGTTTACATAGACCAAGTTGACTGTTTCTTTATGTGGTCTGGAACGTGGGGGCATCAGTGAACAAGTATTCATGTCTACCATCAATAGAGTCCATGACCTGAGAGGCTGTTTTGCAACTCTAAGACCAGCAAAAGTGAGTGAAGTTTGTAGGTTATCACCAGCCATTTGGAGGAGTGTTCTTTGGTCAGATGATACAAAAATTTAACAGTTTGTCCATTATGATCAACGCTATGTATGGAGGAAACAGCTTTTAATCCGAAAAACACCATCTCGAGTGTGAGGCATGATGGTGGTGGCAGCATGGGCTGGGGTTGTTTACTGAAAAAGCAGCCTGTGCACTTCAGAAAATAGCTGGTAAAATAAGGAAGGAAGATTATTTAGAAATACTGAAGCAACACTTTAAGACATCAGCTAGAAAGGTAAAACTCAGTCACAACTTGGCCTTCCAGCAGGACTGTGATCCTGAATAAAGTAAAGTATTGGTGTGGACATCACCTTGTTAAAGCCCTGATGTGAATCCCACGGAAAATTTGAAAAAACATGTCTGAGAAAAGAGGCCCAAAAAGTGTATGTAATGGCTTGACCCATTGAAAACCTGGTATTGTAAATAAAAGCTGAAATCTCTTTGTTAACTATTAATAAGAAAAGGTATAGTAACATTAAATGTTTTCGGTTTTATATTTTGGTGCTGTGTTTGCTGTTATTTGACTTTTTTTTTGTTCCAATGGCAGCTCCTCTGGGCAGTCTGATTGGGAATCAGCTCTCGTGTCGTGTTGCTGTGATACTTGGAGGATTCTTAGCCTCTACTGGAATGGTGCTTAGCTCTTTTGCCACCAGTTTAGAGTACCTCTACCTCTCTCTAGGTGTCTTAACTGGTAAGGCACCCTAAATTAATACAGATTCGTATAAACTGAGCTATTTTGAAAGTCTGTTTTGATAATAAAGCCCAAGAAATGAGGAATATAAATATAAATGAGATAATATTATAAATGGTTGGCTGTTGTTAAAGGGAAAGTGTTGCTTTTCTTGGCAGGACTTGGCTTTGCTCTCTGTTACACACCAGCAATCGCTATGGTTGGCATTTATTTCTGCGAGAGGAAGTCTTTGGCTTATGGCATCGCTATGTCTGGCAGCGGCATTGGCACGTTCGTACTGGCTCCCGTGGTGCAGCTACTGATTGAACACTACTCTTGGCGTGGTGCTCTGCTTATCCTGGGAGGATTGGTAGCCAACCTGTGTGTGTGTGGAGCTCTGCTGCGGCCTATCACTCTCAAAGAAGAGGAAGCCTTCCCCTTGCCAATGGACACTGAGTGTGGATATAGTTCATCACCTCTCACATCTGATCAGAAAGAAACAAACATCAGAGAGGAGAAAAACAGCAAGCAATGCTGCATGAGCTTCATGCAGGACTACCATTTCCTGCTAATGCCCGATTTCCTGGTCTTGGCAGGCTCCTTCCTGTTCCTGGCCAGTGGCTGCAGTCTGCCATTTGTTTACTTGGTGCCCTACGCACTAGATGTGGGTGTCAGTCACCACCATGCCGCTTTTCTTATGTCTATTTTAGGTGTCATTGACATTGTAGGCAACATCACCTTCGGCTGGCTCACAGACAGAAGGTGAATTACAGTGGATGCTTACACACTTTCATGATGATAAAACATTACTTCCCAAATGTGACAAATAACTTTTAAGATTCCATGAGAGACATTTTCATGACATCCATGCAGCAACATCTGCACAAGTTTAAAAAGTAAATCAAAGCATTTCTGTGTCATTTTGGTGAAATATAGTTTGAAGTTTAAAGGTTGCTTAAATGCTGAATGAAAACTTTCATAGTCACTAATTAGAGGCAGAAAAATAATAATGAATGTACATTACATTTTCCATATCATTCTTTTCCATTTTGCAGGTGCCTGAAGAAGTACAGGAGCATTTGTTACATGGCTGCTGTAGGGATGGAGGGTCTCTGCTGCTTCCTCATCCCTCTCCTACATACATTTGCCCTGCTGGTACCCTTCTCAGTGCTCTATGGCTATTTTGATGGTGCCTATGTGGCCCTTATTCCTGTGGTGACTTCAGATGTAGTGGGGACAGCATGCCTGTCGTCTGCACTCGGTGTTGTGTATTTCCTGCATGCTATTCCATATCTGCTGAGCCCCCCTATTGGAGGTGAGTGTCACCTGGTATTTACTTACATACCTTACATATACGTTCTATCTTAAATCACTAGCCATTTAGAACTAAACAACACTGGACCATATGTTGAAGAAAAATCAGGTTAAAATTAGATCATTATTGTTACTGAATTAAGAATTTGGCCTGAATTTGCACTAATAGGTTTGATGTTTGATTCTTCTGCTGCACAGGCTGGTTGGTGGACACCACAGGCACCTACACAGCGACATTCTTTCTCAGTGGCTTTGCACTCATCTCCAGCGCTCTCCTGCTGTGCACCATCACTGTGGTCCGCCACTGCCAGAGAATTCAGAGGAACTCACTAAGCAAAGTCGCCACACCGGAAACATGTGAAGCCAAACAGGCAGAGTTTTATACTGCAAAAATCTTATAGTGTTGGACCTACCATTTATATGATCTTTTGTTATCTTTTATTTTTTCTACACAATGCAAATACACGAACTTTAGTAGTTGGGGGAAAACATTTGTAGCATTACCAGCAGATTTCCACAGTCTCAAATCCCATTAATGTGCCTTTTCTATCTGGCAAACATTCTATAAAGCATTTCATTCTGATTACGAATGAAAAGTTGGAAACAGAAAAGGTGAGTTAGAGTTGGTGCATATTGCATCGAGTTTTTACAAAGAGTGTCCAAAAGAGTCATTTAATTGATAAAGTGTTTGTTCCATTTTACACTAGGATTAATGTACTGATGTACTGTGGTTAATATATATATATATATATATATACTACCGCTCAAAAGTTTGGGATCACTTGCATATTTCAGCTTGATTTCAGCTAAGGAGGAAGACTCCATCAGCCAATCCATCTTGTGGGAGATGCTCCAGGAAGCATGGGGTGAAATCTCATCAGATTATCTTGAAAAATTGACAGCTAGAATGCCCAGGCTGTAATTACTGCAAAAGGTGTTTTTTGATGAAGGCAAAGTTTGAAGAAATCATTCATCATTTCCATCAAAATCATTATTTCTAACTCTGACATGTCAGCATGTCCTGTTCTTTTGCAATATTTTCTATTCAGACTAATTTCGTGTGTGTTTCCTTGGAAAACAATAACATTTTTGAGTGATCCCAAACTTTTGAGCGGTAGTGTATGTATGAAAAGAATTATGCAAGTCATTATAAGCTTCATGTTTTTCTCTTTAAATAGTCAAGACCAGGGTTGAGTGTTGAGTGCCACAAGAGGGCAGTGCTGATTTATTTCACTCAATACAGTCTTGGACGATTGTTGGAAGCTATGTTGTCAGCCAATGTTTATATCAAGTACATTGACAGATTAAATAGTTTTTAGTGACCTTTTTATGAGCTAGTTTTACATATCATCTTTATTTTATGAAAGCAAAAAGAGTTACAATCTTTTACAATAAACTAAATTATGATTAATAAAAGATTAGCCCAGTGAAATAAATCTCCTGTACTGATCCAATGCTGTTATCTTGAATGGGCATTTATTTCTGTTTAAGTAATAAAGTGTACATGTTTAATACAGACATTTTTCTGTGTCTGCTAAACAAGACAAATTAGAGTATTATTGGTGTAAGATCAGACTCAGAATGATAGCGAGAGTCATTGTAGCAGAATGCAATTACACTGTTACAAAGCAAGTCTCAGCATAGACAGGATATTAAGATATTTATAAATGTTTGAATGTTTCACAGCAGCCTAGGGGCCTGCATTTCACTCCTCTTTCCTTACAAAGGTCCTCTTGGCTTTTCCACTCCCAGGGCTTTTAGATGACCGTCTATCATTAATCTTTGTCAGATGTTTAGCACTTTTCTTCCCATCTTTTGTGTCTTTGTCTATCTTCAAGCATTCCATATAATAAGTGATGGCGTCAAATAGGGATCTTTTTTTGTACTGCTGAAACTGAGCATAACAGAGATAAACGTATTGTAGGCTCTCATTTTTCTCTTCAGCTATCTGCAGAGTTTGCTGAAACAGCTCTTCAGCACGATCTAGTTTCCCATCCTCACTGTACTGAATTGCCAGCTCAGTCATAGCTATAACAAAGCCACACTTAAGTTCGGTGGCCTTGTCTAAATGATAAATGCACTGACTGCGAAGCATCTGAATCTCATCACCAGCTTTTGAGGTGTTTTGACATCCTTCACGTTGCAAATCGTTTTTTTTCCTCTTGTAACACAGAGCTAGCTGATGGTGTATAAATCCTGATGTGGGTGACTTCTCTAAAGCTCTTTTTAGCAGGGCGATGGACCTTTCCACAGAGCCATGGGCTCTCAAAAATTTACCCACATATCGAATGACATAAGGAGCATTTGGAGAACCCTCCAGAGCTTCTTCCATTAATTTCTCCCCTTCGTCGTACTCTGTGGATTCAGCAAGCGTTACAGCTAGGAGAGCTTTAAGTTCATCATTTTCTGGATCTACTTCTACAGCCTTTCGCAGTTGTTTCATTGTTAGCACCTTAGGTACACCGAAGCCATGTGTTTCTATTCTGTTGAGAACAAAGGCATATCCACAGTTCCACTGAGCATTTCTGGGCTCGAGCTCCAAAGCCTTCTCAAAGCAGTCTTTAGCCTGGTTGTAGTACTTGCGAGAGAACTTGAAGAAGGCCCAAGCCTTTTCTCCAAGCACTTCATGATGAACACCCAAAGGAGAATCAGGGAATTTCTGTTCAATGCTTCTGATCTTCTCCAGGTAACTCTCACACTCACTAAAGCATTTCATGCGGTACTGTAGCCAAGCCAGATTCCCATAGGCCACTATGAGCCACTTGTCACAGTCATTGTCCCGGTACTTTTTAGTGAGCTCTACACACTTCTGCAGGAAGGCAAGTGCTTCTTGAGGAGACCCTAGAAGGTACTTAACAAACCCCAAAGAGTTGTATGTCTGCGCTAGTCCTGCGTTGTCTCCTAGTTTAAAGTCAACATGCTGTTCCAGCCTATTTAAAAGATCTGTGAGATCTAGGTCTTCTTTTTTCAGTTCCCAGGTGAAATGACATTCAAGCTTGCGCAGTTGATCCTCAAGAACGGTTCCTTCTGTTGAACTGTAAAGCAATACAATAACCGCTTAATAAAATGACCGTGACGTAGCTATGCCACCTCGCAGACCCAAGCCTAATTTAGTTATTTGTATGTTTACTTCATTGTTTGTATACATTGATCATGCCTACCTCATTGTGATCGTCTCACACGATTATAGGAAGAATGACGGCAGAGAAATTCAGAGAGTAGAGGAATATTGAGGCCCTGACAAACATCAGCAGGTCCAGAATGAAATGATTGTGTAATGTTGTTCCTGGAGGTCGAAATCGAAACTTATGGAGGCTGTGGGCGTGTATTTAAAGAGACAGGTTCATCTCTCATGCAGAAAAAAATGACTCAAGTAGTACTTTATAAATCTAATGTATATACATACGAAGTTTAGGCTGATCTATAATAACAGAGACGCCCTTTGATCTTGGACTTGAGTGTAGTTTCGCCTTTTCTCTCAACAGTTTTAACTCTGATTTGTCCTCTGTTTGTGTTTCCACTATAGATAAATGCTATTCCGTTAATGCATTAATATTATTTATATAAATGTAACGTAATATAAGTTGATTACTAGACCGAAAATAATTGTCTTGATTCTGGCAGTTCGGTTTCCATGGTAGCGTGGCCGAGCGGTCTAAGGCGCTGGATTAAGGCTCCAGTCTCTTCGGGGGCGTGGGTTCGAATCCCACCGCTGCCAACGCGTCTTTTGCTTAAAACACTATTATTGCACTTTATGCATTAAATTATATTTCTTAAGTTTCCAAAGAGGATTTCTGTTTTTATTTTTTTTTGAGACAACTGAAGTAGTTATTAGATGTTGGTAATATTACTGTAATGAAAGTCTAAGTTCACAAAGATCACTCAGGTAATCCTCATTGTCTACAAAGCTCAGCGCTGTCTCAAAGCACTCTATGGCTTGTTGTTTTTCTCCTTTTTCCTTATGAATGATTCCAAGTATTCCGAAGGCCTCTCCATCCATTGGGTTGTTTTTAATTCTTCTCTTTGCAATTCCTTCCAGACGTTCAGCACTTTTCTTCCCTTCATATCGTTTTGGATTTATCTTCAGACATTTCATGTAATGATTGATTACAGCAGACTCACATCTCATACAGTACTGCTGAAAGTCTGCATAATACAGATGAACAGACTGGTAGTTATCATTTTTTTTCTCTAGCTACTCAAAATGTATTCTGAAACATTTCTTCTGCTCGCGGCATATCCCGGTTCTCCCCATACTGAATAGCCAGTTCACTCATAGCCACGATGAAGCTGGGTTTCATTTCAGTTGCCATTTCCAAGTGGTAGATGCACTGCTCTTGAGCACGATTAATTTCAGCACCTTGTGTATGGTGGCTTCCTGCCTGCTTCAGATTCAGGATCTTCTTCTTATAGCAGAGCCCCAGCTGATGGTGTATGAAGGCTGAGTTGGACACTTTCTCTAATGCTCTCTTTAGAAGGGCAATAGACCTGTCCACAGAGCCTTGATTCCAAAAAAAACTTTGCAACATATCGAATCACATGTGGGTGTTCTGGAGAACTCTCTAAAGCTTGCTCCACTAGGCTCTCTGCTTCACTGTACCTCTTGCGAGAAGCCAATTTCAGACCAAGCAGAACTTTAAGAACATCATCATCTGGATTAGTGGCTACGGCCCGTCTAAGTTGATCAACTATAGTTGAATCTGCTGAATTTTGGAAGAAATTCTCTGTCCGATAAAGAACAATCGCAAGGCCAGCATTCCATTCACCCTCATCTGGCTCCAGCTCTAAGGCCTTCTTGAAGCATTCTTTAGCCCTTTCATAATATTTGCGAGAAAACTTAAGGAAGGTCCATCCCTTCTCTCCAAGCACCTCAGCATATGGGACAGATGGATATTTCTCGTTAATCTCGCT
The DNA here is from genome assembly GCF_019097595.1 of Hemibagrus wyckioides. Classification (NCBI taxonomy): domain Eukaryota; kingdom Metazoa; phylum Chordata; class Actinopteri; order Siluriformes; family Bagridae; genus Hemibagrus; species Hemibagrus wyckioides. The sequence continues at coordinate 17,111,160 of NC_080722.1, read as the reverse complement.
CAGTTTATTCAGGTAGCTTTCACACTCTGCAAAATTACCCATATGATAGTATAACCATGCAAGGTCTCCATAGACAACAACAAGCAGCTTGTCACAATCATTTCCATGAGACTTCGTGAGCTCTACAGATTTTTCAAAGTAGCTGACAGCCTCAGTATTGGAGCCTAGAAGAAACTTCACAAATCCCATATTGCGGCATGCCCATGCAATTCATGCCTTGCTTTCAATATTCAGGTTAAGGTCTTCTTCTAAACGGTTCAGAAGATCAGTGAGATCGGTATCATTTTTATCCAGAGCCCAGGTGAAATGGCATTCCAGCTGAAGAAGACTGGTTTTTAAGCTTGTGTCTTGTGTTGAACTGTTAGAGAAAGAAATATCTGAGTCCTGTGCATGAAAGGGAACGGATTAAAATAGGTAGACATTTAAAGACAGAAAAATGTACCAAACCTTTTAGATCTTTAAAGAACCTTTAAAGCATTACTCTGAAAGCTAAGTAGCCTAATAGTACAAGAGTGGTGCTTACAGTCAAATTATGTAGCTTATATTATTAATGCATTCATTCAAGGTAAAAATTAAAAAAATAACACTCAAGTGACAAAGAAAGTTAAGGTTTAGTGCCTTTTTTAAAGGATGCAGGAAGAATGGCAACACTTACCTCATCGTGCTCAGTGTCTGTGTAAATAACAAGGAGAAAACAGATCGGAGAGACTGTCCTTACCCGGATATAAGATATTCAATTCTTATAAAAAGCAGAAACAGAGTAAACAAATATTCAGAAGTCAGGTGATATGCAAATAGAGTTATTTCAGCAAAAGAACAGACAAAGACCAGGAACAAGAAACAATACTAGACACTAGTGACCATAAACACAAGAACTAGCAACGAGAAGGCTCGATATCAACAGATACAATGGCATTGAGTATAACCTTCACAATGAACTGGAGGAATGAGTGTCCTTCTATACTGTGGCTGTGATTCTGTAATGGAGTCCAAGTGTGTTCCATCAGAATAAAAGTGAATGCAAACATGAGAGAGTTTAAGATGGATGATTGTAGTCTTCAGTGGCAGCTCTGTGGTCTGGGAGTTGTAGTTAGTAGGCATGTTTGTAGGCCGCTCTATGTTCCTTAATGTGGGAAGCTTAACCTTAGTGTTTTATCCACAGTTCATATATTAATACAGATACTATGCTGTTACCATCAAATCTTATAAATATCTAAATAACTGACTGTGATGTTGCATGTTGGTAATATTACTGTAATGAATTTCTAAGTTCGCAAAGATCCCTGAGGTAATCCTCATTGTGTACAAAGCTCAGCGCTGTCTCAAAGCACTCTATGGCTTTTTGTTTTTCTCCTTTTTCCTTATAAACGATTCCAAGTATTCCAAAGGCCTCTCCATCCATTGCATTATTCCAGATTCTTTTCTTTGCAATCCTTTCCAGATGTTCAGCACTTTTCTTCCCTTCAAATTGTTTTGGATTTATCTTCAGGCATGTAATGTAATTTTTGATGGCAGCAGATTCCCATCTCAAACAGGTCTCCTGGAATTTTGCATAATACAGATGAACAGACTGGTAGTAATCATTTATTTCTGTAGCTTTGTGAAATGCATTCTGAAACATTTCTTCTGCTCTCGACATATCCTGGTTCTCCCCATACTGAAGGGCCAGATGAGTCATAGCAGTGATGAAGTTGGGCTTTAATTCAATTGCCATTTTCAAGTGGTAGATGCACTGCTCACGAGCTTGCTTAATTTCATGGTAGCTTTCTGCTCCTTTGATCTTCTTCTTATAGCAGAGCCCCAGCTGATGGTGTATGAAGGCTGAGTTGGACACTTTCTCTAATGCTCTCTTTAGAAGGTCAATGGACCTGTCCACAGAGCCTTGATTCCGAAAAAACACCCCAACATATCGAATCACATGTGGGTGTTCTGGAGAACTCTCTAAAGCTTGCTCCACTAGGCTCTCTGCCTCACTGTACTCCTTGTGACGAACCAATCTCAGACCAAGCAGAACTTTAAGAACATCATCATCTGGATTAGTGGCTACGGCCCGTCTAAGTTGATCAACTATAATTGAATCTGCTGAATTTTGGAAGAAATTCTTTGTCCGATAAAGAACAATCGCAAGGCCAGCATTCCATTCACCCTCATCTGGCTCCAGCTCTAAGGCCTTCTTGAAGCATTCTTTAGCCCTTTCATAATATTTGCGAGAAAACTTAAGGAAGGTCCATCCCTTCTCTCCAAGCACCTCAGCATATGGGACAGATGGATATTTCTCGTTGATCTCGCTCAGTTTATTCAGGTAGCTTTTACACTCTGCAAAATTACCCATATGATAGTATAACCATGCAAGGTCTCCATCGACAACAACAAGCAGCTTGTCACAATCATTTCCATGAGACTTCGTGAGCTCTACAGATCTCTCAAAGTAGCTGACAGCCTCAGTATTGGAGCCTAGTAGAAACTTCACAAATCCCATATTGCGGCATGTCTGCGCAATTCGTGCCTTGCTTTCAGTATTCAGGTTAAGGTCTTCTTCTAAACGGTTCAGAAGATCAGTGAGATCGGTATCATTTTTATCCAGACCCCAGGTGAAATGGTATTCCAGCTGAAGAAGACTGGTTTTTAAAGTTGAGTCTTGTGTTGAACTGTTAGAGAAAGAAATAACTGTGTATATGAGTCATATACCTTATATAAACTGAATAGATGCACATTCTCTGAAAAAATGGTGTTTGTATTTTGTTAGCCTCTTAAGAACATCCTTTAATTACAGGACATTTCCTAAACTTATATATGTAAGGCAAACTTGTCTCTTAAAGAACAAAAAAGGCTTCAGCTCACATCGTAATGTATTAAAGCAAACTATCAATCATTTACAATTGATCTGAGCTCAACATCCTGAACATTCTTTCATGACACTATTTAACTAATTCACAATGATGACATATATCCTTGAACTAAATTTCTTTGTTTCAGTCACTTACTATAGAGGTGGGAGTGTTGTCTCCCCTTTGACAGTTGTTTGTTATTCATTAAGATTTATTTTTACAGGTGAACCCACCCTGGTACTTTTTTTTGTCACTCAAGTGGATGATCATTTTTAAGTATTAATTCTTGCTATGTCCATTTAGCCTAAATAACTTAACATCTGAAAATATATTATCCCCAATTATCAAGTCAATACTGAAAAATCATACCCCTAAACATGTGACCAGGAAAGATTGTAAAACCTTTCCACCCCCTTTCTCATATGCTCAGAGAAAAAAATGGACGCAACTGGATCTGTTCCTGTCAGTTGTAGCTTGTAATTAGTGCTAAGGTCAGAAAGTCAATTTTTCAGGTAAAAGAAACATACTAAAGGTACGAAAAACAAATTACAGAGCAACAGTTCTTACCTCATTGTGGTCAATCTTGAAAACAGACAGAGAGACTATAGTGACAGGGATACAAGCATTTAAATTCTCCACCTATGGGTTGAGAAATGGAAATTGAAAGTATCTTTCAAATGCAGTCTGACTTGTTTGGATGTTATTTACAGAAATTTAAAAAAAAAAAAAAAACACCTAAGATTTCAACCGTCAAGTCACTGAGTCTGAAATCTTGGTTTATCACTGATTTTGAGCATAGGTGATATAAAGATCATGTTTTTTATTTCCTGGAGAAGCAAATACACTAAGAACCACACAGACTGTCCATATGTAAATTTCAAGTATTCAGAGCTGTTTCATGTATCTGTATTGTAGTGCCAGTTTGCACTGTCTCTTGTCTTGCACTGTTTCAGGAAGATCTTAAGGTCTAGAAACCTAACGCAGAATTTATTGCCAACCAATCCAAAATGTAATCCAAAATTGTGGTCAGAGGAACAGGTGGAAAAAATCAAAACTGAGAAAAGCAATACACTGGTAACCAAATCACCAAACTTGAAGAGAGAGACATGGAACATGGGGGAGATACAGTATGAATATGGGAGTTGAAGCTATTAAATCCAAGCAAACTGGCACCCGGCTGCTAAAACACCAGTAGACCTGGGCAAACTAGTATAATTCTTCTAGCAGGGGTTAGAAGAATATATTGGTGGAATATAGGCAGCAATCTTTCTTACAAACCACATTCTCAAATGAATGCTTGAACTAAATGTCTTTGTTTCAGTCACTTACTATACAGGTGTGAGTGTTTCCCTTTGACAGTTGTTTGTTATTTATTAAATCTCATTTTTACAGGGAAACCTACCCTGGTACATTTTTTGTCACTCGTGGTTAATAATTTTTAAGTACTAATTTTGGTATGTATTTTTAGCCTAAATAACTAAAAGTAAATAAATACCGAATACTGAAAAAACTTTTTTTCACCCTCTTTCCCATATGCTCACAGAAAAAAGGGGATGCAGCTGAATCTGTTCCTGTCAGTTGTAGCTTAAACATTAGCATTTAATTAGCCCTGAAGGTCAGAAAGTTACCTTGCGTTCACGTTTTCAAGTAAAAGAAACATACTAAATGTACAATTAAAAAAAATAACAAATTACAGAGCAACAGTTCTTACCTCATTGTGGTGAATCTTGAAAACAGACAGAAAGACTATAGTGACAGGGATACAGGCATTTTAATTCTCCACCCATGGGTTGAAAATGGAAATTAAAAGTATCTTTCAAATGCAGTCTGACTTGTTTGGATGTCATTTACCAGGAATTGAGAAAAAAAAAACAAGATTTCAACCATCTCCTCCCATGGAAGAGTGTGTGAGCAAATTTTGGGTATACTCAGGGGCAAAACCCTTGGGGCAAAACTCAAACCTAAGACCTAAGATATCATCCAATTTCCTAGTTTAATCACTCAGCTTGCCCATTTGACTTGGGGTGGTAGCTTGAGGTTAGGCTCATGTTAATGTCCAAGTGGTTGCAGAATGCTCTCCAGATTCAGGAGGTAAACTAAGTCCAAATTAAGAATTTGGCCTGAATTTGCACTAATAGGTTTGATGTTTGATTCTTCTGCTGCACAGGCTCGTTGGTGGACACTACAGGCACCCACACAGCGACATTCTTTCTCAGTGGCTTTGCACTCATCTCCAGCGCTCTCCTGCTGTGCACCATCACTGTGGTCCGCCACTGCCAGAGGAAATCATGGCTGAGCGGTCTAAGGCGCTGGATTAAGGCTCCAGCCTCTTCGGGGGCTGGTTTTGTTTTTGATTTCCAGTTTCTTAGAATAGTTTTGATACACTGCTGCATTACTTAGTAATATTAATTTCTGATGTGTCTCTAAACACATATGTGTTTATATGTGTGTATATTCACTACACATTCAATATTCCCAAATGCATTGTATATGTGTCTTGTATTAAGCCATCAGGGTGCAGTGTGTAACCATGTACAAATTGGCAAACAGCAGTGTTAGAAATAGAAATAAAAATCCACATTTCATAATATAAGTGTACCTAACACTTTATTTCAGTTATCAGTTACATAAAGTTGAATAATCAGTTACAGTTACAAGAATGTGGTGTTAATTTAAATTAATTGCAGGACATGCTTTATTAATAAAACATTGTTAGTGAGAAAAGCAAAAGAATCTTATTGCATTACTATTATGATCAAATATCATGCTGAAATTCAAACAATTACAAGCTTATTGTTTTATCCACAGTACATATCTAGTATTATTACAGATACTATACTACTGTTACCATTAAATCTCATGCATGTGTTTCATATTGCATGTTGGTAATATTACTGTAATGAAAGTCTAAGTTCACAAAGATCACTCAGGTAATCCTCATTGTCTACAAAGCTCAGCGCTGTCTCAAAGCACTCTATGGCTTGTTGTTTTTCTCCTTTTTCCTTATGAATGATTCCAAGTATTCCGAAGGCCTCTCCATCCATTGGGTTGTTTTTAATTCTTCTCTTTGCAATTCCTTCCAGACGTTCAGCACTTTTCTTCCCTTCATATCGTTTTGGATTTATCTTCAGACATTCAATGTAATGTTCGATGGCAGCAGACTCACATCTCATACAGTACTGCTGAAAGTCTGCATAATACAGATGAACAGACTGGTAGTTATCATTTTTTTCTCTAGCTACTCGAAATGTATTCTGAAACATTTCTTCTGCTCGCGGCATATCCCGGTTCTCCCCATACTGAATAGCCAGTTCCCTCATAGCCACGATGAAGCTGGGCTTCATTTCAGTTGCCATTTCCAAGTGGTAGATGCACTGCTCTTGAGCACGATTAATTTCAGCACCTTTTGTATGGTGGCTTCCTGCCTGCTTCAGATTCAGGATCTTCTTCTTATAGCAGAGTCCCAGCTGATGGTGTATGAAGGCTGAGTTGGACACTTTCTCTAATGCTCTCTTTAGAAGGGCAATAGACCTGTCCACAGAGCCTCGATTCCGGAAAAACTTCCCAACATATCGAATCACATGTGGGTGTTCTGGAGAACTCTCTAAAGCTTGCTCCACTAGGCTCTCTGCTTCACTGTACCTCTTGCGAGAAGCCAATTTCAGACCAAGCAGAACTTTAAGAACATCATCATCTGGATTAGTGGCTATGGCCCGTCTAAGTTGATCAATTGCATTTGAAGAAGATGTATCTTGGAGAAAATCCTCTATCCTATAAAGAGCAATTGCAAGGCCAGCATTCCATTCACCCTCATCTGGCTCCAGCTCTAAGGCCTTCTTGAAGCATTCTTTAGCCCTTTCATAATATTTGCGAGAAAACTTAAGGAAGGTCCATCCCTTCTCTCCAAGCACCTCAGCATATGGGACGGTTGGATATTTCTCGTTAATCTCTCTCAGCTTATTCAGGTAGCTTTCACACTCTGCAAAATTACCCATATGATAGTATAACCATGCAAGGTCTCCATAGACAACAACAAGCAGCTTGTCACAATCATTTCCATGAGACTTCGTGAGCTCTACAGATTTTTCAAAGTAGCTGACAGCCTCAGTATTGGAGCCTAGTAGAAACTTCACATATCCCATACAGCAGTGTGTGCGTGCAACTCCTGCCTCCCTTCCAAGATCCAGGTTAAGCTGTTCTTCTAGCCTGTTCAGAAGATCAGTGAGATCGGTATCATTTTTATCCAGAGCCCAGGTGAAATGGCATTCCAGCTGAAGAAGACTGGTTTTTAAGCTTGTGTCTTGTGTTGAACTGTTAGAGAAAGAAATATCTGAGTCATGTGCATGAAAGGGAACGGATTAAAATAGGTAGACATTTAAAGAGAGAAAAATGTACCAAACCTTTTATATCCTTAAAGAACCTTTAAAGCATTACTCTGAAAGCTAAGTAGCCTAATAGTACAAGAGTGGTGCTTACAGTCAAATTATGTAGCTTATATTATTAATGCATTCATTCAAGGTAAAAAAAAAAATAATAATAACACTCGAGTGACAAAGAAAGATAAGGTTTAGTGCCTTTTTTTAAAGGATGCAGGAAGAATGGCAACACTTACCTCATCGTGCTCAGTGTCTGTGTAAATAACAAGGAGAAAACAGATCGGAGAGACTGTCCTTACCCGGATATAAGATATTCAATTCTACGCCCTTAGACTCAGGAATGGAAAACGAAAGCACTTGCTTTTCAGCCGCAGACGCAAATATTTGGATGACATCAAGCGAATAAATGGATTGAAACGCCTGGATTGAAATAGTAAATAAAGTCGATGAAGTAACCGAGACTGAAATATCAATTTATACTCATTTTTAAAAGCGTGATACAGAAATCAGGACATCGGGTTTTAACATTGCCTGCAAAATGTCCTTTAGTTTCGTTTTCTCCACCAAAAGCAACCACTTGCTCCCATTCACTTTCACTTTAATAGTTACTCCATGTTGTTGCTGTTGTTGTTGCTGTTGTTGTTGTTGTTGTTGTTGTTGTTTTGGCTGTTCCACAGTTGATCATCTGGTCCGCATATTAGTTTTGGCCAAGGTTTTACGACGGATGCTCTTAATGCAACCCTCCCATGTTCACTCCATGTCTCAGTGTAAAGCTGTCCTATTGCATTAGCATTTAAACCTGCTTATATTTCCTCAGTCTAAAAAGTTCAATGTTTTTCAATCTGTGCCAAATAAAGCTCTTATCTTAATTGTATGAAACAGACCCACTGAGAGAGGGGCAAACCTAACGCTTTTTGTTTTCTCTAGTTAGTGGACAAATACTTGGTTCAAAACTTGCTTCTTTCACATTTTCGTCACATATTACTGGTACAAATATGTGCTCTTGTTTTATGAATAAAACATCTATACCTTTTTCATTATTTATGGAGAAAGAAGAGAAGTGAAATGTTAGAACCTGCCCCCTTTGTAACAAGTGAGGGGTATGTTGTTACATGACCACTGAATCTGATTTAATTAAAAAATCATATGGAAATAAAGTAAGATATTGTGTCTGTAAAACACATTCACACTTAACTGAAATTCCCGATGTGACAAAAAATAAATATTGACACTGTTAAGAAACTATGAAATACTGTAACTGTTCTAATTCTGATAGTTGTACCCCGTAAGGATGTTGTTAGATGTTTCCAGAAGTATAGTCCAGTAAATACGAAGAATACGTATGAATACATATGCAAAAAGTAGCACTAAGAAAACAAGCACTTAAAAGGGCAAGTGATGTAACAGGAAACAAGAGAACAATAAAACAGGAAGAATAGAAGAAAAGAACTACATTTAATTTCAGTTGTATCAAACATGATATCTAGGTTATGGCTACATTCATTCAGCAGGAAATAAATCATGCTTTAATTTCAGTGACAAGAAAGTACTTTTCAAAAATAAAATGTAGGAAAAACGTTCATAATTCATGTTAATAATTCATGTTAAGATTCGTATTTTAGTGCAGAATAGCAATTCCGAAATGTAAAGCAGAAACAGAGTAAACAAATATTCAGAAGTCAGGTGATATGCAAATAGAGTTATTTCAGCAAAAGAAAAGACAGGAACAAGAAACAATACTAGACACTAGTAACCATAAACACAAGAACTAGCAACGAAAAGGCTTGATATCAACAGATACAATGGCACTGAGTATAACCTTCACAATGAACTGGAGGAATGAGTGTCCTTCTATACTGTGGCTGTGATTCTGTAATGGAGTCCAAGTGTGTTCCATCAGAATAAAAGTGAATGCAAACGTGAGAGAGTTTAAGATGGATGATTGTAGTCTTCAGTGGCAGCTCTGTGGTCTGGGAGTTGTAGTTAGTAGGCATGTTTGTAGGCCGCTCTGTGTTCCTTAATGTGGGAAGCTTAACCTTAGTGTTTTATCCACAGTTCATATATTAATACAGATACTACGCTGTTACCATTAAAATTCATGAATATGTAAACAACTGGCTGTGTTTCATATTGCATGTTGGTAATATTACTGTAATGAAAGTCTAAGTTCACAAAGATCACTCAGGTAATCCTCATTGTCTACAAAGCTCAGCGCTGTCTCAAAGCAGTCTATGGCTTGTTGTTTTTTCCCCTTTTCCTTATGAATGATTCCAAGTATTCCAAAGGCCTCTCCATCCTTTGAGTTGTTTTCAATTCTTCTCTTTGCAATCCTTTCCAGACGTTCAGCACTTTTATTCCTTTCATAATGGTTTGAATTTAGCTTCAGACACTCAATGTAATGCTTGATGGCAGCAGGTTCACATCTCATGCAGTACTGCTGAAAGTCTGCATAATACAGATGAACAGACTTGTAGTTATCCTTTTTTGCTTTAGCTACTCGAAATGCATTCTGAAACATTTCTTCTGCTTTCAAAATATCTCGGTTCTCCCCATACTGAAGAGCCAGTTCATTCATTGCCATGATGAAGTTGGGCTTCAGTTTAGTTGCCATTTCCAAGTGGTAGATGCACTGCTCTTGAGCTCGATTAATTTCACCACCTTTTGTGTGGTGGCTTCCTGTCTGCTTCAGATTCAGGATCTTCTTCCTATAGCAGAGTCCCAGCTGATGGTGTATGAAGGCTGAGTTAGAAACTTTCTCTAATGCCCTCTGTAGAAGTGCAATAGACTTATTCACAGAGCCTTGATGCCGCAAAAACTTCCCAACATATCGCATCACATGTGGGTGTTCTGGAGACCTCTCTATAGCTTGCTCCACTAGCCTCTCTGCCTCACTGTACCCCTTGTGAAGAGACAATCTCAGAGCAAGCAGAACTTTGAGAACATCATCATCTGGATTAGTGGCTATGGCCCGTCTAAGTTGATCAATTGCTGTTGAATCTGCCGAATTTTGGAATAAATTCTCTGTCCGATAAAGAACAATCGCAAGGCCAGCATTCCATTCACCCTTCTCTGGCTCCAGCTCTAAGGCCTTCTTGAAGCACTCTTTAGCCCTTTCATAATATTTGCGAGAAAATTTAAGGAAGGTCCATCCCTTCTCTCCAAGCACCTCAGCATATGGGACAGATGGATATTTCTCTTTAATCTCTATCAGCTCATTCAGGTAGCTTTCACATTCTGCAACATTACCCATATGATAGTATAACCATGCAAGGTCTCCATAGACAACAACAAGCAGCTTGTCACAATCATTTCCATGAGACTTCGTGAGCTCTACAGATCTCTCAAAGTAGCTGAGCGCCTCAGTATTGGAGCCTAGCAGAAACTTCACATATCCCATACAGCTGTGTGTGCGTCCAACTCGTGTCTCGCTTTCAATGTTGAGGTTAAGGTCTTCTTCTAAACGGTTCAGAAGATCAGTGAGATCTATATCATTTTTATTCAAAGCCCAAGTGAAATGGCATTCCAGCTGAAGAAGGCTGGTTTTTAAACTTGAGTCTTGTGTTGAACTGTTAGAGAAAGAAATATCTGAGTCATGCGCATAAAGGAAACTGATTATTAATAAAACAACATATAGACTTTCTCAAAAAAATAACCATTTTGTATAGTTAAAGAATGTTTAAAGCATGTTTAAAGATAGGTAAGGGTAAAAGAGTGCTCAAATTAATGCCCCTAAAGTATTTTTTAACATTAATTCTTATTATGTAACAGATACAGACTAAAGGTAGAAAAAATAGCACTCCAATGACAAGGAAAGAAATGGTTTAGTACCTTTAGTAACACTTACCTCATCATGGGTAATCTCTGTAAATATAACAATAATAAATCAGATTGTGGCGACTGTGCTGACACAGATATAAGTGATCCTCTGCACATAGGTTCAGGAATGGAAACTGATAGTACTTCCTTTACAGACACACTCAAATCTTTGGATGACATCATAAGCAAATGAAGTCCATTTTCCAGAGGACATTGTGGCCTACAAATTTGGCTGCCCTGTACTTCCCAAAGCAAAATAACACTGTCACACTCACTACTGGATCATGTATACCTGTTCACACCCACACAAACACTCACAAAACATTTAAAAGAGACATTCATTCCCACTCCCAGTTGTGAAGTATTGCTGTGTATACACACCTGCTCATACCAAGTCTTTAAACGTTTTGACTTTGTTCTCTACCTTTTTTGATATCTGGCTTTGCCCTTTGGCCTGTTTTGTTGCCTGACCCTTGCATATTTCTTGACCACAACTCACTTGCTCACTGCTAATCAACCCACTAATTCCATGGCCGGATAAGTATGTGGGCAACCCAGCCTTCTGAAAAATCGTCCTGCTCCAATGTTCCCTGTATTTCTCCAAAAAAAGAAAGAAAGATGGAACAGCAGATGATCACTGCATTTCTGGGCCTCCTCAAGGGCAAGGTGTTAGACTGCTCCACAGCAGTCTGGTATTATAGAAGAGACCAGCTATCCTCATATGACCTGTTCATAAAACTGTTCCAGCAGTTCTTCGGTCACTCCTAAGAAGGGAAAGAGATTTCAGAGCAGATGCTCACTCTGCCTCAAAGCCAGCGAGGAGTGGTGGAGTATGCCCTAGAATTCTGCATACTTGTAGCGGGCAGTGTTACTACTGCAGCCTGACCACTTCATCAGAGTGTCCACTCCATGCTTCACCTTCTGCTATGCCTGGACCATAGAGGAGTAGGGACAACGCTCCATACTCCTTTTGGGTGAGTCAATTTCAGTTACTGTCTATAAAGTCATTTATGTTATCTGTGAAAAACATCCTTAATTTGTCTCTGTCTTGACAGTGCTTTAAGCTTTAAGCTCCAGGTCAGCAGACAGTTTTTTTGTTCAAGAGACTATGAACAACTTAAAGATCCCTTGCTGCCATTGCAACACCCCCTCAGCACACATCAGCAGTGGAACTATTACCCACTGCACCCAACCTCTTTTGCTCCATGTCAGCATGACACATCATGAATTGATCTCCTTCCACATCACCATATGTCACATGCTGTCATAGTGTGGATACATGGATAAATTCCATCAGCATGTGGACTCTGGCAACAAGTGGGCTAAATGCACTGGACCTTGTTTACACAAACATCCTTGGCACATACCATGCAGAGCTCAATTCACTCTGCAACCTGATCCTGGACTTCCTGACTGGGAGATCTCAGTTGGTGCTAAAACCCAGGATTTATTCCACCTTGACAGGCCGACAAAGGATCAATTACCTGAACTGGGACCGCACGCCTACTAGGCTACAAAGACTGGCCACAACAACACAAGGTAAGCAGACACCTGTTTAATAAAAACCTGTTTAGTAATTATGTCTGTGGCCCGGAGGTCAGTGGCGGCCCTGGGGAGGGCTTGAGTAGCTGGTTTCGAGGTGAGGAATTTAAAAAAGGTTGGTATAGAAGGGATTGGCTGAGAATAAGCAAAACAATTTTGACTCCCACCTATAATTTGGGGAAGCCTGTGTGAATGTGTGTGTGAATGAAGCCTTGTGGATATCGCTATTCATGGTATAAAGTGCATAACCAGATGTGATGAGTTATTTGTTGAATAGGTCTGAATGGGCGAGTGGTTTAAGGGTCAGGTAAAGAAAATTCCTGTGGATAATGCTGGTGAGTGGGCTGGCAAACCCCGCTAGCCAGGACTGCACGGGCAGGTGGAAAAGATGTGCATGGTTGTCCCTAGATACCGCATTTCAGGGTAGAACAGGCCGGCTTGGTAGGGATGAAGAGGGCCCTCCAACGGTTCCTTATTGAACATAATATCCAACACTATGATGCTGAGCATTGGGTCCCTCAGGGCTATATCTTCCAAACCTTCAGTGTTTTAATGCCTTATAAATTACATGCTGCAAGACATCCTAGGAATATTTGTCACTGCTTACACTGATAGTCACTGGGTGTTATCTGGTATTATCCTGTGAATAAGTGCTTGTATTGTGAGTTGACGATCTCTGCATTTCCATTGTTCACCAGTAGACGGCTACCTCGTCAGAGTTATTCTTGGGCGCTGCCTTCACATAAAGTCTTGTGTGAGTCAGAGTCAGACTCTCTGTGAGTTCATGTGCCAACAAGAGCTATTGCTGTTGGATGAATTGCTTTCATATATTTTGCAGGTAAACTGATTTTCTTAATATTTATCCTGGTAATATTTTGTTAAAAGTATGTTTCCAAATGTATGAGATTTAGAATAACTAATCTAGGGCAAGTGAAACTATTGCATGGGTTAATTAGCCTTAGCATCTGATCAGGAAACCCCATAGCTATTCTTTTTAGTTTTTTTGTAACTTCTGAGTATCAGGATATTAATGCAAATGGGTTGTTTTCATGTGAAATGCTCTGTTCTCTGAACTCTGTTAGGTTCCCAGTCACTGGTCTTTCAGTCATGCACACCTGGGTAAAATTCCACAAACACTTACACACCCTTTCAAAAAGACTTTTATTCCAATTCCCAATTGCAAAGCATTGCTCAGTGTGTTCATAACTGTTCATAGAATACCTATATTATCTTGTTATTTCTCTGGTTTTCACTTATTTACTTGACCTTTTGATATCTGGATTTACCTATTTGCAGATCAGCTGATCCTTACATGTTTCAAGCCATTACTTTGCTTCATGATTTAAATTTCTTGGGTTGTACTTTGTTACAACCGAGTCTTGCTGCAACTGTATTTGATTCTGCCTACATTTTCTGACAGCAAATAGCAATGTTAACACCTTGATTGGAAGATAAGATAAGATAAGATAAGATAAGATAAGATAAGATAAGATAAGATAAGATAAGATAAGATAAGATAAGATAAGATAAACCATTATTCGTCCCACAGTGGGGAAATGTCCACGTTACAGCAGCAGCAGTCTTTGAGACTTCTCATAATGCTTCAAACTGAAGAGGATAAGAGTACCTTTAATCTCTGCTAAATAAAGCACTTACTTTAATTGCATCTTATTTTCTGTGCACACATATTTGTTTTATTGAACTAACTGTGGACCTTTAAGGATAAACAGCATTTTTGCCTGTGTCTATAATTCTGCACATTTTGGTGTTAGATATGCCAAAGTCTAAAGCAAAACCCCCCACACCTGTTTACTATAAACTGCAGCCATTTACACTTCTATTATATTATCCTAAAGTCAATTTCAGGCTGTTGTAACCACCAAACACCACTTGTGAAGTGAAAGTGTAAACTTTAAGCATATTCTCCATGGTGTTCTTGCAGAGTGATCTAATAGGATTTTAATTTAGTAGACTCTTTGTGCATGTGTTTGAATCCCGTCACTGCCAAATGAAGCTTTTGTTTCTGGTTAAGAAATTCTAAATCTTAATTTCTGAGAAATATGCTCTCTCTTTCACCCCTTCTCTCTTCCAAACATTGAAATACAATTGTTTGTTGATCTTTCAGCTGCTCTCTGTGTGAGGGGTCACCACAGCAGACCAACTGGTCCACACAACAACTTGGCACAGGTTTTACACCGGATGCCCTTCCTGACACAACCCTCCTATTTTATTCGGGCTTGGGACCAGCACTGCATCCAGTGGCTGGGGTTTGGGCATTGGCTAGGAATTGAACCCTACCACTGAGCCACTAATGCCCTCCTAATGAAATATTTCATTTACAATAAAATGTAATTGAAAAATATTTTATTTGCCATAGGACTTCACCAAACTTGAAGAGAGAGACATGGAACATGGGGGAGATACGGTATGAATATGGGAGTTGGAGCTATTAAATCCAGCCAAAATCCAGCTTAAGCAAACTGGCATCCGGCTGCAAAAACACAGGAAGTGCTGGGCAAACTGGTATGATTCTTCTAGCAGGGGTGAGAAGAATATATTGGTGGAATATAGGCAGCAATTTTTCTTACAAACCACATTCTCAATTGAATGTTTGAACTAAATGTCTTTGTTTCAGTCACTTACTATAAAGGTGTGAGTGTTGTTTTCCGTTGACACTTGTTTGTTATTTATTAAAATTCATTTATTAAAATGCAAATGCAATGCCTTTCAAAATAAAATTCAGGACAAAGTTTCATAAGAAAATACTTATAAGCATATACTTACAAGCAGAAGTCAGGATACTTAAGCAAAAAACAAACACCAGGAACCAGAAACACATGAACTAGCAAACATAAGCCACAGTATCTACAGGGACATGACACTGAACATGACCTTCACAATGAACTGGAGGAATGAGTGTCCTTCTATACTGTTCCATCAGAATGAAAGCGAATGCAAACATGAAAGATGGTTGACTGTAGTCTTCAGTGGCAGCTCTGTAGTTTGGGTGATGAAGTTAGTAGCCATGTTTGTAGGCCGCTTAGTGTTTCTTAATGTAAACTTAAATATAATGTTTTATCTGCAGGTCATATATTAATACAGATACTATGCTGTTACCATTAAAACCCATGAATATGTAAATAATTATGTTATATATTGCATGTTGGTAATATTACTGTAATGAATTTCTAAGTTCGCAAAGATCCCTGAGGTAATCCTCATTGTGTACAAAGCTCAGCGCTGTCTCAAAGCACTCTATGGCTTTTTGTTTTTCTCCTTTTTCCTTATAAACGATTCCAAGTATTCCAAAGGCCTCTCCATCCATTGCATTATTCCAGATTCTTTTCTTTGCAATCCTTTCCAGATGTTCAGCACTTTTCTTCCCTTCAAATTGTTTTGGATTTATCTTCAGGCATGTAATGTAATTTTTGATGGCAGCAGATTCCCATCTCAAACAGGTCTCCTGGAATTTTGCATAATACATAAGAACAGACTGGTAGTTATCATTTATTTCTGTAGCTTTGTGAAATGCATTCTGAAACATTTCTTCTGCTCTCGACATATCCTGGTTCTCCCCATACTGAAGGGCCAGATGAGTCATAGCAGTGATGAAGTTGGGCTTTAATTCAATTGCCATTTTCAAGTGGTAGATACACTGCTCACGAGCTTGCTTAATTTCATGGTAGCTTTCTGCTCCTTTGATCTTCTTCTTATAGCAGAGCCCCAGCTGATGGTGTATGAAGGCTGAGTTGGACACTTTCTCTAATGCTCTCTTTAGAAGGTCAATGGACCTGTCCACAGAGCCTTGATTCCGAAAAAACATCCCAACATATCGAATCACATGTGGGTGTTCTGGAGAACTCTCTAAAGCTTGCTCCACTAGGCTCTCTGCCTCACTGTACTCCTTGTGACGAACCAATCTCAGACCAAGCAGAACTTTAAGAACATCATCATCTGGATTAGTGGCTACGGCCCGTCTAAGTTGATCAACTATAGTTGAATCCGCTGAATTCTGGAAGAAATTCTCTGTCCGATAAAGAACAATCGCAAGGCCAGCATTCCATTCACCCTCATCTGGCTCCAGCTCTAAGGCCTTCTTGAAGCATTCTTTAGCCCTTTCATAATATTTGCGAGAAAACTTAAGGAAGGTCCATCCCTTCTCTCCAAGCACCTCAGCATATGGGACGGTTGGATATTTCTCGTTAATCTCGCTCAGTTTATTCAGGTAGCTTTTACACTCTGCAAAATTACCCATATGATAGTATAACCATGCAAGGTCTCCATAGACAACAACAAGCAGCTTGTCACAATCATTTCCATGAGACTTCGTGAGCTCTACAGATCTCTCAAAGTAGCTGAGCGCCTCAGTATTGGAGCCTAGTAGAAACTTCACAAATCCCATATTGCGGCATGTCTGCGCAATTCGTGCCTTGCTTTCAGTATTCAGGTTAAGGTCTTCTTCTAAACGGTTCAGAAGATCAGTGAGATCTATATCATTTTTATCCAGACCCCAGGTGAAATGGCATTCCAGGAATGCAGGAAGGCTGGTTTTTAAAGTTGAGTCTTGTGTTGAACTGTTAGAGAAAGAAATAACTGTGTATATGAGTCATATACCTTATATAAACTGAATAGATGCACATTCTCTGAAAAAATGGTGTTTGTATTTTGTTAGCCTCTTAAGAACATCCTTTAATTACAGGACATTTCCTAAACTTATATATGTAAGGCAAACTTGTCTCTTAAAGAACAAAAAAGGCTTCAGCTCACATCGTAATGTATTAAAGCAAACTATCAATCATTTACAATTGATCTGAGCTCAACATCCTGAACATTCTTTCATGACACTATTTAACTAATTCACAATGATGACATATATCCTTGAACTAAATTTCTTTGTTTCAGTCACTTACTATAGAGGTGGGAGTGTTGTCTCCCCTTTGACAGTTGTTTGTTATTCATTAAGATTTATTTTTACAGGTGAACCCACCCTGGTACTTTTTTTTGTCACTCAAGTGGATGATCATTTTTAAGTATTAATTCTTGCTATGTCCATTTAGCCTAAATAACTTAACATCTGAAAATATATTATCCCCAATTATCAAGTCAATACTGAAAAATCATACCCCTAAACATGTGACCAGGAAAGATTGTAAAACCTTTCCACCCCCTTTCTCATATGCTCAGAGAAAAAAATGGACGCAACTGGATCTGTTCCTGTCAGTTGTAGCTTGTAATTAGTGCTAAGGTCAGAAAGTCAATTTTTCAGGTAAAAGAAACATACTAAAGGTACGGAAAACAAATTACAGAGCAACAGTTCTTACCTCATTGTGGTCAATCTTGAAAACAGACAGAGAGACTATAGTGACAGGGATACAAGCATTTAAATTCTCCACCTATGGGTTGAGAAATGGAAATTGAAAGTATCTTTCAAATGCAGTCTGACTTGTTTGGATGTTATTTACAGAAACTTAAAAAAAAAAAAACACCTAAGATTTCAACCGTCAAGTCAATGAGTCTGAAATCTTGGTTTATCACTGATTTTGAGCATAGGTGATATAAAGATCATGTTTTTTATTTCCTGGAGAAGCAAATACACTAAGAACCACACAGACTGTCCATATGTAAATTTCAAGTATTCAGAGCTGTTTCATGTATCTGTATTGTAGTGCCAGTTTGCACTGTCTCTTGTCTTGCACTGTTTCAGGAAGATCTTAAGGTCTAGAAACCTAACGCAGAATTTGCCAACCAATCCAAAATGTAATCCAAAATTGTGGTCAGAGGAACAGGTGGAAAAAATCAAAACTGAGAAAAGCAATACACTGGTAACCAAATCACCAAACTTGAAGAGAGAGACATGGAACATGGGGGAGATACAGTATGAATATGGGAGTTGAAGCTATTAAATCCAGCCAAAATCCAGCATAAGCAAACTGGCACCCGGCTGCTAAAACACCAGTAGACCTGGGCAAACTAGTATAATTCTTCTAGCAGGGGTGAGAAGAATATATTGGTGGAATATAGGCAGCAATTTTTCTTACAAACCACATTCTCAAATGAATGCTTGAACTAAATGTCTTTGTTTCAGTCACTTACTATACAGGTGTGAGTGTTGTTTCCCTTTGACAGTTGTTTGATATTTATTAAATCTCATTTTTACAGGGAAACCTACCCTGGTATATTTTTTGTCGCTCATGTGGTTAATCGTTTTTAAGTACACATTCTTGGTATGTATTTTTAGCCCAAATAACTAAAAGCGGAGTCAATACAGAAAGTCAATATTGAAAAAACTTTTTTACACCCTCTTTTCTATATGCTCACAGAAAAAAGGGGATGCAACTGGATTTGTTCCTGTCAGTTGTAGCTTAAACATTAGCATTTAATTAGCCCTGAAGGTCAGAAAGTTACCTTGCGTTCACGTTTTCAAGTAAAAGAAACACAATAAAAAAAATAATTACAGAGCAACAGTGCTTACCTCATTGTGTTGAATCTCATTGTGCTGTATCTTTAGGCATTTTAATTCCCCACCCATGGGTTGAAAATAGAAATTAAAAGTATCTTTCAAATGCAGTCTGACTTGTTTGGGTGTCACTTTCCAGGAATTGAAAAAAAACCTTTAAGGTTTAATCACTCAGCTTGCCCATTTGACTTGAGTGGTAGATTGAGGTTAGGCTCGTGTTAATGTCCAAGTGGCTGCAGAATGCTCTCCAGCTTAGGGAGGTAACCTGAGTCCCCCTGTCCAACACAATGTCTTCTGGAAGGCCCTAGACTTGGAACACCTGGTGACACAGTGCCTTCTCTGTCTCCATCAGGCGGAAGGCTTTAGAGAAACGATCAATGGCTACTTGGACCATGTTATATCCTCTAAAGCATGGGATAAAGTCCATGGTGATGTGCAACCAAGAACTTTCAGGAAGGGGCAGAGGTTCTAGGAGTCCCACCAGGAATTGGTGGCTGGACTTCAGCACCTAATTGGCAGGCTTTGAAATGTGTTTCCACATCTCGGGCCAACAAATGCCACCAGAATGCATTTTGGAAAAGGGACGTAGTCATCCGGATACCAGGGTGGCCCGAGCTGTGAGCAGTGTGGACCCATCGGATTACCCGGGGACATATGGCACCCTGGAGGTGGGGGCAGGGGGCAGGATAGTTTCAAGACACAATAGATGGGGGCAGGATAGGTTCAAGACACATGGGCTAGTGTATGGGATCATGACAATGTGAGAGAGCATCCGCCTTACTGTTTTTCATCCCTGGTCGGTAGGTCGGTAGGTAAAGAACAGGGCCTATCTTGCCTGATGAGGGTTGAGGCACTTCTGTATGTACTCCAAATTCTTGTGGTTGGTTATCACTTGCAATGGGTACCTTGCCCCCTTGAGCCAATGCTGCCATTCCTCCAGGGCTTCTTTAATAGGTAACAGTCCTCGATTGGCGAAATCATAGGTTGCCTCAGCAGGTGTTGGCTTCAGAGAGTAAAAGGTGCAGGGGAACAGTTTCGCCATGGCATTGTGACAAGACAGCCCCTGTTCCACAGCTGGAGGTGTCCACCTCTACCACTTGATGAAATTAAGACCTCTCGTAATCGATACAGGAGTGAAGTCCACAATCTTTCTTTTCTACAAAGAAGAACCCCCAGCAGCAGGTGAGGTGGAGAGTCAGATGTACCTGGCTGCCATGGCTTCCTCAATGTTTATTTTTATAAAAAAAAAAAAAACACTCCCCCCTTTTTTTATTTGTTTATTTGTTTATTGTATAATTGTAAAACTTCAGCTTTGTTAACATAAGACAGATATGTCTCTTTTCTCAATGAATTAAAACAAATAATTAACATTGACAATTAAGCTAAACTCCACATGCTGAACATTCCTTCATATCACTGCTAAAAGAATGGTGCCTTTACATCATACCCAATGCCTGCCCTACCTGTCATGGACTGCTGGACATGACAGAGGGCGGTCTGACAGGGTGTCTTTATATTCCATGTGCTTTTGTTTATGTTGTGTTTGCACGTGTGCTTGCCCCACCTGATTCTTCCTTCCTTTCCCCACCTCTGCACACCTGTTTCTTAAGTTTCTATGATAACCTTCCCTATTTATAGGTGTTCTGTTGTGTTTGTTTTTCGCTGAGTCCTCGTCGTTATTGTGTTCCTCTTTTGTTCTCGGGATTTTGTTTTGTGTTGTTTTCTCCCCTGTTTATTTAAAAAAAAAATAAAGTAAACTATCCCGACTGGCTGCTATCCCTGCACTTTGGGTCTGATCTTGCCCTGTGGAGGCACCCTGTTACCCGACAGAAGGACTCGGCCATATACAGACCCAGCTTCGGAGCAGGTTATTGGGTCCGTTTATTTCCAGCCTTCAAGGACTGGCTTTTTCCCTTATGGATTTTTTTCTTCTTCAGTTCTGGGGAGCATTGCTCCGCATCCTGATCTGCTTCTCCTGTCTTTCCGGTGATCAATGGCTTTGCTTAGCTTCTGTCTCTGTGGGTGACACCACTCCGCTTCTTGGTTTCCGTGGACGACACCGCCTCACTTCTGTACCAGCAGAGGATGTCACGGGCCTGGTTTCTCTTCTCTTTTGGCCTTCTGTGGACCTTGCTGCTCCTGTGAGGACATTAAATGTTGGCATTAAGCAAAGGACGTTTCCCTCCCTTCCTCCCCTTCGGGATGTTGTTGTGTCCCCGGCTTGGCTGGGATTGTTGCTTGGCTTCTACAGCTCGGTCTTGGACTTTGCCGGGCTTTCTGCTCAGCCAAGGACGTCGCTCGGCCCTCTGCTGTGGCTTTGGACGGTGTTCAGGGCCTTTTGGCTTTGCCACTGTGTCTCTCGCTTCCCCCATGTGCTTCACCATGTTCCTTGCTCCCCCCTCTAGCCTCACTGTGGTCCTTGCTTCCCCCCCGGACCTTGCTGTGATCCTCGATCCTCCCTGGTTGTCGCTGGGATCATGGCCCGTCCAGGCTTTTGGGCATGGTTCCAGATTGGCGCGTCGGGAGCCACGCCTTGAGTGGGGGGGTACTGTCATGGACTGCTGTTCAGTTCCTTGCCTGAACACCAGAGGGCGGTCTGACAGGGTTTCTTTATGTACCATGTGCTTTTGTTTATGTTCTGTTTGCACTTGTGCTTGTTCCATCCAATCCTTCCTCCCTTTCCCTGCCTCCGCACACCTGTTTATTATGTTTGTATGATTACCTTTCCTATGTATACAAATTCTGTGTGTGTTTTTCACTGAGTCCTCATCATTATTGTGTGCCTCTTTTATTCTCGGGATTTGGTTTTGTGTTAAGTTTTATCCCCAGTGTTTCCTGTGTATGTGTCTGTTTATTTAAAAAATAAAGTAAATTATCCCAACTGGCTGCTATCCCTGCACCTTGGGTCTGATCTTTCCCTGTGGAGGCACACCGTTACCTGACACTACCTATTTGTGAAATGTTAGGCATCTCTGCTTACTGACTCGTAAAGAAATGAATGCTTTATTAAGTGTTTTTCCCCTCTGCCAACAGACTTCTCAAATTCAAGAGTACGGCTGGATAAATGAGCTATTCTTTAACTAAAAATGTTTATTTTTTATAATTTAGAATATAATATTTATTGCTAATTAATACATATTTAATATTAATACATATTCTCTTAATTATCATATTACTAATTTAATATTTAAAATAGAAATATTTTATAATATTTTGACCACAACTCTCTTGGTCACTGCTAACCAGCCCACTAATTCCACAGCTGGATTAGTATGCAGACGACCCAGCCCTCTGCAAAAGCTTCCTGCTCCAATGTTCCTATGTATGTCCCTGTCTAGGGACAATCTTCCATGCTCCTTAATTTCAGTTACTGTATAATAAGTAATTTATGCTACCTGTGAAAAAACATTTCTCTTTTTTGACAGGTCTCATCAACTCCAGGTCAGAGGGCAATTTTATTAACCAAGGGACTCTGAACAAGCATTTCCATGCTGCCATTGAAACATCCCCTCCGTATACACACCATTGACAAGTGCATTTTGCGACTGGATCTGGGATCTTGGAATTCCTGACCGGGAGACCCCAGTCAGTCCAGATAGGGAACATCATTTCCAATACCAACACACTGAGCACTATGTGCTCAGTCCACTGCTGTTCACTCTGCTGACTCATGACTGCTGTGCAGCAATGTACGGCTCGTACCAGATCAGCAAGTTTGTCGAGGATACATCCGTGGTGGGTCTCATCAGCAAGAACAACAAGTCAGAATACAGAAAGGAGGTGCAATAACTAACAGCCTGGTGAAGAGCTAAAAAGCTGGATCTGACTGAGGACAAAACAAAATAGATGGTTGTTGACTTTGTAGAGATAATCAATCATGCTTTGACACTAGCTCCATCACCAAAAAAGCCCAGCATCCCTCTCACCATCCTTACCACAAGGCCAAAATCTTCACTTAAGCTGACCTCGGGAGCCTATATATTTGGAGTAGGATTCAGGAAGGAGATTAATGGAAAATGGCCTTTAGCATCACCTGTGGTTGCTACAAGTACTGTATAATGCTGTATTGGCTATCTTGTGATCCTTCAGTGTTTCAATGCCTCATAAAGGACTGCAAGTCATCCTTAGAATATTGGTCATTGCTTACACTGATAGTCACTGAGTGCTATCTTGGATTATCATGTGAACAAGTGCTTGCAGTACGAGTTGACGATCTCTGCATTTCCATTGTTTACCAGTAGATGGCGTCAGTGTCATTCTTGCGGGCTGCGTTCACATAAAGTCTCATGTGAGTCAAAGATGGAGACTCTCTATGAATTGTTTTAATATATTTTGCAGGTAAACAGATGAAAACTGGAAATCTTTCCATTGATGTTCTTCATGTTTATACTGATATTTTTTCCAAAGGTGTGATGCCTAGAGTATTGTAACGGGAAATGTGTATTACATCAGTGTTTCTAACTGGATTCATTTTGAAAATTGTAAAGAGAGTTAAAGTGTGAGACTCTCAAGCCCTAGCCTCTGAAATATCCTCAACTATCCCACCTGAACCGCTTGACATCCCAAAAAGTGGGAGCGTTATTCCCAGAGCACTGGATTCCAGCCAACAACATCCTCAATCCCGATCTATGCCAAGAGTAGCATGCCCAACAGCCAGAATGCCCAGGACCTTGCCCCAGAAGTCTGTCAGGTTCGTTGTCATTGAATCATGCACACCTGTTCAAAATTACTCACACACCCTTTCAAAAAGACTTTTATTCCCACTTCCAATTGCAAAGCATTGTTTATTGTGTTCATAACTTTTCATACAAAGTTTTTATTATCTTCTTGTTTCTCTGGTTTGGACTTTGTTCTCTCCTTTTGTTTTTTTAGACTATTTTTGATATTTTTGACCTGGATATTGCTTCATGATTTAGATTTGTTTGTACTTTGCTACAATAAACTCTTGCTACATTTGCACTGAATTTATCCTGTGGACCTTTAGGGATAAACAGCATTTTTGTTTCAGTGTCTATAATTCTGCACATTTTGGCGTTAGATCTGCCAAAGTTTAAAGCAAAACCCCCACACCTGTGTACTATAAACTGCAGTCATGTATACTTCTATTATATTGTCTATATATTCTATTATATTCTCTCTCTCTCAAAATGTGTGTGTGTGTGTATGAGTGAGAGAGAGACAGAGAGAGAAAGACTTTGAAATGAGGTAATAATAAAAGTACTGAAATACTTCAATTACAATTACATTTCAAAATAAAGTTCAGGACAAACTTTCATAAGAAAACACTTATAGTGAGTCAACCATCTTAATATCAGGATTGTGACAATGTGTGCGTGCAACTCCTGACTTGCTTTCAATATTGAGGTTAAGGTCTTCTTCTAAACGGTTCAGATCAGTGAGATCTATATCATTTTTATCCAGAGCCCAGGTGAAATGGCATTCCAGCTGAAGAAGGCTGGTTTTTAAACTTGAGTCTTGTGTTGAACTGTTAGAGAAAGAAATATCTGAGTCATATACCTGAATTAAAATTATTAAAATAAACAAACAGATGCACATTTTCTGTAAAAAGGGTGGTTGTAATGCTAAGGAGACTTACATAGTATGTGCACTTCTTTGTAAATTAACAAATAACCTGACCTATTGATTATATTCACTAAGTAGTTTTGTTGTGGTGCATGCATGTGTTGTTTCACTTTGACAGTGTATTTGTTATTCCTTAAGATTCATTTTTACAGGGACACCCACCCCTGTACATTTCATTGTCACTTCAGTGGTATCCTGTATGTTACATCTTTTTCGAATCTTTAATATGTATCTTGGTTTGGAAAGGTGCATAAAGAGTACTATTAATGTTTTGTTCTAAAACGTAATTAAAGATATTATTTTGGGGTCTTATGATCAAAGTATGTACCTTAAATCATTTTTAAATGTAAACTGCATTCAAACATTATGTAATAGATACTGCAAGAAAGATAAAACGATGAGGGTGTCGAAGATCTTAATGAAGACAGAGTTTAACACAGCGTAGCGGAGTGTAGTGTAAGAAGTTACAGACCGCCTCAACCCAGATTCCACTCCACAGTACACATCTAAAAGAGTTCATTCCCAAAAAGGCTTACATATCATATAGAAATATGTTTAATTCAATTCAGTTTATCTGTATATTATTTTTACAATGGCTTAAAGCAGCCTTACCAATCATTTAGAACACTTAATCCTTTCATTTATTAGTATGGGAACGGCAGAAAGACATCAAGGACCATCACTGAACAAAAGGTTTATGTGACCGTGATTACAATTTATTATCGCCCAACCATTTGGGTAATAACACCTGTAACAATACCAAGCCAAGGTGTATGTGACCATGATTAGTATTTAAAGACTAGACAATAGTATCACCCAGCCATTTGGGGGATACTTAGTTTTAACACTAATTTACATTTAAAGTGAAACTCTATTTTTAAATTACACACTGGAAACACTGTATAAAATGTTTGAGCAGGATTTGTCCTTCGGTTCTAGGTTTTGACTCTGATGAACGCAAAGTACTTTGTCACTGCAACGCTTATTAAGATTAAGATCTTCGATGCCTTCATTGTTTTATTTTTCTTACAAGAGACAAAATACATCTGAGTCAAAAAGAACGCAGGGCAAATCCTACACACACATTTTATACTGTGTTTCCTGATTGTAATTTACGCCTTCTAACACATCAACTTTGAGGACAAAATGTTCACTTGCTAACAGGTGTCATGATGAGGAGATAATCAGTGTTATTCACTTCACCTGGACATAATGTTATGCCTGACTGATGTATGTACTTCTCTGTTGCACAATGCTTGTATCTCTCAGTCTTACCTCAGAAATTACATTCAAAATGAATCACATCAACATCTGATCATTTTAAGTACTTATTCCTGGTATGTTCTTTTAAATAACATTGCAGTTTACTTAAAATCTGTAAAAATAGTGTCCCAGATTTTTTTCAAATGAACACTGAAAAATCACACCCCTGAACATGTGACCAGGAAGGACTGTAAAACGATTCTTTCCCATACGATTGCAAAAAAAAGGTGATGCAACTGTACCTGCTCCATCCAGTTTTGTAGCTGTAATTAGTGCTGGTCAGAAAGTTACCTTACGTTTTCCATATAACACATATAATACAAGTTACAATACACTTTTTTGGTAAAAGAAGTAGACTAAAGGTACAAAATCTTTAGACATGCTAACAGCGCTTACATCATTGCACTCAGTGATGGGAAGAATTTGGAGAATTTCTCCTGTCATGGGTTCATGAATGCAAAATGAAAGTATCTATTAAATGTAGTCTAACTTGTTTTGATGTCATCAACCACACTAAAAAAAAAACACCTAATATTTTAACTGTCAGGTGACAGACACTCAAATATTAGTCTATCTTTGACTTTTACAATGTAGGACAAATTAAGATAACACACTGTACTTAACACAGACTGTATACGTATTGACGGTGTTTTATCTATCTTTCTAAGTGTATTGTAGTGTCTGTTTTCACCGCCTCTTGTCTTAGACTGTAAGACTCAGAATCCTGCCCAGAATCCTTCAGCCTGATTAAACTGCATTACTTACACCAGTCATGAAAAGCCAACCTCAGCCGCAAGTCTTCATCACCCTGCTGTAGAGGGATGACCAGTACAGTATGTCGAGCGTTAACAGGAAAAGAAGAAAATACTGGAAAAAGAAAAGAAAGGCATGAACAGGAAAAAAAAAAAAGAAACTAGGACAAACATTTAAGGCGCAGTTGAAAAGAATAGAGTGCCTACTGTCCCATGACTTTCAGTAGCCAATTCTCATTTTGTTATTTTATTTGTTCTGAGATTCCTCAGAGTATGCAATTTTGGCAGCTGTTTATTTCTGCCTCTGCACTACCTGCCCCATATTCAGCTGCTGTGTTTGTAGAGCACGGATATTCCCCGGTTCAGTCTGAGCTCTTGGCTGCTTTTCAAAGTGCATAAAACACACCCAATCCCTTTATCTAAAACTTCCTTTATAAAAAAAAACCTGTTTGCATTTATTATTATTAAAAAGCAGGGATTTTTTACTCTGCAAATAGTCCTCACTAAACTGTCCTGTAACACCTTCTTTCAACATAGTGAGATGAAGCTTTGTGAAGCACTGAGGCTTGAACAAGCACTGAGGCTTGAACCCTATAACACTGTGTTCTTATCCCTCTCTCACTGCTTTAGTTCTCAGTAGTCACTTACTGTCTTCACATTATATATATATATCTTCACATTATATATATATATATATATATCATATTTCACATTAACCTTTAAGTGTCCTCATATTAATTCATACTGAAGAGATAGCATTCTGAAGTGTTTTGAAGAGAAGTGATTTTCCCCTCTGCCAGCAGATTTCTCACATGCTTCATTTGGTGTGGTAAAATAAAATTCAAGGGTAAGACAGCTATACTGTGTCAGTGTGTAATCATTATCAGCTCTTAGCTGAACTCTAGACTACTTCTTGGTCTTTCATCAAACGGGCTTCAGTATGTAGATGCAAATTATATACCTGTTATAAGTATAATTTGTATCCTGATGATGCCATTCTTTGTTCTTGTGCTAGCGCAGTTACATTTTGTACGGATCTGGGTAGTTTTCTTTGTGTCAAAAAATGAGAAAGGTCATTAATAATGATCTAGAGAATTTTTGTGCAGGGCCGGAGTTAGTGGACCTTTTGATTATTTTGAAAACTTTTCTGTGGGCTTAAATGTAAAATACATTTCCTTGCCACTAGTTTTCAAAATCTCAAAGATGGGACCTAATATAAAGTCCGACAGGTGGCGATGTTTAGCCTATTTTTCGCAATAAGTTCTACACCTACCACCTTGAACTTCTACTTTAGCTTAAGCTCTTAGGCTGTAAACGTAGTACAACAGATCTTAGATCAGAAACTTCATACACTTATTTCTTACACACACACACACAGAAGAAGTATTACTTAAACTGTAAATATTACTAAAACATCACTAAGTTCCTTGTATTCTCTTGAATGAATGCATGTTTATATTTTATACCTGTATAAGCCTTTTCACTAGATTTAGTGCACTTTAAAAAATAATTTCATGTAAACAACAAAAGGAAAAAAATACCCTTGAAGGTAAAGTTTCAGCAACATGGAAAGGTACAGTTTAATACCATTTATTTTGAGAGTGTGTAATATTATGGTTTTACTTCCACCTTTAGCCAGATTTGTGTTTATACTTTTTGCTGGTCTTTTTGAATTATGTCTAAAGGCTTTATTCTAGCTTTTACTACATTTAAACACATGTTTATTCAAAGTCATTTCAGTTTATAGCATTCAAAAAAATCTATATTGTCATTTCTGATTTGCTACACAGACAGTGAAAAATCATAGCCTACTACTATCTACAAAGACTACAGTAACTATATAAGCTTTGCCAAGTCAAACAACCTCATGCTTTGAAGCATGACTTAGGTGGAGCCAGGCAATTCCCACTGTAATATCCACCATGACATCAGCTGTGATGTTTGCCTAAACTTTCCAATAGGAGACATTCGCTTCGGAAAGAGGAAGTTCCCGGGGGGCGTGGCTAAAGATTATAAAACTCAAACGCAGCTGAGAGGCAAAGTCAAACATGCCTGATTTCACAGAGGCACAGAGCAGCATCCTTCAGCTCATACCAGCAAAAAGAAACATGCTCCAGCTCATACCAGCACAGAGCAACATTCTTCACCTCATGCCAGCACAGAGCAACATTTCTCAGCTCACACAGGAAGAGAGTAGCATGTCTCTGCTCCAGGGAATTTGGGACTATATCCTACAGTACGAGACCTGGTTAAGGTCTCCGCTTTTCCCTGTACTGTTTTCATTGACAGTCTACTTAAGTTTCTGTTTACCTTTTGTGCTTCTGGACCTCCTGTCCTCCAGAGTCGACCTGGTGAGGAGATACAAAATCCAGCAGAAACCAGTGACCTTGAAGATGATGTGGACCTGTCTGGCTCTCTCGCTTTACAATCACATGGTGTACATCTTCCCACTGAGCGTACTGCACTGGTACTGGAGACCTGTCTTCTACCCAGCAGAGGCTCCCAGATTCCTGGAAGTCATTGGGCACTTGGTAAGCTGTCTGCTGCTCTTCGATTTCCAGTACTTCGTCTGGCATTTGCTGCATCACAAGGTGCCATGGCTTTACCGCACCTTCCACAAGGTGCACCATAAGCACACGTCCACCTTCGCTCTCACTACAGAGTACTCAGGTGCTTGGGAGACGCTCTCGCTCGGCCTCTTCGCGGCGATGAACCCCATGCTGCTGGGCTGTCACCCGTTCACCGAGATGCTCTTTCATATCCTGAACATGTGGCTGTCAGTCGAGGACCACTGCGGGTATGACCTGCCCTGGGCCACACACAGACTTGTTCCTTTTGGACTGTATGGAGGCGCTCCACATCACGACCTGCATCACCAGAAGTTCAAAGCCAACTACGCTCCATATTTTACTCACTGGGACAAGCTGTTTGGTACACTTCACTCCGAGTGAACAGGAAAAGGACTTTTGCAATACGATTTTGCATCAAAATGATCTTAAAGACTTTTATGATTCAATGAATCTATGAAAAATCAGTTCTTTCACTGAACCAACAAAATGCTATACTATACTATACTATGCTGTGCTATACTATTTATTGAAAACAAGTTATGAAACTGATTGTGAGTTTTGACACTTTTGTATGTATTTATGTTTTTATGTATTTATATGGTATATATGAAGTAATATGTATATGTAATTTATATAAATATATAATTTATATTGCTTGACTACAAAGAACAAAATACCCTATTAAAAATGCTCTTCAAAAATGAAGCAAAAAGTGTTTTGTGTGTTCAATCAGAAAAAATCTGAATTTTTATTATGAGATTAAATAATTCTATTTAAATGGTCAAAGTACACGGGATAATGTTTTAAGACAGTACATTTTATTGCACAGCTGCATGTGTAGGTGATCACAGCTGGTGAGTGGGAAGGCCTGGGTGGGCACTGCAGAGTAATTACAGACCCTATAAACTAGACATGAGATGATGAATGTGATTAGAGTGGGAACAAAGATGTGCTGGGAATTATTGTAGATTTCTAAAACAAGGATCAAACTCTATATTTTAGCGTAGGTCCTAAACTATATAAAACTAACTGTATACAAATGTCTTGTATAACAGTTAGTTGTAATTGAAGAACAAATATATTACAATCTGCATTGTTCCTTATTGTAGGCAAATGGTTACAACCTACATTTGTATTTGTTCACTCACAGCTGGAATAAGGATAGTTTTAATGTGGCAGCTCAGTGTTGAACTGACATCCAAACACTACTAGAAAACCTCTTTGGGACCTTTGATAATGCTTAAGCTCAAAATCTGCATTTATCTTCACTTGTATTAAAGGGAAAATAGTATGTTTTCATTCACTGCTTGATGTTCAGTAATTTGGGTAGGTTGTATGGTAGATCTGAACCCTTTCTTTTGAAAACAGGGTGCAAATATCATGTTTACTGTAATAATAATAATAATAATAATAATATAATAATAATCTCATAATCAGTTTATCTGATATCACCCACAAAAGTATGGGTTCTCTAATGTGTCTGGTTTCTTCTTCATGCCATCTCGGGGATTTTATCTTGCTTCTTTTGCCACTGACTGAATGACTGTGTAACTGCGTGAGTTTCTGCTTTTCACCTCTGGTTTGCATATTAGAGATCTAAATATAAATCAGCGTCCAGATGTCTGGAAAGCTGCTCCATGACAAAGCACCATGCAAATCAATATAAGTTAGAAAGGAGAATTGTACATGTGGTGGGAATATTTGTTTTCATCACACTTCCCTCTTCCCATTTCCATATTAGAATTTCCATGTCTTTAGAAATTTGATTTGTTTCTGACTATCAGAAGCAGTTTTTGGGATGTCAATATAAATATATTTACTATTTCAATTAAATTGTAAACTCCTACCACTAGCAAGAAAAATGGGTGTTTTCATATTACAAATAAATGATGAGACATTTTATTCACTACAGACCACATTTTACGTAGTGTACAACTCCGAAAGAGCAGAAACTCTGAGCTAAATCTGAGCTAAATAAAAAGGAGATGTGGCAAATTTCACACTTCTTCTTTTCAGATACATGTCAATACTCTGGTTCGTCTTCTGCTCTGTGGCATATGATTTAATACAATCTCAGAGCTGTTCAACTGCAACTGAAATGTAAGCATATTTCTAACGAAACAAGATGTGACTGAACCGAACCACAAACTAATGCATAGAACAAATATCCTAAATAACTGAAGCCCAAATGTTCGATTATAGTCTTAGATTATAGAAAAACAAACTTTAGGTGTCAATGTGTAACCTGAGACATCAATACAACAGACATATTTACATATTTAGCATAAAATCTTATAACTATAGGCTGAATGGTTGTTCACTGGTTAGGAAGCTGTACTATGGATTGGAAGGTTGTGTGTTCAAATCCCACCACTGCCAAGCTGCCATCACTGGGCCACCACTGTGCACTTGAGCAAGGCTCTTAACCCTCAACTGCTCAGTTATATAAAATCAGATGTATGCAAATGTCTCTGGATAAAAGCATATGTAAATAAATCACTGACAGTCATATTCTTAGCAATAATTAATTAAAGTAATTAAAGTAATAATTAAATAAAAGCAAAAAATACTCAAATCACCAGAAGGTTCAGCTTCACAGGCACAGCCCCATAACTTGTTTTGAACAGGTTCCACGTTTTGTTGCAACAGTTGTGTGACATGCACTCTTATCAAATATTTCTGTAAGGAATCACTCTAATAACTCCCTGCCACAGATATTATGTTGGATGTTTTTGTCTGTCTCATGTTTGGGTGTGAAAGCTGTGTTTCTATGTGCAAGAGACACACCATGCCACACCTGTGATTATTTCAGGTTTATAACTAGCCAAGCCGATACTATAATACAATATGGTATATTTCCTGGTTGGACCAATTGTGTAGAATCCATTATGAGTAGGAGCTTCTACGTCGTTTCTTTTTTCCATCACCTTCTAATAACAAAGCTTTTATTTCTTATCATGTTATTTGCATTTGTCGAAATACTGTTGCACTTTATTAGTAGTAGTAGTAGTAGAAGTTAGTAAATGTATGTTATTTCCTTGTATATTTTTTCAGCTGCAGACTGAAAGGTGAAGTGCTAGGTGATTAAGGAATACAGTTTGTCTACATGGGCATTTACTGTTCACAGCACTGCAGTTAGATTTGCTGCCTCTCGGCTCCAATGTTTTTTATTCAGTACTGAGGTGGTTTCTCCGTGTGTCCATATCAATTTCCTCCAGGTTCTCTGGTTTCCTCAGTGTCCCTTTGAAGCACAAGCAGCCATCACAGCCAGAGTTTCCAATATGTAGCCACCACCAACATTATCAAGACCCTGATCTAATCGCAAGACTTACTGAAAATAAACAAATGAAATGAAAGGGCAGTGACAGTAAGCTGTTTTTTGTGTTGAAACTCTGTTGAGAAACCTTTGAAAAACAAAACATTATTTGTTTAGGCTTTTAGAAGGGAAACTGGAAAAACAAAAGTTGAACCAATCTGATATCATTTTTAATGCTGTGAGTCACTGTCCATACACTTTCCATAAACCACTTTCCAGTGCCAGATGAATCACAAAGCCTTACAATGGAATATCTTCTCAAGTATTTGTTACAGAGCTTGAAAACTCTCAGACAGTGTGATGCAATTCTGCCAGTGGAATGGAAGTGTCAAATTGGGCATTTTCATTCAGTATAAATAAATTATTTTATTGCTGCAATTTGAATAAAAAATTAGTCAGGACACTTTTGGCCTTGAATGTGAGAGACCTTTTTACCTCTGTTTTGTTTTGTTTTTTTGACGTCATTACACTATTTACTTTAAAGATATAAACAATTGTGTGGGGAAAACACTTTTGCCTTTTATGTTTGGTTTATTTTGGTTCAGAAGTAAACACATATAACAGACTAATTTCCTTTATCTGATGGTAAGCTATCTCCTTTCAGTTTTAGCATTTATACCAAGCCAAATCTTATTAGAAATCTTATTATGAAAATGATGTAATAAATTGCTTGCAATGATTGATATAGTCTAGATAACATTTATAGATCACTATTATAAGCTATTACATTACTAACAGTAAGAAGCGTAATGAGCGTTACGTATTTTAATGATGATTTTCCTGAGCCCTGGTTGTAAACAATGACGTGTTCTGGAATTTTTGAAGGAAGAGACGTCCATATTTAATGACTTTACAATGGAAAGGATTTTAAAGACTGAACAATGAAAGGAAATGTTCACTTTCCCTGACTCAAAAGAAAAAAAATCTAAAAAATACAGCTAGCTTTGCCAAGCTTGAACTCCCATCACAATAGTAAATGTTTAAAATACAAAAAAATAAGTACAATAAGTCATTTGACTATTTGTCCCCTACTCACTCTAACACAAGTGAGACATGATAGGAACATTATTTGGCTGATAATCTGCCACGCTGCTCTATTTCAATGAACAAGGGGTGCAAAACATGTGAGCTTTAAAATATTATGGTATATGGTGATATTTACCCTATTTGTAACTTTCTAAACTGTTCTAAACTGTTTCTAAACTGCACCAATAATCAACTGTAACAACAAACCAAAGAGGCAGGAAGAGAGGGGCATCTGGCATATTTACCCAAGTTGGTTTCAGATTCCATATACTGGTATCATGTTCTGTAGAACTGATAAGGTCTCATATCCTGTAGTAAAACGTCACCCAAAAGGTTCAGTTGCCAGGATTTAAGAGATTACTGTAATCATGCAAGTTAATAGTTAATGTCCCCACATAGAAACTCACTGGGAAACTGTGAACCACTATTGTAAATCACAGAGAACTTTGAAGAACTTCTCCGCATATTGGCATGAAGATTATATTGTGCTAAACACAATGATCCCAGTTTTTTTATAGCATCATATACAGCAATCTAGAAGAA
Organism: Hemibagrus wyckioides; assembly: GCF_019097595.1. Lineage (NCBI taxonomy): Eukaryota > Metazoa > Chordata > Actinopteri > Siluriformes > Bagridae > Hemibagrus > Hemibagrus wyckioides. The sequence goes on along the minus strand of NC_080722.1, from coordinate 17,077,088 downwards.
TGCCAATACAAAGAAATATAATAGATGAGCAAAAAGTGAGCTACGTCTATTCACACTAAAATGATGGTCCATGGTTTGAAAGTGCAGAAAAAATCGCTTCTCCTCTTTCAAATGTTACATAATTGCACTTTTTGACAATTTAATACTAAATTATTTATAACAACACTGTCCGGTCATCCACATGACCATAGGTTCCCTTTTGAGTCTTCCTTCCTTTTGAGTCTTAGGTTCCTCTTAAGGTTTCTTCCTCATATCGATTCAAGGATTTTTTCCATCTCTGGCTTGCTCTTTAGAGCTAAATTTGTAAATGTTTAAATATTTATAACATTTATATCCTGAATTTATATGTTTATGTAAAAAACATAAGTTTTTGAAAACATTGTTAAAAACACTACACAACTACAATTTTCTCTGTCCCCTTTTCTTTTTTGTATAAAACCAGTATTTCAGAAGAAGTGTCCAACTCACTATATATACAGCTCTGGAAAGAAATAAGAGACCACTGCAAAATAATCAGTTTCTTCTGTTTTTTTCTTCCAGGTTCATGTATTGGTGAGATGAACAGTTTTGTTTCTTTTTTTGTGAACTGCTGACAATATTTCTCCTAAATTCAAAATATAACTATAGTTATTTCGAGTGTATATTTAAAGGAAATGACAACACATCAAAATAACCCAAGATCATGCAGTATTTACAGAGCTTTAATAAGTCAAATAAAACAAAATGCAAATAATTTGTAAACAAATGCTTTGGCTAAATAACATTAAGAAATCAGTATTTGGTGGAATAACCCTGATTTGCATGTGTTTTGGCTCCATGCTCTCCACCAGTTTTTCACATTGCTGTTGGGGAACTTTATACCACTCTTTTTGCAAAAAAGCAAACAGCTCAGCTTTACTTGATGGTTTGTGACCATCCATCTTCCTCTTGATGACATTCCAGAGGTTTTCAATAGGGTTCAAATCTGGAGATTGGGCAGTGGTCTCTTATTTATTTATATATCTATATATTTATATACATATATATTTTTTACATGAACTCATGTGTGCCACAATTATTGGCACCCTTGATGTTAATACTTCGTACAACCCCATTTTTCCAACAAGACAGCACTTAATCTTCTCCTATAACATTTTACAAGATTGGAAAATACAGAGAGAGGGATCTTTGACCATTCCTCTTTGCACAGTCTTTCTAGATCATCCAGAGTCCTGGGTCCTCTCTTATGCACTCTCCTCTTCAGCTCACCCCACAGGTTTTTAATTGGGCTGAGGTCTGGGGACTGAGATGGCCATGGGAGGAGCTTGATTTTGTGTCTGCTGAACCATTTTTGTGTAGATTTTGCCACATGTTTTGGGTCATTATTCTACTGAAAGACCCAATGACGACCCATCTTCAGCTTTCTGACAGAGGCCATCAGATTTTGGTTTAAAATGTCCTGGTATTTCAAAGAGTTCATGATGCCATGCACTCTAACAAGGTTCCCAGGGCCTTTGGAAGAGAAACAGGCCCACAGTGGGCATGAGGTGCTTTTCCGCATACTCATCTTTTGTTTTACACCAGACCAATGTAGAGTGTTTGTTGCCAAAAAGCTCAATCTCAGTCTCATCTAACCAAAGCACAGTTGAAGTCTCAGTACTTCTTAGCAAACTCCAGTCATGTACGTTTGTGATTGTAGGTGAGAAAAGGCTTTTTCCTTGCATGCCTCCCAAACAGCTTGTTGGCATGTAGATAGCGTCTGTTGGTTGTTATGGAGACTTTGTGACCCCAAGATGCCACTCTTTGATGCAGTTCTCTAACAGTGAGCTTTGGAGATTTTTTTACTTCTCTTACCATCCTCCTCACTGTGCGTGGTGGCAAGATAAACTTGGGTCCTCATCCAGCCTTGTTTGTCACTTTTCCAGGTGTTTTCTTAATGATTCCTCTGACTGTAGATATAGCCAAGTTTAGGCCAGTGGCTATTTTCTTGTAGCTGTTGCCTGACTTATGAAGGTTGACACACATCTGCCTTACTTGAACAGGGTGTTCTCTTGTCTTTCCCATATTAAAGAGTGGATAAGAGAAATAGTCCTCTGTGTCACGCCATATTTATACCCTAGGGTAACATTTTTTTTGTATATTTTTAAATTCACTTGAGTTAAAGTTTAGATTTTTCTACAATTTTCAGTGTGAGATTATGCTTCTGCCATAAAAATAATGAATTTATTAGAAGCCTAAGAACACACACACACATACATATATATATATATATATATATATATATATATATATATATATATATATGTTGTGTGTGTGTGTGTATGCTTGCCATCCTATCTAAGGTGTGACCTGCCTTGTATATCCAGGATGGGAAATACCCAGTGACCTTATTCAGGGTGAAGCGGTTACTGAATAATGCTTTAACTGAATCCAGATTTAATGCCTAACAGTACAATGTTACACACATTTTGTTCCCATGGGATGGGGTTTCAGCAAAACACAAATGTGTCTCAGTCACATGAACTGATCCATTAATCAGCTTCCATTTTTTTATCCTTCAAAATTGTTCCATACTTGAAGACAAGTTCTGCGAAAATGAACCAGCCAGAAATTCAAGTAGACCTCTAGAGTCTTGCATAGCATGACTCTGAAAACTGACAACTTCCTCAAAACAGCTCTACAGATATACATATGGCTCTAAAAGAAGTTTGAAGCCTAGGCTTGTCTTGGCTGATGGACAGAAATAAACACAGTATTTGTGCAAACAATAAGCAAACCTAAGCAAACAATCAAAAAACACACACACACACACACACACACACACACACAAAAATTACCCATGCATTCCTGTAAACTTAGTCTTTGGCTTGACGCAGGCTTTGTTTTGTATTTGTTACTTCATGTCAAGTTCATTCAATTGAATGTATGTGAATAAACTTGAACACATGAAATGAAAGGAGCTCTTGCATAATTCCAGAGGCATGTTTTGTCCTGTTAATTACCGGATGTGCAGGGACTGGGCCGCCTCGAATGACGTGTGTAGGCTGTGTGTGGGGTGCTTGTACGAATGCACTACAGAGCTGAGTATAACCAGTTTGCAAATGACAGCATAGTAAATGAAACATCTAATAATAATTACTATAATGGCATAATTACATCAATTACCTAATAACCTAATTACCACTGTCTTAAGAACTATAACGATTATAACTATGTCACTGGGATTTTCAGATGATCCAGGGTTAACACCTCAACATTGCAATGTCACATCATTTCCTGTCTTTAAGAGTCACAAAGAGTCAAGAAGTACATGCTGTTACTTAATCAGTGTACGCAACAGTGTGCCGGATATGTGGAGTCAGAAACGACATCTCAAAAACATGTCAGATGACATGTAGCAGCAAAAACACAGGTCGACACAGCAAATTAAAATATACACAGAGTAAGTATGGTGGCCCGTTTATATACACTTATCCGTCTTTTTATGAGGAATTTTATTAGTACCCCTGCATGTTCACATAGATGAAATGTGCCAATCAAATCAGATAATCATGTGACAACAGCACAAAGCATTGAATCATGCAGATCCACATTAAGAGCTTCAGATATTGCTCACATCATAATCCAGAATAGGGAAAAAGTATGATCTTGTCATGGCATTGTGCCAGATGAGCTGGTTTAAATATTTTTTAACTGCTGATCTCCTGGAAATATATAGGCTTAAATAGGAAATTAAATTACCTGAAATTTACTATTGATTTAGAAATATGTGGAGATCTCAAAGAAACCATGCTTTCTGACAGTCCAGTTACTAAATGTAGCTTTTTTGTTTGGTTGTTTTTTTTTATAAAAAATCTGTTTTCTTAAAAACTGAGATATCTCAGAAATAAAGCTAGTCATGATTATGAGAGAGACGAGCTTTACACATGCCTTAGACTGATGCTAGGCAGGACAGGTATTTCCAGTGTGTATAAACTTAAACCCTGAGAGGTCATCACAATTAAATGAGCCAATGCAAATAAAGAGGACGTATCATATATGGCAGCAGGTGGTTACTGATAGCTTTCACTGCAACAAATTATACAAGTTAGTATTTTATATAGGAAGTAAAAAGGCACTGAATATAGTCAAATTGATCAATTAGATCCTATTTAAAGACAAATAAATGAGATAAAAGATGATTAAGCATTAGCGTGATGTTTTTCTCAGTACTCCTTCCGAGCTTTGCTATATTTAGGGATTGCAGGAATTACACCCAGACTAAGTTCCTCTTTCTACGGGAAGGTTTTTCATCAATAGAATTTCTAAAAATAAAATAGTTGCAAGAAGAAGTACATGCCATTACTTAATCAGTGTACACAACAGTGTGCCGGATATGTGGAGTCAGAAACCACTCAAAAACATGTCAGATGACATGTAGCAGCAAAAAACACAGGTGGACACAGCAAATTAAAATATACACAGAGTAAGTATGGTGGCCAATTTATATACACTTATCCGTCTTTTTTCATTTAATTGTCTGGACCGCTTATCCGATCTATACCCGGGTCACAGGGAGCTTGTGCCTATCTCAGGCATCATCAAGCATCAAGACAGGATACACCCTGGATGGAGTACTTATCCATCTTTTTATGATGAATTTTATTAGTATTTTATTAGTAAAATTACTTCATTACAGTACTTAAGTATTTTTTGAGAGTTTCTGTACTTTACTTGAGTTTTTATATTTCTGTCAACTTTTACTTTTACTTCACTACTTTTTTTAAACAAATTCTATATTTTTACTCCGATACATTTTCTGTTCTGCATTTTCGTTACTCACTACAAAAACAACCTGCGGCCAAATTTGCGGTAAAGGAAGTTTGTGGTTAGTGATTACTTTAGGCCATGTCCATATGTAGCTGGGGATTGATGTGTTAAAAATATCTTTGTCCACATGAAAACGCAAAACGCCCTGTTAAGTGCTGTGGAATTTTGTATGCAGCAGCAGTGATCTTCGTATTACATTCCGACACCTCTGTTCATGATCGTAATGTGTGAGTAACTGAGCGTGTATGTGCACGCATGTAAAAAGTCCAGTAAACAATGTTAACACAGTCAGTAGTTCACATAAGTCTGCTATTGCACAAAATATCTTCATAAACAAAGTTGACGTCAAATCAAGTAGACCGGCACACAGACAGTGATGTCAATTCGTCAAAATCTTAGTTTCCCCTGCCCACACAACACCACTGAAAACGGTGAGTTTTGGAAAATCTTCACTTCGGAAGGAGTTTTCCAAAAGCTCCGTTTTCAACGACCTCAAACTGCATTAGCGTGTGGACAAAAGGTCATGGCCTTAGTTACAAGTGCACATGTATGGAAACACTGATACTGTACAGTTCATTACAATACAGTTCACTAAGTTCTAAAGGCCTTTCATGCAAGTCTTATTTTTTTGGTGGTGCACTTGTTGAGAAGTTTAAGAAAGAAAGCAATACAGAATAAAATTCATAATTCTCCAAATTATTACAGTCTTGCTTCTAAAGTAGACATATCATATATGGCAGCAGGTGGTTACTGATAGCTTTCACTGCAACAAATTATACAAGTTAGTATTTTATATAGGAAGTAAAAAGGCACTGAATATAGTCAAATTGATCAATTAGATCCTATTTAAAGACAAATAAATGAGATAAAAGATGATTAAGCATAACCGTAATGTTTTTCCTCAATATTCCTTCCAAACTTACTGCTATATTTAGGGATTGCAGGAATTACACCCAGACTAAGTTCCTCTTTCTAACAGCAGGATTTTCCATCAAAAGAATTTCTAAAAATAAAATAGTTGCATAATTTTACCCTTATCATTCAATCTAAGACAAATGAGACATAAGGACACAATACTATTTGGCTGATAATGTGCCATCCTGCTCTTATTCCATAAAAAAGAGATGCAAAAATGTATCAGAGAATCTTTAAAAAAATTTGGGTCAAAACTGAAACAATAACCAACTGTAATAATGTACCGAAGAGGGACGGGAAAAAAATCCATTACAATTAAATAAGCAAATATAAATAATATAAACCCATCACATATTACAAAACAGGCAAAAGGCATGTGATTACAGAATAATTGTCTTATTTTGCTGGCATATAATTGAAGGTTCATATAAAATGATCTACCAATAGAAAATACAATTTTTTGAAGCATGAAATTGGTAAAAAAAAAAAAATATTTTTCCCCTTTATTTAAAGATGCACATGCCTCATCTTCTCTTCATCTCCTCATCATCTCAGCCCAGCTGAAGCAAAAGAAAAACATTTTTATCTGGCAAAGTGCACTTTACACTAGTGCTTGATTGAAAAAACATTAAAAATATATATATATTGTTCAGTACCCAGTAGTTCTTTTGTATTTTTTTGTTTGTTTGTTGGTGCAAACTTAGGAATTTTGTGGACACTTGTTAAACAGCCCTTTCAGTAACCTCTGAGACAGCGTGCACAGAGGAAATCTATTATCTGAAAGATTGTCTTTAAACAGGAACTGACTCACTTAGGTCAGTAATAATAGACTCATGCTCATGCTTACTACATGATAAATTGCTGTTACAATAACATAGCTAACAAATCCAGAATTTATTAAATATTTAACAGTTTTTTTGAAAAGATATCTTGTGATATTTAGAAATAATAAGCCTTAAATATACACCACATTCACTTCACTTGTATTTGGTTTTCGTGAAGTTGTGGTCATGGGTTTAGTTGGACATGATGCTGTCAACGATGGCATCATCAACCACTTCGGATATTGCGCAATCGCCATATGTGGGCAATTTAGAAAGAACTGACCACAGAGAAAAAAAAGGCTGACCCGTCTGATTAATTTTCGACAGAACAGGGAGTAGATCGTGGTCTGTTTTTTTTAAATGTGAGAAAACAGTAGTATCAGCTGGTCATCTGTTCAAGCTAAATAGAGTTAACAAAGTGTCAGGGTATGGTGACTGCAAATATTCCAGATAATCTGACACATGTAAACTGAAAACCCACACACAGAGTCTGCAAAAAAACCTGTTATTCATTTTCTAAATTTGCTTGATTTTAATGCTTAACCAGACTTAGTGGAAAAAGGTCAACTGTTGCTCAATGTGGTAAAATTCCTTCTATTATGAGTCATTCACAGTTTAATAACTGCATCAGGGCCTCATCAGTATAACACAGTGTGGTTGAGCAGGTAATGTTAACTTATCAATGATTTTAGAAATATAAAAACTGCTGTGTTTCTGCGAAATCTGAGATTGTTTAAAATGAAAGAGTCTTGAACCGTGAACTGTATTTGTTTACGAAAATCCGATGGAGCATATCAGTGTAAACAGTACAGGCTCTCAAGCATCCCTGGGATCTCAGCTCATAACATAATATTCAGTAACACAGAACCTCTCCCACACAGCTTCCTGGTGATTTTTTTCCCCCTTAACTGTTGTTAAGCCTGGCTGAAATATGCAGGTCTGGGCTGAATAATGAGATGGCTGTTGTGAATATTAACAGGTGAAATAATTCAATCCACAAATATGGAAATTGTGTTGCTTTATAAAGCGCTATGTACTTTAAAAAAAAACACTGATTTGAGAAGAGTGAACCAATTACGGTGATGGAAACAGTTAAATTCTTTGGGCTCATTGATGATTGACAGCTCAATGTTTCACCACTTGATTAGCAAGTTTGTGTGTCAACCGAGGCATGATGTAAGTAGCTTAGTGTGAGTGAGTAAGCGTATGAGTGAAAATGCATATGACTGAGGGGGTGAGTGAGTGATTGATTAACAGTCTAAGGGGGCAAGTGGGTAAAAGTATGACACTAGATCATAAGTGCGATTAGAGAGATTATTTTAGCAGCTAGGAGTGAGACTGTGAGATACAGATATGAAAGTAAAGCTTTTTGCTTTGTGGTGTGTGAGAGAGTGAAAATAAATGAGTGAGTAAGTAAGAGAGAGAGAGAGAGAGAGAGAGAGAGAGAGAGAGAGAGTGAAAGCTGTAGGCTAGTTGTACAGGGAAATTACCTTACATGAGTTTAACATTCTAAAGATTATATCTGACTCAGTGCTCTCATTAAAAAAAAAACTGTAAAGTTTGAGATTTATTCAAAAACACCATGACATTTCCTTATAACCTTATTATCACACCAGTTAGACATACATAGCGTTCTGAAACAGTATATAAAAAAAAAAAAAGCCTTAATGGTTTTTGTGGCCTTAATAGTTGAATAGACATCATTATTGAAACATATAATATTTTGAGCACAAATTCACAAATGTATTCTCAGTTTAAAATCCTAAATGATTTTGCTCCTCATCTACTTGAAGAACTTGCATATAAAAGCTGAAATGGATGCTGAATGGCTGTTGCAAGTGGTGGTTGCTCAATACCATTAAAGAAAGATGTTATTACAATCAGCATTCTGTCAGCATGAAGCCATTTTTTAACTTCCTGCTGTATTAAGGGATATGAAAGCAATAAATGTGTTCTCCGAAGATAAAAAAAAAAAAAAAATCTTACCGCTGGTAATTTAGGCATGAAAAAAATGATGTTTATTTATATATAACAATGACCACATAAACTAATGTTAGGATTGTCTTATGGAATTGTCTAATGACTGGTGTTTTATATGTTAGTTTTAAGTGCCTTGTAAGTATTTAAGTTCTTTTTAAGTTGTTTTGTGAACATTTTTGTCCTAATTTTTTTTTTTTACTTTTTTTTTACCTTTTACATAAACATTTACATAACATACATAAATATGTAAATAAATAAGTACTCATTGAGTCAGTAATTGACTCTATGCATGTAGGAGCATTCTTGCAACAAAATGTATAATACCTTAAAATGATCATGAATCTTTTCATTTATAAAAGGCACATGTTTAATCTCGCTATTCACCCACAATACACATAGCTGCTACCAAAGCTGCTTTCATGTGTGCTGTTATCTGAACAGCGCAGAAATGGATATCTGACATGTCTTGACAAAGTCTGTAGATTCTTTCCAGTGATATTATCCCACACAAGGTCCTTTCACAAGAAAACTGATGTTGAAAAAATGCTTTATTACACTTTTCTTGGATTCTACCAACCATTAAGATTCCATTCAATTACAATTCCATTCCAGTAATATCATTATACCTTGGAAAATGGTTAGGCCAAATCATAGGAAGTATACATATGGATTTGCTTTTTGTCTTTCTGCAGAGCGACTGGTATATTTTTTCCACTAATGGATAGTCTTCAACTTATATCCAGTTGAAGAATATACACTCACCATCCACTTTATTAAGAACACTTGTACTCATACACAATTATGCGGTCATCTGATCATTCAACCAAGTAGCAGCATCAGAACAGGGGAAAATATAAAAATACAAAAAGTTAAACCTGCTGATTTCCTGGTACTTTGCACAGAATGGTGAAAAAAAAACATGCAGTGGGTCCACATGCTGAAACACTTTGTTGGCAAGAGATTTCACAAGAAAATTACAGAATAGGATTCAAGCATGTGTTACCGGCACATGATTGAAAGATTTGATAAATGCATGAATTAAGTAACTTCATGGCAACCATCCTCCACTTGGCACGTTCTCCCTACACCCACTAAAAATGGCCGTGGCTCAAGCTGGGACATGATTTCAAGAAAAGATTTTCACTCTGTTATATATGTGACAAAGACATGAACAAGCAATGTTCCTATTAAAATGGACAATTAGTGTCATATATATCCACCTGAAGCTATATTATGTCATTGCATCATTATTTTATTATAATATTATGTCTCTGAAATGTAGTGCATTTTTTTCTGAGCCATTAGTTTAGCTTACAACAAGCTGACATAAGTTTATAATGAAAAATACTGGCTCAACTGTGGAAAACACAGAAGCTATTGTGTAGCCAGATAAAGATAATAATCACATTCTCAAAGGTGGGAGGTTACTGTTTGTGAATTTTTTTCTTTTCATAATGGAAATTCATCATAACTTTCCTTCGTTTAATTCTGTACCTCTTTAGTCTGCTCTCGTGATAGTTTATCTTTTTCTGTTGCTTTTTTTTTATTCTAGCCTAGTCCAAGATAGACTGTTATCTATTATATATCATGCATTATGTTTACTTATTCTTATCCAGAAAAGGGACCAGTGGTGCTAGCTTCTGTAGTTTACATGCACTTTTATTTGTTCTAAGTAACTTGTACTCGTGACTGATGATGTAATCTCTGGTCCTCTCTTTATGGAAAGTGATTACATATAAAAGGGAAAGTCCCAGGTTTGTAACTATCTTTCAGATCCCTCCCTATTTCTCCAGCCATTGTTTTCAACAAGGAAGTATGGAGTGCTCTTGTAATTGTTATAAATGTATATATAGACTAAGCCAACCTGTTTCACAGGTTATTAACAGCACGAGACGTGACTAGTTGTATTTTTAGCTGCTCTATTTAAGTTCTATGAATTCTTTGACATACATAAAAAATTCCTTGTGTCCCTTGTGAATGCTGACCCCAACCTCCAATGCTGGGATGCGAAGAAAAGAATCCCACTGTGCTGTAATGTATATGTGACAAATAAAGGGTATTTCTATTTCTTTTTTCTAAGTGCATTACAACTCTTGATCCACTGTAACCCTGTAACCCTGACCAGGATAAAGAGGCTAGTGAAAATGAATGAATGAAAAGAGCATATAATAACAACAGCAGTAACATAATAAGCATAATGTGTATAATAAGTTGTTGTTGTTGTTGTTATATAACAATAACTATTATTATTATTATTATTATTATTATTATTATTATTATTATTATTATTATTATTATTATTATTATTATTATTATTAATGACATCTTAAACAGTGGAAAGGGAAACAAATTTGACCTTTTTTAAACTTTTAATTATGCTAAATAAAGAATTAATTAAATAAACAAATAAATAGGATATGTATTTGTTCTCTCACATTTTCATATATTTTACATTCATACACTGTAGTGGAAGTTCCAGGTCAAGTCGGGACTTTCCTCTTATCTTTTCATAGAAATATCTGGCCACTGGGTGGCAAAAGAGGCAAACTAAAACCATGCATGAGTAATAAATGGAAACAAGGGGCTTGTGTGAGGCCTGTGCACATCGGGTTTTCTTTCTGAAACAGATGAATCAGAATTTAATGTTACACACATTAAAGTATTACAGTAACCTTAATGTTACTCTCCTGTATGTGTGAACTGAATGACCAGTACTCTTATCTAAGCATTATTTTTTTTATTTTATTAGCTTTGCCACTGAATTGTATTTTGACCTGATATAGATTTGGTATAGATAAGGCTTAAGGTCATAAATATAATGTCATTTTCTTTTTTCTTTTTTTTTTTCCCCTAAACATTCCCTTCTATTGTAAAGAAGCTGCTCTTTGGGTGTCAACATTTATACTGCAAATCAGTAAAAACATCTTTAATGTCGGCAACGTCAACTAATATTTCCAAATGTGTTTACTCATTTCAAGTGTGAAATTGTCCAATTCTTTTGGCAGATAATTTTGCTTATTTCAAGTGTTTTGAAAGAAATTAACAGTTCCAGTTAATACGACCTATGGCACATGAGACCATCATGATCTTATATTCCATCCAAATTTTGTAATAACTGGACTGATACATATAGGATCTAGACTAGATTGCCAAACGTGTGGACACCTGTGCATCACACCTGTGGTTCTTACTCAAATTGTTGCCACAGAGGTGGAGCAACACTTTAGTATAAGACGTCTTTATATTTTGTAGAATTTCCCTTCATTGAATCAGTGAGACCCAAACTTGTTTCATCATGACAAGCAAACAAATCAGCACAAAGCAAACTCAATGAAGACATGATGTAATGTGAAGGATGGAGTGAATGAACTTAAGGGAACCACACTAAACTGGAATGCTGATAAACGGGAATGGGATAAACTGGAATGCTGACTGTGCACCACTATTGCCCAACATCTCACTAATGCCCTTGTGGCTGAATGGATAAATCCCAACTCCAAAATCTATTGGAAAGCCTTTCCAGATGAGTAGAGCTTATAATAACAGCAAACTGGATTATAAAAATAAATATAAAGCATGCATAAATATAAAGCATACATTATAAATATAAAGCATACATGGGTGCGATGGTCACATAGCCACAAACACTGGGTCATAGTGTATTAAGAAGTCTCATTATCAAGAGAGAAAATAGAGAATAAATCAAAAAAAGCAGTTAATGCATTAACAAGAAGGCTTCTTGAACACAATAGGCAATAAAGAAAAACTATTACAATATTGTAATGGTGCCAGTTAGTTAATAGCATAATTCAGTCTGATGTGCTGTATGAGAGTGGGCTCTGGGGTCCACTCATTTATCACACTAAATGGGACAAGAATCCAGCAGCTCTAGAGGAAAATTGATCTTTAAAAATGAAAGGAACACTCCAACGTATGCACTTTTCCCACTACTCATAAATACACAAAAGAGCCCATAGTTTATGATCAAAGACAACATTCAAGAGAAACTTTGGAAGGCATGATCCAAGAGCTGTACCCAGTAACCATCACTAATACAGAGCAGAACCATATGATTACTGCAGGCAGCATCAGCAAAAGTCAAACTAAATCTAGAACACCGGCCACGAGGAACTACAAGGCACTGTTAGAGAGTTATCAGGACCTAAACAGAACGTTTGTATTTTCTCCCCACTGTCAGAGATATAAAACACAGACAGATCCTGACCAGATACCATCTCAATGCCCACAGTCTTGCAATGGAATCAGCTGATTGGCCAAGAGCAAAGAAAAGAGAAGTATGTAATAAAAAAAATATCATCTCCTGATATTTCACTCACTCCCACTCCCACCAAGACCCACCCATGCCTGGTATTGTTAGGGAGGACGTTATGATGACACATTTGTATCTGGATAAAACCCACATTTTGCAACAGTCTACTGTTATTAGATGTTTAAGGGTCATACATTTCACAGAATTTCACGCGATCAGTTGGTATTTGTTCATCAAGCTGAATACATCTGAACTTGTGTGTAGAGGATGCTGAGCCTTTGCCAAAACATTTGAGAAATCCAGTATAGTCTTACTTTCGAAACCCAAGAGACAGTATAATTTGTCTAAAAAACTATATGAATAAGGATGTCTAGCATTAGCCTCCACCAGAACACTCCCTGATCATTCATAATCAGTATCACTACTGATCTTGTGACCCTTTTATGAAAGTGTATTACTACATCCATCCTCTATACCTGCTTTATTCCTAATTAGGGAGCTGCTGGAGCTTATCTCAGCACACATTGGGTGAAAGGGATACACCCTGGACAGGTTGCCATTCCATCACAGGGCCACATATAGACAGACAACCACACACACACCTACAGGCATTTTAGAATTACCAATCAACATAGTATACATGTTTTTGGACTGTGGGAGGAAACCAGAGTACAGGGGAGAACATGCAAACTCACAGAGAACCCAGGATCTCCTTGCTGTGAGGCAACAGTGCTAACCACTAAGCCACCATGCTGCCCTGTATGACTAGATATATTTTCTTTTAAACCCAGAAAGTCATGTTTTATGTTAACAGCTTTTCTGTTACAGTATATTGTAGTTTAATATGTTCATTTCAGGTATTTTGGCCAGAGAGAGAGAGAGACTGAATTCCAGAGCCAAAAAGAATCAGTCAGATTCAGACAGAGAGCAAAAAGTGAGAGACTGAAAAGTATTCAGGCGTTACACTAAGGCATTCTCATGCTTATTCTGAGCTGAATCGTGTTAATCCTAGGCGTCCAATGAGATGGTGGCTGGAGGAGTCCTTTAAGAGAACAGCTGCCTTGCCATTTTCGGTCAAAGCACATGCCAAAAGAGCGTAAGTTCATCCACCGCCCAGTAGCAAGCATTACTCCACACGGCTGCTGCTGGTTCTGATGAAGTACTTTCTTACTGAACCAGAATGAAAGCATTTCAGTTAAATAATTCACTGAACTCATTCAGTTATTCACAGTGTTGAGGTTAGATTATAATCTGAAGCTGGTCCTGTTTCATTTTAAAGGTCTCCCTTTTTTGTCCCACAGTCATTGCTAAGTGGTGATAAAAATACCGCTTGTCAGTTCCCTTTCATAATGTTCCTATTCAGGCAAATGTAGAGGCTGTGAAGGACAACATTAGTGGCTCGTAATTCTGATCATGTGGACCTTGTGCACTGTACAGTTTTCTGTTTTGCCCCCTGTGACACAGCTGATTAACCCCATTCAGCACTTATCAGGCTCTACAGGTGTTGAGTCATGAAAAGCTTAAAAATGTGCACAGTGCTTTAGAGGCCTTGTTTCAGCATATAAGTGTGCTGAAGACCAGTGGCATGGCGAGAGGAAGTCTCCACTTGCATGAGAGCACGTCTAAACATGGCAATGAAAATGTGCACAGTGACCTACTAAGATGAATAGTATTAAGGATCTACTGCTATGAAGCTTTCGTTTATGGTTAGCCCTCCTAAAATGCATATCCCAGTCTCAGTCATTCCCATTCCCTTGCCATGTGTCCTTATTCCCCCCACTCCTAAATAAGCACGCATTACACCTACAGGTAGACAGATAGGCATTCATCCATATATACACACTGTAATTCTCCATGCTAGACTGTGATTTTTCCCAACCCACTCCTTCCGCAGGGTTCTTTTCTTTCCTTACATGCCTGAGAGAGAAGCAGACTGCCAAGTCTCTCCTTATTTACCGAACAGCTCCTTTTTTGGTGCTGCATTAAAGACAGCTAACAGGGAGGAGAAAACTGTAGCATTTCACTGTGAACCACTAAGTGTGGAGCACGGCAAAAAAAAAAGGCAGACACATGCTAGTGAAGTGTTTACATGAGAAAGAAATCCTTAACTTGGATATCTGTAGACACAAAAGTATCTGATAAAGAATGCAAAACCAACCAAACCCAAAGTGAAGGACTGAGACTAGTTTAATTTTCTATGTACATAATGTGCATTCTTATATTTTGTAAAGTAGGTAGTAATAGTATATAGGGTACATACTAAGTGCACTTGTCTACTTTAATTAATTGTACTCCTGCAGATGTTTTCCTTCTATTTTTGGTCTCTGATTGCTAATCTTGTACATTCCTCACAATTTTCTATTAAATAGTTGAGCAGGAACTTCACGTGGCAAGCCTGATAGCAAGAAACAAGGTGGAATCAGCTTCACTGTAGCAACAGATTAGAGAGGCAGATCAAGCAGAGTTCATTCCTTCTACATACAGCACACACATTCTGTCAGTTACAGGTCATGAAATATGAACACATACTGAGTCGAGGATTCAGTACTAATTATTGAGCTTGAATGGACAGAAGGAATGAGGCATCTAAGCCACTTTAACTGTAAGATTTTGACTTAAGATCTGTTCACTTGCTCTTCATGTTCTGTGTGATGTGGTAGATGCAGAACAGTGAACAAAAGGAAACTGCAGCATCCAGATTAGTTTAAAACATCCATACAATCTATATGTAAGTGATATTTTATAATCAGCTAAATGATATTTCTTCATTACCATGGATTTATATCATGGTGTATTTACTGACCAAGAGTGTACTAACTTTTGGAAATAAATAACCTTCGTAATACCTGGAAAGTACATTTATCAGCTTCATGTTTATTCTTCATAGTAAGTGGCATCATCATGAATTATTTCATTTTGTCTATCAAATCTTTTTATATTCTGTCATCTTTGTACTGTCATGTATAAGGTAATGGCATAACGTCCTAAAAGACTAAAAGTTACCAGTAGATTTGCAGTGTTTTAATCCATGCATGAGCTATTTAACTTCCCTCAAGTTTTACTATAGTGTCAGTAATGCTGTCAGATATTTCTGCTATGTATGTTTTCTTGATTCAATTCAATTATGTACACCTTTTTCAAGAAATATCGGAACATGGCCTGCTGAGTATGGGTGTGTGTGTGTGTGTGTCTGTGTGTGTGTGTGTGTGTTAGGAGGGCTAGCCTCACTTCTGCTAGTTATGTGTTTATGTTCTTGCATGATGAGGTCTCCATCCTTTCAGAGAAAAAAAGAGAAAACAAGAGAGTGGCTGGAATGCCCTGAGCGATGGCCGCCCGGATTGGAGTGTTCTTCCCCAGTCATCCCTATAAGGCTGTAGTAGAGTGAACCCGATGGGCTGTGTACGGACCTGGCTCCATGTTTGGGAGGTGGGAGGGGGCTTGAAAGCACACACTGGAGCTACATAAGAGCTTCAAACACTGGTCAAAGCCACACCATCACCAAGTGGCTAAACCCCCCGGCCCAGCACTGTCAGGGTAAGTGGCCTCCACCCACTTTCTTTCACTCCATCTCTCTGTTTTTCACTGTCTTTTTCACACCCTCTGAGACATGCTGTGTTATGCAAGATGCGTTTAAGTGTAACTTGTTACAAAGGAATGCAAATAATAGATCAGAACTTGCCAGAAGTTGCCATCTGATTGCAGTTTATAATAATTTGTGGGTTTACACAGGTGCATGCTGTTAAGATGGTTTGAAATGGAAGCTGAGGGTTTTAGTGCTGTCAGGATTGTGTGGCACTGAATGACTCATTTATCATTTAGTCATATATCATTATAGTGCAGTTATATCAGTAATTTGTATTCGTCACTGATATAATGTTATAATGCAGAATATAATCTTTTATGCCGTTAAAATGCAGATTTTGTTCATAACGGTGCCTGTGTAACATTAATGGATATTATGATGCAGATTTAACTGTAAAAGTGTTACAGACCTGTAATTCATTGCTATATGCATGCACAGTTTCAGTAAATCTATATAAATCTGCAGACCCTTTACAGGCTGTGTGTTAGATGTTAGATGCTTGGAGATATGTCCATCAGTCTAGAAGGCTGAGGCCCCTGCTGGATTAAAGTCTTTGTGATTTGTGAGGTTTATGCCTAAATATGGTTTTCTTAAATGGACCAGAGGCATCAGTGTGACTCTCAACTTTTCTTACACTTACAATCCCCCCACCCTCTCTGAACTGTTGTGGATAGGGAGGGCCAAGAGGAGTTTGCGAAGTCCAGAGACAGAGACATGCCTCCCCATTATTTCCAAATTAGGAATTTTTCCCATGGTGAAGCATTCATTCATCAGGGACAGGAGTGCAGGATTCAGGATACATGGCAGTGGGGCAATGGATGAGTTCTGCAGAGATATTCTTGATTTTTTAACAATGTGGATTACTTCTGGCATATTTTACTAGTTGTATTATTAGTCGTTTAAGTTGAGCCTTATGTTATCCTTTTGTAGGAATTGAAACTTTAGTATTCTAGTATCCCATGCATCTGTGATTTTATGGAGTAGGGTGTGGTCATTGTCACAAACATGCACACACACACACACACACACACATACACACATACTTTTAAACATTCAAAATCTAGTAAATATTCTTGATTAACCACTCGAATTTATCCCAAATATTTAAAAAGCAAGGCTCTTTACAGCTTAAAAAGCAGACAGCTTGATGTTTGTCTTTGCAGTGATTGTCTCCGTTTGGAGTGAGGAAGGAAATCCAAGTTGAACCATGTGTGACGACGAAGAAAGCACTGCTTTGGTGTGCGATAACGGCTCAGGACTGTGTAAGGCAGGCTTCGCCGGGGATGATGCCCCCCGAGCCGTGTTCCCCTCCATCGTGGGTCGCCCCAGACACCAGGTGAACTTTCTCCAACTAAACCATACAGGGACAGTGGGACAGTACACTGCAAACATACACCTACAGGAACCATGACATTTAGCTGAATGGAATGGAAAACACTCACCTCTTTATTTTCCTTTTTTCTGATGGGTTATGATGTTGAACGCTTTTGTATCTGTTCTCAGGGTGTGATGGTGGGGATGGGGCAGAAAGACAGTTATGTTGGTGATGAAGCACAGAGCAAAAGAGGTATCCTGACCCTCAAATACCCTATTGAGCACGGCATCATCACAAACTGGGACGACATGGAAAAAGTAAGCAGACCTTACTAATTTAGGCATCGGTACAAAACAGAAGTTGCCAAGAACACAAGAGCAAATAATTTCCCAAAATAGTAACACACATAGCATGTGAGCCTGATGCTACATATGTGGCTGAAAATGTTCTTATCGCTAGACTTTTGAATTGGTATTCTGAGAGATGAAATAGACCACACTTGTCCCACTTACCTGGAATAGCTGTGCTGCATATGACTCACTGTGCACATGATTCACATACACACACACGCAAGCACGAGCACATACACACACACACACAAGCATGAGCACATACACACACACACACAAGCATGAGCACATTCACACAGACACACACACACACGCACATGCACACACTAATGTGTCAAACACTATCCTTCAGACACACACTGTCATCGACTAGCAGATGCGTGCAGCAGATGGTATTATTCACTTAGCTCTCTGTGACTAATCTATATCTGACTCATTGTGAGCATCGTGTATCACAATTAAGAAAATTCCAGATTTTCATAGATGATCCACTAAATGTTCATCAGCCTATTTGTATTGATTAATTCTAATCTGGACACATTGACTTGATTTATTATTATTATTTATTTATTTAATTTTTTTTTTAAAGATCTGGCATCACTCCTTCTACAATGAGCTCCGTGTTGCTCCCGAGGAGCACCCAACCTTGCTGACAGAGGCCCCTCTTAACCCCAAAGCCAACAGGGAGAAGATGACCCAGGTCAGGCTCAGTTTGCACTCGTCACACCTGCCAATATTTAGATCCTCTATTTTTTAAATAGTATAGTATTAGAATAACAGTCTTCTTCTTCTTCTTGTCTCCTGCAAACACTACTGTCCCTTTCCTTCAGATTATGTTTGAGACCTTCAATGTTCCAGCCATGTACGTAGCTATTCAGGCGGTGCTATCCCTCTATGCCTCTGGACGCACAACAGGTCAGTTGTCTGCTGGTCCCCATTGGGGAAAAAAAAAACATAGGACATTTAGCTTTAGAGCAACAAAGCATTTGTCTGATCTTGCGTTTAATTTTGTGCAGGTATTGTTCTTGATTCTGGTGATGGTGTCACCCACAACGTGCCCATTTACGAGGGCTATGCTCTTCCTCACGCCATCATGCGTTTGGACTTGGCCGGCCGTGATCTCACTGACTACCTCATGAAGATCCTGACTGAACGTGGCTACTCCTTCGTGACCACTGGTGAATGCAGACACTTTTAAAACACTTACAACGTAACTTAAAGCCAAAATATAGTGCATTCAACAAAAAAGCAACGATTAATCTAGACTGAGAGTATTCTAATTTGTACAGTACTCATGTAAACTCTGAAACACAGATTTTCGTCGTATTCCATTGGCTATGGAAGCATGAATGTTTGACATGAGTGCTAATTTACTGAAGCAATCTAATCTAATACAGCTGAAAGAGAAATCGTCCGTGATATCAAGGAGAAGCTGTGTTATGTCGCATTGGACTTTGAGAATGAGATGGCCACTGCTGCCACCTCTTCCTCTCTGGAGAAGAGCTATGAACTTCCTGATGGGCAGGTCATCACCATTGGCAATGAGAGGTTCCGCTGTCCTGAGACCCTCTTCCAACCATCCTTCATCGGTAATGCCTCTTTCCTTTCCTTGTCTCTTTCTTCAGTTTCTGTCTGCAACATTTGATCCACTTGTTCTGAGTCCTGTTTTTTCCTCTCAGGTATGGAGTCTGCAGGTATCCATGAAACTACTTACAACAGTATCATGAAGTGCGACATTGACATCCGTAAGGACCTGTACGCCAACAACGTCCTGTCTGGTGGTACCACCATGTACCCTGGCATTGCTGACAGGATGCAGAAGGAGATCACCGCTTTGGCCCCCAGCACCATGAAGATCAAGGTGAGTACTCTGACTGGCTCGATCATAAAAGTTTTAGGTCAGCACCACTGAAGATCATAATATTACTGAAATTTTAATGTAATTGTCCTGTGTGTGTGTGTAGATCATCGCCCCACCAGAGAGAAAGTATTCAGTATGGATTGGTGGCTCTATCCTGGCTTCCCTCTCCACCTTCCAGCAGATGTGGATCAGCAAGCAGGAATATGACGAGGCCGGTCCATCCATTGTGCATCGCAAGTGCTTCTAAACTCAACAGCCCCCAGCCCTAGCCCTCAAAATTCTGCTCTTGCTTCCTAGCCTGTAAACTGTGAATGTATCCTCTGGTTTCTCTCCTGTTTTGTCTTTGCACTGCCCACACTTGCGTGAATGTTTGGATTTTTTTTTTCTCGTCATTGATTGTTTTTGTTACATTGGATGAGCAAAGCTGCCAAAGTGAACAGATTTGGAAGATTCCTGGGGTTTAGTGAGACTCCAGATGGAGGGAGAGAGAAATAAACGCAAGGTGTTTTGTAATGGTTTAGAGAGGAACAGAGCTCACATACTCCCTCTTGTGTTTTAAGATTCCCCTTGCATGTGTTTTCTCTCTGCTGTGGGCTTTGAGACAGTTTGTATGGATATCTATACAATAACCCCAGGAATAAATAAAGCTCTGCATACCAAAACTGTATTTAATGTCATTTTTTTTCTGAGCATGATTCCATTTTCAACATGAGAAAGTTGGTTTAATGTATTATTTGACACCAGTTCAAGGCAAGATGATTCTCATTTCTGAAGAAGTGAAACTAATGATATACAAATAAGCCATCTAACCTAAAAGTCGATTATTCATTTCCTTTGTTGCCCACTTAAATACCAGCCCACACAAAAACAGCCCACACAAATTCCAACAGGGTTACACATTATTTAGGTCGTGAGCAGGTTGGCAGCACCTTCATTAAAACCACAAGCAAGTTTTTAATCATTTGAAAAAATTTTCTATCATGTACCGGATTTCAGATCTCTGCCTTTGTTCTAAATCATTTCATTAAGTCTTGTTAAAAATGACATTAGCATGATTGAAAAATTATTCCATGCCCTCATACTTATTATAATCTTTTATTTAAAAAAAAAAAAAAAGGCAGTAGGGGGAAAACATTGTACAGTCACTGCATCATATTGCCTACAAGTTCCTGTTGCAGATTAAAACAGCACTAAAGGTTTCAGAGAAACTACGAAACCCCAAACAAAGCCCCAAAAATTAAAAAAAAAAAAAAAAAGGGAAAAAAAATACAATGCCATAGCACACACAAAATCCACAATATGCTGAATCAATCACCATCAAAGAGGAAATTGAAACTTGGAAAGTTATTTTCTGTTGTACCACAATGGAATGGAAAGTCAAAAAAACGGAAGAGGAGCCACTGTTTGATTTAAGTTAGCATGTTAGCATGAGAGGATGATACCTGAGATCACTGGTTCTATCAAGCCTCTAGTTCCATGGCAGTAGCTCCTCTAATAAGGCGTAATAGGCTTCTTTGCTTATTTTTTTACTGTAGGTCCTTTGGTTAAGGAGAAAGTGAGGCAAAACTGGGGGACTGGGGGTCTATTTATGCTCTTCAGCGTTACTGTTTATTGGAACTGCTGAGCACCAAGACTAACGTCAAATAGGTCAACATTATAAAATTGCGTCAGTAACCAATAACCTGCCACTTCTTCAAGTCAAACATCACCTTTGCTGACTTGAAGCTCTCTAGCCGGAAATGGCCGCTTTTAGCTCTATACTACAAAATACATACTGATTAGATTTTGAGGTCCCTTGACTAAACATTATATCTGCAACAATTCGATTCAGCATAAATGACATGATACAAACGTTGCAAAAACATACTGGGCAAAAGGTATCTGAGTAATTAGCAAGAGATAATAATAATTAAAAAAAATAATAATAATCTAATCACATCATTTTACATAAGGCATCTGTCTAAAAATAACTTTGCATCCTGGTAAAAAGTTCACATTTTGGTTGTGGCATTAATAGCTAAAAGATGCCACCTTCAGGACACACTGTAATATTGAACCTGACTAGCAGTCAGATCAGATCACAAAACTGTCCAAAAAGATTGCTTCGGAACAGGCACAAATGCTAAAGCAAGCTGTTAAAAAATTCCATAACAAAACAGAGACAGAGGGAGGGGAAAAAAAATGACACTTAAAAGCTTTACAGCTTCATTACAAGAAGCCAACAGCAACCTGTGCAACACAGAATCCACTTCACAGTACTTTTTTGTTTAAGAAATAAATAAATACAAAAAAGCCGTCAAGCAGCCGAAGATAAAAAATAAAACTCCTGGGCCTGTAGCTTCTACTGAAGCACGTCCTTCCTTCATCTGTTACCTGAGGTCCAGCACTGATGTTTTGGCGTCCTTCACAACCACATGCTTGCAGATCTGTAAAATACACACATTTTCACTTCCTTTAAAAAAAAATGAATAAAAGAGCTTTGCATTCTCACTTACAGAGCCACATCCAAGGAGCCAAGGAGTCTGTAATAAAATGTTATTTAACTTGGACATATATGTAGAAATTGAGTATTGTAAATGTAGAGATTGAGATATATCAGGAGTGCTCTACTGTCCTCATCAGTGTTTTTAGTGATATGGCATTTTTATAAGCACCACAGGGTACATAAATCACAAACTAGCTGTTAACGCCTCTCAAAAAGGCACTCGTTTGATTGACGGTACTATTGTCAGGCTCCTCTTACACCAAAGAAAAAAGAGTTGGGAACAAGAAAGCAAAATAAATTAAAAATAAAAAAGGGGGAGAATAAAACAAGGTGAGCTGGCTGACAAATCAGCTGTATATCATAGGATCATCCTGAGATGTAATGAATCAAAGGCTGAATAGTGAAATGACCTTTACATTACACTACAATACCATTAGCTAGTATAGACGGGGCTTTTTTTTGGCATCGACAATCTAGCTAGTCTAAAAGTATAGCTAGCTACTACTTTGCTACATAGCTGCTTTGTCGTAATTTCATCAACATTTGTAAGATGATTTCAAAAAGCAAACAAAACTTGTATTGATAAATTTAAAGAAAGCCCAATCAATGTAAGAAATACACCAATCAGGCCTAATATTATGACCACCTGCCTAATATACTGTTGGTCACCCTTTTGCTAACCAAACAGCCCTGACCCGTCATGCACTGTGTATTCTGACACCTTTCTATCAGAACCAGCATTAACTTCTTCAGCAATTTGAGCAACAGTAGCTCGTCTGTTGGATCAGATCACCATCGGGCCAGCCTTCACTCCCCACGTGCATTACTGAACCTTGGCCGCCCATGACCCTGTCACCGGTTCACCACTGTTCCTTCCTTGGACCACTTTTGATAGATACTGACCACTGCAGACCGGGAACACTCCACAAGAGCTGCAGTTTTGGAGACGCTCTGATCCAGTCATCTAGCCATCACAATTTGGTCCTTGTCAAACTCGCTCAAATCCTTACGCTTGTCCATTTTTCCTGCTTCTAACACATCAACTTTGAGGACAAAATGTTCACTTGCTGTCTGATATACCCCGCCCACTAACAGGTGCCATGATGGGGAGATAATCAGTATTATACACTTCACCTCTCACTGCTCATAATGTTATGCCTGATCAGTGTAAGCTAGCTATGTTTTAAGTGAAAGAGGACTAGCAGGAATGTTGGTGATAACTAGCTAATTACATTAATTACAAATGCTAGTTAACAGTAGTAACTGTGTAATGCTGTAATTAAAGAAAGATGCAGTGGTTTTGTAAAAACAGTAACAAAGTGGTAGTAATTTAGAAAATTGGACTCCATTCCATGTCTGTGTATTTAATCCTTATCCATTCAGTACTAGTTATATATGTTAAAAGCAAACCTATTCTTTTGGTATTTAATAAACAGGAGTATGGTTCTTACAGAGAATCTTACAGTGAAGCGGAATGTAACGTCATACTGCAGTAATGGTAGCTAACAAGGATAGCTAATCTACAGTACTAGGTGTAGCTAGCTAGTACCAAGTTATATAGTGCTAGCTGCCATTCCCAAACTTAAAACTGTAATTTTGGTCAACGCATGTAGCAACGTGGGACTGAAAATGCCAAAATGGATCAGTTAGAAATATGTTAGCTAGGTTTTCAGTGGAAGAGGCCTAGCGGAGCGTTGGTTGGTTCTAGCATTCCTTTACACAGATATCCATGATACAGATATAAGCTATTTATTACACAGACTATTCAGCTATGTAGTTAACACTAATTTTAACTAGTTGACTTCTGTTATAGTCATGTGTATTCAATCCTTAGAACTAAACCTTTGCTGACATTATTTAATCAGAAAACATGTAGCTGAAGGTCTTACGGTGAAGAGGGGAGGATCTTTCCTGTGCGGGTGAAAGCCTTTCAGTCTGCAGCCAGCCACCTCGCTCATGCCAGCGGTGGTGAGGCGGAACACACCGGTACTGCGAACAGACAGACAGACAGGCGGTGTGATCAGTCCATCTTCATTCTTCATTTTTACAGAGCATTTTTTCCCCCTCACAAATCTGTCATACTTTTACTGGCATGTCACCTTTACATTGCTTATTGTTTTTTTTTAGCAATTTTCATAGATTTATATATACAGTCATACCCCGTCATTAATTGGTTCCAAGAGACGTGACATTTTCACCCCTATAAAGTGCTGTATATGTTCCCTATAATACACACGAATAAATATATGTATTTTCATATTTTATAAAAAAGAATTTTGTTTAATTTGGTTTTATTAGCCATTTTTCATTGTTACTATGCAACAGAGGGACCGACGTAACGTTGTGTAAAGCGCCATAAATTGGATTTAATGTTTCAATTTAATATTTAAGGATAAGCGACGTAAAGTCAGAATCGACCTAAGTCGAAACGATGTAAAACAGGGCACTACTATATATATATATATATATATATGTATATATACACACACACATTATCTTTCATATGCTAGTATTTATTTCATTAGTAGTAGTTTTATTAATAATTTATTAAATCAATGTTTTCAATAATTGAAAAGATTAAGACAGACAGACAGAGAGAGAGACAGAGAGAGAGAGAAGGAGAGAGAAGCAATTAACAGGGTTTTAGATTAAATGCTCTGCAATTTGTTCTAAAATTAAAATCTAATTGAGGCTTTTGGATGCTTTGTTTATTCATAATGAGCAGTGCCATTCTGAAAAGGTATCCTGGTCATGAACCCTGCATGGCAACTATGAGATGGCGAGGAGAGTGTGTGATTATACTCACTCGTTATGCTTGGGTGAGCAGACAATGGCAATGGCCTCGGGCAGCATCAGCTGATAGGAGCTGTGTGTGTGAAGATCCACACTAGAGAGAAAAGCTGTCTGTGTGGGATGTGTCTAGAGGCATGCATGTATAAACACACAAACACACACACATTAATAATCAACATCTTTACCTTCTCTCATGATCACTAGGTGACTTGACAGGGACTGAGAATAACTCTATAATGATTAGGGATGTTACCATGGTGACCCTCTGTCTGAAGCCCCATTATATTTGATCCAGCAGGTAATAGCAGTAACTCAATGGGGTCATTCTGAATAAACCTCTCTGCTTTTCACTAACATCCCATTATGTTTTGAGAAAAGACTCAATTTTTTAAATCGGTACTATGTTTTCTACCAATACATTGAGGCTGTATTAATTAAAAATAAATAAATAAACAAAGAATGCAATTTGATGAGAAAGGCAGAGAGTGTCCTACATGAATCCAGCCGAGGGTCAGGAGGTTATGATGGTCCTGATAACTGAACAGCTCCTCCACATTCTCCATGTCACAGTAGTCTGGCCCGGATGACTGTTTGGGCACGATCACATGGGTGAGCACAAACTCGTTGTGAGTCTGGGGGTTAGAACAAAAAGACAAAGAGGTTTTTTTTTCCTCATTCTGTCCATTGTGATGCCATTTAGCTAACTAAGCAAACAAAGCCAAAGTGCAACCTTTTAATTAAATGTTTATAGAAGCGTTATTTGAGAAGTGAGTAAGTCGTGAATACACTCACACCCAAGTTTCAGTAATGCCACAGCTATTCTAAACATAGCCACTCTTATGAAAGAAAATGCAAATGGTTAACCATGGAACAAAACCATGACCGAATGACCTCTTTCATATTACTGGAACTGCATCTTACATGCCTACAACTCGAACACATCAGTTACATTTCTAGCACCAAACATAAAGAGGAACCTATAGAGTGTAAAGTGAACACAAAGAACATAACATTCTGTTCGCGGACAAAGAGCACATACTATAGGGTTACATTAAAATGAAAATTTTATGTCCAGGTTTCTGTTCGGCTGCTGGATGACAATGTCAATTGTTAAAAGTGTTGACAAAAAAATGAATAGAATTGAATACCAATTTTCCACAAAGCACGCCACACGTCTCAATGCCTCTGGCTGTGTTACGGTCGGCCAACAGCAGGAACCTGTATGTCAGGTCTCTAGGAATTAGAACCCGCCTCAGGCCTTCCACTTGCTGATCTGAATAGACACACACACACACATGCACTGAATTTGTACGCACTGAATACACACATAGCCAGATGCATGCACAAAGCATTCTCTCTATCTGACTCACTCTGCACGGCAGCTAACGTGGCCGCAGGTTTGGGGAGAGGTGCGGCTTGTTTGTTGCGGTTGGGGTCGAGGTTTGTGTGGTATTTTGGAGTCTGTGATAGGCACGAGCCATCCGTTTGTTCAAGTTCTTTATGGCAGGCATCCTGTTTACGGTTGGCCTGCTCCTGACGCCGCAGCTGCTCCTCGAAGAAGCGGAACTGCTCTGACTCCAGCTGCATCTTTTTCAACTGTGCCACACGCTGTTTCTCTTCCTCCAGCAAAGAGAGCCTCTGTAACTGATCTCCACACACAGCTACAGGAAGCACAGCCTGGCTCTAAAAATGCACACACACACATAAAATGACTTAAAATGCAACACAAAAAAACATATAGAAGCACATAGTCTGTGTCAGTTTTAGCTCGGCGCACTTCAGTTACTTCAGCAGCAATGCATGTGTCTTTACTGTGTGCAAAACCTAGTGCAGCTTAGATTACAAAATGGGGAACAAACCGGCTTACAGCCACAAAGAGCTGAGAGAATAGGGTGAGTTTAATCAGTTCAAGTGCACCTTGAGCTTACCTGCCTCTTCATATATTCACTGTACTCTTTGCTGTATTTTTCATGAAGGAGTTTCTTTAGTTGATCCTTGCGTGGAAAAGCCACTTCTTGCAATTTCTACAAAAAGGACGTGTGAAAATGAGGGTGTGAAAGAAACTGATATTTAAGGAATATTTTGCTCTAGGCAAGATGACAATATTATAAGTGAGACTGCAATAAAGCTTTGAAGCAGCTTGATGATAGTCATCTGAGAGATTCTCGACAATCTACAGATTTTGTAATGTTTCCAAGCTGGTATATCCGCCTTCTGTTTAAAGGGTTGCTGGCTCTGCTGTCCTAAAAAGCATAGTCGTATTATATTTCTGCACACCCCCACCCCCCAAAGGCACATCACATTAACTGGTGTTCAAACCAGCATGACATGGGGGTTTATCCACTCTCTCACTTCTACAACAAAAGAGTCAGGACAGTTTCAGGAAGAGTCACAAACCTGGAATAAACTATAAATAAAAATAGGTAATTAAGCGGAAGTGACAGACTTTCCTATCTGCAAACAAACAGAAATACTCCATTCGCCCAAAAAAAGATTTTGACCTGACATGCACCACACAGTGAGTCTGCATTTCTAGACAGAACTGCCTACGCAACAACAGTAGTACACTGAAACGTTTTCTGTGATGTCTCAGAGGGAGCGAGTGTGTTAGTGTCTCTGTGCTAATGAAGCATAATGTTAAGAAGATTTACAATGGGCCCAATGCCACCGGGCTCCATCACCCAGTGCAGGCTGCCAGGGGCTTACCTTCATTATGACTTGTTTCTCGGGGACGTTGCACTGCTGATAGTCTCGATGACTGGGGAGTTTCTCCACAAATAAACTGCGGAGTGACAAGAGCCAGCAGTGAATATACAGCACTGAATATACAATTATTTCAAATGTTCCTTCCACTTTTAAGCTGTTAGTTTACACGCCCATGTATAAGCCTTCGTATAATACACTTACTAATACACTGAGTACAGTATAAGTAACTATAAAAACAGTAATGCTTTCTAAGCAGTGATTTAAGTGTTTTTTAATTTCACAGTCATGTACACTGTGTAAGAACTGAGCTACGGTTGTTAATAACTTCATCATTTGCAGTCAGCCTGCAGCACTCCAGCTCCCGAGTCATGATTGGTCAATGCGATGCAGCTTGTCTTTCTAATATACATTAAGGTCAGTGCAACATTTTTTGCCATTTGCACTACTAGAGAAAGTGAATAGGAAAGTCAGTGTGTATGGTCAGTGTGTCTAAGGCAGCCAAAAGAGGGGCAGAATTCAGATTCAGGCGTATACAGACTTTTAAATATCACTGACAGACCGAATTCTTGTAAGGCCTGATAAACATGAGGTCAGTTACGGATATGCATAGACATGGAGCGCTTTGGTTTTGATTATCAGTTTTGCTATAACTGATATTAACAAAGGGTAGTTTAAATAAGACTGAATCTTTCACAAATGACACATCTAAATAAAATAAAAAAAACATAAGTGTTTTATGACTAAAAACATAAGCGTACTATTTCTCAACAACTGAGAAAAACGGAGCATAAGCTAGCTGACTTTAAAAGCTATTACATATTTTACAGACTTGAGAAATTGCTGTAAATGTCATCTTTCTCTCAAAGGTTCGAGTTGAAAAAATGTATGGCTTAAAAAAAGCTTTACATATACTATGTGTTGACTGCAAATGGATCATTGCATCACAATTTGTGAATAAAACAGAAGTAGAAGATTTCATACAGCATATCCTTGTAAAAAATGAATTAAGCTAACATGCTAACAGCTGTCTTAATGATTAAATGCACCGCAATTTTTCCAATTCTGTATCACATTCATTCTCTGCCTTACTGATTAAGTGTACTTCATTCATTACCACAGTTATCCTGTAACGAAGTGGAAAAGATGTGAAAGCTGTAACTGGTAAGTACGTGATAAACTTGTTGTAGAGAACGAAAGCGTTTTCTAGACTGCCCTCCTCCAGGTAGACAGCAGCCATGCGCTCCATCTCTACCCCTGAGCGGAAGTAGCGGCGTGGCGCAATGTCCTCACTGATCTCAATGTTGTAGCCCATCTTACTGAGCGCTCGCACACGCTCCACTGCTGGCAGCGTTACATCCGTATAGTCTGGCTCGGCTGCCAGCTTCTCCTGCAAATAAAGAACAGAGCTGAATCACCACATGAGAACACACACACACATTATTTAGCTCTGTTTGTTGTTCGTTCTCAGTGCTCCTTCAGAAATTTAGACAGAGCGGAAGCCCCAAGCAGTGGCCCTCGTCTCCCATGCTAACAACCGTGCAAGGAAAGAAAGAAGACTGGCTCAACCTGCAATACTTGCTGAAACTGACAACCAATTTCAGTTCTGTACATAACAATGAACAATAACGCTGAGCTTAATTGAAGCTCTACAGAAAGCTTCACAGTTGTTATTCAGCGAGGGGAAAGAGGCAAGAGGGCACATTTATCTACTGAACCAAACGATGATAACACTCTCTTTGTCTTTAATCATCTATTCATGAAGAAGGGAAGCAAAGTGTGAAGGGGGCATACATCCGTTCCTTCCTTCCCCACTCCCTCCCACTTCAGGATGGAAGGATGTGAATGACAGCGCAGCTGCACTGAGCATGCTAATGGATGAGTCAGAGACACACTCTAGCCCTTCTGCCCCCTCACACTCTTCCCCAGCACTCAGAAAACTGACCCATTAACCATCCCACCCCAAGTCCATCCCCCCCATCACTCACTAGTGAGCTGAAGCTGAACTCCTCCTCCATGGCGTATTTAGGATGCAGGCTGGCAGGCTCCGATCCTCCTGATGTCTCCATCTGTCATCTCCCAAGACGATTCCTCGCTGAGGAAAAAAGAAAGATACACGTGTCATCTCTGACATCATGGCATCATGAGCCGGCTGCTGCGAGGCCACTGGGTCGATACAGCCTCCTAAAAGGCCATAAAAGCCTGCTAAATGCAGACCTTTCACTTTACCTTCTGACTCCACCTTCCATTACTCAGACTAACACCAACCTTCATACTGAAGCCTCTAACAGTTTTTTTTTTTTTTTTTTTTTGATCAGGTATGCCGTGCTCCAGTCTCAAGTTCCACAGCCCTGCAGGGGTTAGTATTATAGCTCACTTTACCTTCTGATTCGACTCATTTATGTGCTGAATTAAGCCGTTGCCCTTCTGAGTTTGACACCTCTGCTTCAGATAGTATTCCTTAATTCATTTACAGGGTTACGTGGTTATGCGGGGGCGCGTCAGCGTCCTTAGAGAGATTATTAATTATATTATTCACTAAAACACAGCGAGTTTTTGGTCCAAAACAGCTATGCACACTTCTATTCAGAGCAGAAACTGTGCTACAGTTGCTATGACAGCTTGTAACCATGCAGAAAAAAATATGGTGAGTCATGAATATCAGTTGTTGTACACAAAAAGAGACTTGGTGGGCTTTTGCACAAAGCACATAAACTCAGCAAACCTTGGACACTTCTTTTCTATAAGGCTTTTTTTTTTTTA
This sequence comes from Hemibagrus wyckioides, assembly GCF_019097595.1. Classification (NCBI taxonomy): domain Eukaryota; kingdom Metazoa; phylum Chordata; class Actinopteri; order Siluriformes; family Bagridae; genus Hemibagrus; species Hemibagrus wyckioides. The sequence goes on along the minus strand of NC_080722.1, from coordinate 17,046,458 downwards.
CTCGTCCATCATCACTTTTGAATTTATGATAGATGCAGCAAGAACGGTTTGTTACCGAACACTGTGGCACTCAGGTTGATGATGCCATGGCAACGTGAAATGGATGTGGAGTAAGAATAAAGACCTGGTGTGAAGGAGATGTATACACGCAATTCAGCAAAATCACATCCAGCACCTCACACATCTGACTTGTCAGATTTTTCCATCAACATAAATTATATAAATCCTCTGCATGGATGAGTTGTAAGATTAAGAAAAAATCACGTCGGTCCATTTGCTGATACGTGTGTGATGTGTTCAGATAAACTGACGCTCTGGAAATGTATAAAAAGGGATTCAAATTCTCTTTTAACAGTTGAATTCGTGCTCCGTGTGTGAAAATACTGTAGACAAATACAAATACTTACTCAGGATGGTCTTGTACTATATCATTAATACAACATAATACAAGACCATCTAGTCAATTTGAGCCATTTTTAACAAAAAATAAAAATGATATACCATAAGAAAGACAATATTTACTGAATCATTGATTTATACTTCATTACCATCAATACAGGTCATACAAGGTGGTGCAGCAATTGGAAAATTCTCAGGCCCATCCCATTTAGAGACTTTTAACTACCTTTGAGTCTGTTAAAGCAAAAAAATCATACAGAATAGAAACACTGTAAACGTGAGTGAAGCAATAAGTGGTTGTACAACATACCTTTACTGCTGACTAAACAAAACCACGTCCCACACTATGCACTCACGTGTAATAAAAGGCAACTTCCATCACCTGTATTCCTAAAGCTTCAGTACATTTCTGGATTTCTCTCTAACAAACATGTTCAACACTCCAAACACTCCACTAAACAGTGCAGTGTTTTGAGCTTGGGCTTTTAAAGTCTCAACCCATATCTGAGAAACTTACAGATTTATTGTTCTACATAAAACCTTTAGAAATGTACCAGTATAAAGGTTTTACTTTTGCTTTTGATGAGTGGACAGTGTGAACCCAGTAAAAACCTCACTGCTGATATGCTCTGATTTACAGATACAATCTGATGCTGAGTGTAAAAGTGCAAAAGGAAGCATTTCGTTGATGAACATAATATACACTTAAAGGCACCTAGATTAAATTTCCAAACATTTAGGGATCATGTCAGAGCCATGGTTAATATGACTTATTCCTGAGCAAGGAGAATAAATACAGAGTCTGAAACACAGAATAACATGAATTTAGAGAAAAAAGCACGGATACCAGCAAGCATTAGAGATTCTGCATTAAAGGAGGAAGAAAATAACGGCTTGGACAGGTCAATAGATTCCGATCTTATATATATATATATATATAAAAAGGGGAAAATAATAAATAGATGCAGTTCAAAAATCTTTACCAGTAAGTGGACTGCTGGTGTCCCATGCTCGCGCTCCTGTCTTCTTCACATGCAGCACATGCTTACACAACACAAGACTCGTTCACTTGACACAAGCCGCGATTCTTTTCAACCTCTGCACTTCATAAACAACCTATTTATTCTCTCGAACAGGCGAGGTTGTCGTCAGCTATGCCTGAATCTCGCTCTTTAGCGACATATCCTGCTCTATAACATAAGCGACTGGATATTATGAACGCGTCAGCAGCCCAGAGGCGCTTTGACACATAGCGTGGGTGGAGAGAGCCAATGACACGATCCTGAGTCCTGCTGTATGGAAAGCCATACGTGCCAAACGTTCTCCGCCGCCTTGGTACTATGTGGATAAATGGAGCGTTTTTAATGCTACGATCTGGTAGACCATTTTGCCAGCTGACAAGTGTTAGCGTTAAAGACACTGATGCCGAGTTCACACTGCACGACTTTCAAAGTGGTCGGATCACTGTTGCTTTCACACCACACGACTATCTGGGGTAGCATTCAGTCGCAGCTATGTTCACGCTGCACGATGGATCGGTGACAGGAGGTTTCACACTGCACGACGATCTAGTGCAGGGGTAGGCAAGTTCGGTCCTAGAGAGCCGCAGTCCTGCAGATTTCAGCTCCAGCCCTGGAAAAAAACTCACCTGCCTGTAGCCTTAGTAATCCTGAAGACCTTGATTAGCTTGTTCAGTTGTGTTTGATTAGGGTTGCAGCTGAACTCTGCAGGATTGCGGCTCTCTAGGACCGAACTTGCCTACCCCTGATCTAGGGTAGCATTCAGTCGCGGCTGTGTTCACACTGCACAATGGATCGGCGACGGGAGGTTTCACACTGCACGACTATCTAGGGTAGCATTCAGTCGCGGCTGTGTTCACACTGCACGATGGATCGGCGACGGGAGGTTTCACACTGCATGACTTCACAATAGGAAGAATCACAGACAAGTCTGTCTGGTACGCAAACTGCGTTTCACAACCAAACATACGTGAGAAATAATAAGGAAATAACTCAAGATCAGACGTGAGATCAGAGTTCTCGCGCGAGACTGGAAATGGAACCTCGCAAAAAGTTTGCGATCCAGTTGGTCAGTGTGGGGAACAAGGATTGTGCGTTCTGTAGAATTGAACAAATGAATCATTTTGCAATGTGCTGCTGCTGATGCGGCTGGTCAAGCAAATGTTTCTGCTTTAATTCTGTTTGATGCTATAGTAAAGCTTATTTATTATTTATACTCATTTTCTTTCTGATAAAAACCTATAAACTCTATTAAACTATAATATTGTGCTCGGACCCGAAGCCATGCTTGCTGATATTGTGGTCTATAACTCCTCCCCGAACTGACCGCTGCCCTGTATCTTGCTCTCTCATTGGCTGTAGGTCATCACCGCGGTATTTTTCAGTTAGAACTCCTTTCACACTGTAAGACTGGCGACTCATCGACGACTCGCTCAGATCGCGTTTTTGGTCATTCACACTGCACGATTGCCACTCGCGTGCACGAGCTCCGATTTGCCTTGATTTTGCAAAACTAGTCATCGACTAAAAATCAGTGCTAAAATCGTGCAGTGTGAACTCGGCATTAACCGATGTATCAAATGCAAAAAAGGGCTTTTCACACCTGAAATAGTTAACCTTCATACACTTTAAACCCTAGATAAAAAGAATAATCTTGTTTCACGTTTCACACTGCTCACCTGTACCTACATTTCACACTGTACAATCCTAAATCCTGGGTTAACGCTCTTATTTTCACATTTGAGGTGACAACAACCATGAACCGTCATACGGACTGACAAACGCAGAAACATGGAAACAAACAAACCACCATAGACACAAATAACGGCTGGCGAGCATGGGACAAGGTACAAGGGAAAACAGAAAAGCAGGCTCCGCCGATTCACCTGGCAGCACCCCCTCCAGTGGTCTGGCAGGGAACTGTCCCAGTGATTCCTGACAATCATTGAGAGAAAATGTGACTAACCCCGGGTAAAAAGAGGTGCAATCAAGATTCAAAGCATTTATTGTCATGTGCACAATGAGGAAAACAAGTTTCCCTGTACAATAAAATTCTTTCTTTGCTGTCCACAGTGAATGCAAAGACAAGTACAAAAACTATGTAAAAAATAAAATAAAAACACACACAAACATAAATGCACACAAACATAATAAAAAATAAAACTATGCTGCAGAATTAGATATATAGACTATGTAAATATAGAAATATAGACTATATATATCTGTATGTGCAAGTGCACAATGTTGACTTATGTTGCAATATTCACTTATGTGCAAAACAAATGCAGTACAGTAATGTGAAAATTGAATGCAACAGTTTGTAAAATGATAGCAGCCCTGCTTCTAAATTACAAATATGAAATATATGCAACTCTTCGCAGGGTTAAAAATAGGGTGTAGAACCCTGAAAAGTCCTATACTAGACATCACTGTTGTATTAAGAAAACAACACATATCAGCTGAATAGAAAATCTCAAACATTTATCGATCGGTTTAGTCAAGTATTAAGGGTCAGTAAGCTTCACAGCTGGGAAAGATGGCCTAGAGAATGGTCTGGAAAGAGGTTTATTGTGTCAGGGGAGAAATATAATAAAGCATAATGTTTCTGATCTATGGTGAATCCTGACAATCATGTAACAACAATTTACAGTGTATGTCCACATTTTGAAAACGCAGACTTTTCTCCTTGTTTTGGCCTTCCGTCCATACTGAGATGGTAATTATGTCTGGCAAAAGTCTCCAAGTCTCCTAAGTGGATACATTTAAAAATGCTGTTTTCGCGTTGTAGTGTGGACTGAGAAAATAAAGATATTCAAAAACAATGAAGTATTTTTAGTCATGTGACACAGCCATATCAAACATTCAACTAAAAATGAACAGCTATATAATTTCAGGTAATCTGTAGCAACAACTCTCTGCCTGTCCATTTAAAAATCCATTCAAACAAACTGATAAAGTAAGTAAATAAACGCAGGATCCAAATGACACAGACCAAACCTTCTTACATTTTTACACATACGCAGTATAGTATCAGACGTTTCAGTGTGGATGAACAAGTTTTGGAAAATGTTTGAAAATAATAGTATAGATGGACAACATTTTAAAGCAGAAATGTAGCGTTCAGGTCTGTCCGGATTTATGTGGTTGTAGCCACAGTCCTGTCCACTGACTAATACTCATGTAGTGATTTTTTGTGGCATGAATGTGTTTGCTTGAGCTTATAATGACTTTTTTCTGTCTATAGAAACAAAGGACTTGCCTGCATTACGTTGCAAAAAGGACATTTTCCTTCTTGGATTGTTATTCTCTTGCCTGTCCTATTGATTGGGTATCTTATACTGGTACAGTATACTTTTACTGCTAGTAGTGCCATGCTCTCCACATGAATCTGCTTGATAATGAGAATGTATTATGGTAGAAAAGCACACTTTACACTTTTTCATTAAGATACGGCAGATAACTGGTTTCACCACTTTAACAGAACACGAAACAGAGGCAGAACGTGCAGCTGCTGGAGATGGTGTTAAACAGTAAAGCAGACATTAATGCAAGTAATGCAAAATATTCAGCCCATAAATGATGTTCATAGATTTGTTTGCTGTGTTATTCATGTATGTTTCTTTAACACAAAGGCAATACTGCACTTCACCATGCTTGCCAGTGTAAAAGTCACCAACTCATTCCACTGTTACTGGAGGCAGATACTTTGATATAAAACAGTGTAAGTTCCCAGAACTATCAGGTTTGAATTGCCCAGTGAGAAATTAAATGTGCCCAAAATTGTCAATACAATCACATACATGACAAGAGTGACTGTGGGCTTTGTCTCTGTGTGTGTGTGTGTCTGTGTGTGTGTGTGTGTGTGCACGCGTTGGACAAACAGACCACAAGGGGGCCCAAAATGTGACACAAGTTTAAAAAAACCGTGTCAGATGGGCAAGTTTGAATGCTTCTATAATTGCTTATCTGCGGAGATTTTCTGGGTACCTGATTGTCGGAAGTTTGACACCAGTGGCCTTCCATACTACAACAGATGCTGTTGTGGTCAGTATTAAAAAAAATAAATTAAATAAATTAAAATAAAATCATAAGAATAAGAATAATTATAAAATCACACTATTTATTTTTTATATGATCACTAAATATTACACTGAATATTTATTTGACTTTCTAATATTGCCTAAGTGTTCTCTTGAACGTACAAAACATCTTATTTTATGCTGATATTAAAATAATGATTTTTTTTTTTTTTTTAATAAACCTGAAACATTTTCCATCAAGTCCAACACGTTCCTGGTGCTATTCTAAATTTCTCAGCAACTTAGGCCACATTTAAGACCAACACACACTGATCATCTCTCAACATACACTCGCTAGATGGCAGGCAATCCTACTTGTTCATAACTATGCTCATTAACAGTCAGTTTTAAGTAATCAGTGTTCAGCAGTAAATGAACGATTACACTAGTTTAGGTTGGAAATCTTTATAAAAGAGTCCCTAGCTAGGCATCAAGACATTGAGAGTATCTAATATGTTAAATGTGTTCAGGTGAGTTCTTTCTACCTGTACATGTTGCCTACACCTGTGTGTCCTGACGAAGCTTATAACTTCCGGGTGTTGCGACATTCATTGCCCTGGGAGGTGCGGTAGGTGTAACATCCTCTATATGCCTGACGTCATATTATAGTTTCTTTTTCATTTCCCAAGATTGCAACAAAGGTCACTAAATGCTCGGAGGTTGATCAGTGTCAGAGAATTCATTACCGGAGAAAAGAAAACACAGCTTTACTACTTTCACACATCTTCATCATCCGGGTGACATCATCACTCATCCAGAGGGACATTCCTACACACGACACGTGTGTGAGACCGAGACAGCGCTATGGGGATCATGTATTCAGAGGTGTGTCAAAAATTAAGCTATACTTACCCATGCTCTAATTATGATCTACGGGTTATGTATATGTATCTATGTCGATGGAATGTCATTTGAAATCGTTGACCTTTTAATGACCTTGTGAATATGTTTGAAGTTAGTGCTCCAGCAGCACTTCACGTGTGAACGCTGCTTGTTTTGTTTACTGAAGGTCCTCTGATATTGGCTGATCTGTAGAGTTTATCTACACATACAATGATCTTTTCTACTTCTCAACATGGGACCACTTTATGTGGAAAACAAAAAACAACACAGACGGTCCAAGGAAGCCCTACAGATTCATTTACTTTTTAAATATCAGACTCATTGTCTCAATGTGTGCCATAATACACAGATCAGCCGTAACATTATGAACACTGACAAGTGAAGTGAATAACACTGATTGTCTCATCATCATGGCACCTATCTCAATCCATCTGGGGCATGTGCTGGACAAACAAGTCCGAGTCCGATCCATGGAGGCCTCACCTCGCAGCTTGCAGGATCTGCTGCTAATATCTTGGTGCCAGATTCCACAGCACACCTTCAGGGATCTAGTGGAGTCCATGCCTCGAAAGGTCAGGGCTGTTTTGGCAGTAATAGAGGGATGAACACAAAATTAGGCAGGTGGTCATAATGTTATGCCTGGTCAGTGTATATTGGCTATTTAGTGGAGAGGACCCATGGATTTTTTATTTTTTTTTTAATCCTGAAATTTCCACTCCCAGAACATATTTTTTATTAAAACTGACATTTGCTCTTTTTTTCCCGTAGCCTATTTGCCAAGCAGCTTACAATGGCGAACTCCACCAGGTGTACACCCTGCTCAAGGCGGATGCCAAGAATTTAAATATTCAAGATGAATTATTTGGAGACACACCACTTATAGCTGCCTGTAAGGGTGGAAATGTCAGCATCACCAAATACCTCTTGGAACACAAAGCTGATGTATCTGTAAGAAACAAGGTATTATATGGGGTAGTGTCTCAACCTTATATAGTAACCCATGTAGTCTTTTTTTTTTTAAGCTTGGTTTAAGTTGTGTGAATGTGTTTGTGTGGTGCTTGCATGGAATAATGACTTTTTGTTTTTCTGTCTATAGAAACAAAGGACTTGCCTGCATTACGTTGCAAAAAGGACATTTTCCTTCTTGGATTACCTCATGATTGTTATTCTCATGCCTATCCTATTGATTGGGTATCTTATACTGGTACAGTATACTTTTACTGTTAGTAGTGCCATGCTCTCCACATGCATGTGCTTGGTAATGTGGAGAATGTATTGTGGTAGAAAAGCAAACTTTACTCGTGCATCAGATATGGTAGTGCACTTTTTCATCAAGATAAGGCAGATAACTGGTTTCACCACTTTAACAGAACACGAAACAGAGGCAGCATGTGCAGCTGCTGGAGATGGTGTTAAACAGTAAAGCAGACATTAATGCTGTTGACTATGTGAGTAATGCGAAATATTTAGCCCCCACATGATATTCGTAAGATTTGTTTGCTCTGTTATTCATGTATGTTTCTTTAACAGAAAGGGAACACTGCGCTTCACTATGCTTGCCAGTGTAAAAGTCACAAACTCGTTCCCCTGTTACTGGAGGCAAATGCAGATACTTTGATTCAAAACAATGTAAGTTCCCTTTTTTTCCCCTTTTTCTTTTCAATGCACGAATCTATAAGTCTCTTGTTCAGTGTCAGTGATGGAGAAATAAATAAGGAACAACACATGATGAGGCGCGTAGGAAAAATAATCCATCATGGTGTGGTGTGATGTGGCCTGACGTGATTATTTTCCAACGTCATACCCCAGTGTTCTATTCCTCTTATACCACAGCCATTGGCCAATGATTAAAAGGTTTTCATTAATTAAAGAACATGTAATACATTTAATCAGTTTGCATTTATGTAGCATCTGCGAAAAATTTTATTGTTCGTCACTGACATTATAGCAGCTCCATATAGTCACTTCCTCACCAGCCTCCCTTTTTCTCTGACTTGAAACCTATCAAACAAAATCTGTTACCAAGAAAATCCTCTGTCCTGAAGCCTTTTCTCCGTGTCAGAAAACCTGACTACTTTGGAGACCTCCTCCAAAAGCAGCCATTTTAAACAAACATCTTCTTACAAAAATCTTCACCATATCAACAATTTAAAAAGAAAATTTGTTTGTGGATCATCCGCTGTTTAAATCCAGTGTAAATAGAGCACATTTAAATAAACCTTGCAGCCCGGATTAATGTCCGAAATTAATCGCTGCCTTCTTGCCTTAGAACGAAGCATTCAACCACGCTGTGGTATAATAGCATAAAATGTACCTAAAGCAAAACTAATCCATTGCTTCCTTACAGTAAATAGGATTTGTACATAATCAGATAAATTGCGATTCACTAATTGAGTCATTATAAGGAGTTTAAAAGGATAGCAGTGGCAACACATTTACAGCAGTCATAGATTTTGAAAGTACTTATAATATGAACACTAACTATGCTAATCATTACGGGTGCCTTTTTCTTACAGGATGGCGAAACACCACTGGACATCGCAATCAGATTAAAATTCACCAAAATTATAGTAATGCTGGAAAAATCCAAATGACCGCATTCTCTATTTGAGTGCAAAAGGATCGTTTCGATACGGTGAACAGCTGTGAGCACTCTGGTGTCAATGAAAAGATGTCTTCAGGTCAATAAACCAGCATACATAAGAGCTCTTAACTTTAAAACATGACTACCATTTTCTCATTTAAACACTTTGAAACAGACTTTTTCCACAGAGGTTTTGTTCTGTATAGCTTTGGGAGAAATATTTGTTGACTAGTTAACAGTATTAGGTATGGAGTGTTCCACAGGGTTGATAGGATAAGGCTGGATGCAGTCTTCATGTGTAAAATGTTTAGTGTTACTGATGTTTTGTGTTTAATGTTTCAGGGTTGGCTGTACTTTTTTTCTCTCTCTCTCTCTATGATGGCAATTCATGTGATTTGTTTAAAGAAATGTTTCTCGCACAAGTATTGCGCATTGGATTTTACATATAAATGTTTATAAACATCAGAAAGTGTATGGTTTTTACTGATGAATTTCACATGATTTGAATGCTTCTAATGTTGTGTTAAGCTTCTGTCATTTTCAATGTCCCTAAATCTAACAGTCATTTTCATTTTCTCAAACAAGTAATATTAGCACAACTCGCTTTTCCAGTCGTTCTACAATACATAACCGCACTAATGTTGAAATGTTGAGGTCTACAATGAATGTGAGCCACAATTTTATTTGATTATGAATGTTTATTGGGTTTGAGTCCACTGATTTATAAAGTAAGTCAAATGATCTTTCAAGGAGAGAGGGGGGAAAAAAAAAAGCTTGAGAAAGTGCCTTGAGAAAATTTAAAATACAATCTCGCAATCCAAGAAAAATCAAACATTACTTCATAATTAGAGGCTAAAAGGCTAAAATCTGTTCAGTTCACATTAAACATAGTGTACCCTGTGAAAAACATTAGGGAAAGTAGTGTCTTATCAACACTTGGCTCAGTAATCACTTAGATACATTCACAGCGCTTGTGCTAACGGCATGTTTACTGATCAAATGTGTTAGATGATGTCGGATAAATCTGAGGTCAAACAAATCATGTAAAAGGAAGTAAAAATGTTAATGCCATAATTCCCGGCTAAGGATTCTGTCAGAGATGCATAGTGCTTGTTGTTGTAGAGTTAGAAACTAAAAATGCTTAAAAATTTGTTGCTAAAAGGCGTTCAGACGTTTTGTCTCATCAGCTTGATCATCGGTTCGTACATCTCCTGCGGGGCGTCCAGGCCCCAGATGAAGTCCAAGTGCTCCCAGTGCTGGATGTTGCGATGAAACACCAGGTTGGGGATCTGTGTGAGCAGCAATGCCATGTCCTTTGGGTCTGCCAGCGTGTCATGTCCCCCGGACCACAGGGCTGTGGGCACCTTCATGTCCCGCACGTAGTACAGAGGAGGAGTTGACTGATGTGAGACAGTTCAGAATAAGCTATGAGAGACCTTCAACAACTAATATTTGTGCTTCTATAATGATTTCTGCTTGTAATTTGTTGGAAACCTGTGATAGTGTCATGGACATTTGGTTTTTAAAAACTAGTCAAACTCTCCCTTACCTGATTATAATGAGCCATATTTCCAGCCTTTCCGTAATCATATGCCATCAGTTTCTTACTCTTTATAGCCTGCGAACAAAATTATCCATGAAACATTTGTCACTGTTTCAACTATAATAGAGTAGTTGCATGCATCCTTGTGTAGTGAAGATCTCTATTACAGAAAATACAGGGCTATTGATAGGTCTTATAACATTTCTATGATTATTGTACAGAATATCCCCAAGGAACACTGAAGCTGAGTGTAAATACTTTCAAGAAAATTTATAGTACAGATAACTTAATAATGTAGTGGTTTTCCATCCATTGATTTTCTATACTGTTGCACTTACTCTATACTTCCTACACAGAGTAACACAGGGCCTGGAGTCAGGCCTGGACAGGGTGCCAACCCAAAGTAGGGTGCAATCACACACACAGACACACACTCACCCACCCAATCACATATTGCAGTCAATTTAGAGACGTCAATCAGCCTAAAACTGAAGCACAGGGAGAACATGCAAATTCCTTGTGTACAGGGCGAAGGTGTGAGTGCTAACCATGTAGTGGTTTGCTAACCATGTAGTCGTTTTATTAAATGTAACATATAAACCTAAAAGTAACTAACTTCTAAACTGGCTTTTCCATAACTGGTCTAATCCTCTAGAAGATGACTGCTAAAATACCGCCATCTTACTGAAGCTAATGAGGAAACTCATGTGTGTTTTAGAAGCATGGCTACATTTCTATTCCTTATTATGAAGTTTTGTATTACATACAGTAGATGCTGAGGTATACAACAGAAATGAATATAGACTTGAGATGATGTGAACCGTGCTGACCTGAGCCCAGTGCACCATGTTCTGGACAGAGGTTCCGGCTGGACAGTGTGTCGTGTACACAGGCGTTCGGGTCTGATGAGAGAAAGAAGAAAGAAAATCCTATAGCTATGTACTAGGATTGAAAATCACTCGTTTGCACTAGAGGAAATACAAAACTGAGGACGAAGACATGCAGCTGAACAACTTACCATGTTCAGGTTTCTCTCATCGAAACCACATAAGAGGAAAAATATGTTTCCACACAAAACGCTGATTGGTTTCTTGCTGCAGAACTGGGTGGCAAAAAACTTGATGAGAGTACTCTGAGGTAAAAAGTCTTTGTTCCCGAATAATTTCTGAGAATTAAAGAGAAAATATATTGAAACATTTGAGAGGAGTGTCAGTGATGTGCAATAGTGGATGTGAAGTGCTCATATTCACCCAGATGACAAACTCCGGGAGGATACTCAGTTTGCCCATAGGACTTTCTGTGAAGGCCACTGTGGCTACAGGGGCCAGTGCGAAAAACATCTTTATTTTGCTAGCCAGCTCTGGCATTGTGGAAAATGCCATAAAGGCTGCAAAAGCACAAACAGATCATGTCAGATGCAAGATTAGGCATAGCATCTTGTTGCATAATTGGTTCTTGGTGCTTCACGTAGTAAACCCTACACAATTCTTCCATAATGTTGAAGTAATGCTTTCTAAATAACTTCCGAAAAATGTCGTGTTTTTTCAAGTGAAGAGAACACATTTTGTGGTTCAATGTACAGAATTGAGCAATAAAAAAAAGATCACAAGCCACATCTGCTTTTATAAGAAATCATGCTCGGTGGATTCATTCTAGCATCACGGGATGGGATCTTAATATATTACCAATGGTGGTTCCCTGAGAATGGCCGACATAGAAAATCTGCTCCTGTCTTGTGGTTTTTGTGATGAAGTTTATTACTGCTGGAAGGTCCTTCTTAGCCATTTCATCATGGCTGCCATAAAGACACAAAATAACAACAAAAAGAAAATGAAATGAATGGTGAAACCTGGGTTTACATGAAACATTACTTAGTTGCAGCTCTAGTTAATGAATCAGTATTAAACAGACCACTTAGTTATATTCAAATGCTTAAAAAAATGGTTTAGATTTGTACTGCAAGTGAAAGTATTGCCTCCGTTTTTCTTTTTATAGTTTCATTTCCTTTCTTTTTTTTTAATGTGAATTTTAAATGTTAAGAAAATATTTATATCTTCATTTATACACATTTATATTTGTGTATTTCTTATCTCCTTGCACTTTTTTGTGCTTATATTTGAACTGTTTTCTAGTCATATTTTATTTATCCTGTGCATTAGATTTCATATTATTCCATTATTCAATCTTTAATACTCGATTGTGCATTTGTTATTATTATTATTATTATTATTATTATTATTATTGTTGTTGTTGTGTAATCATGTTGGATAAAAGGCTAAATGAATATGTGTGACAGTAAAACGGTAAACCCACCTAAATTGCCAGTACTCTTTTTGGCCAGGGGTGAACTTGACGTGTTTTCTTGACCAGGTGTTCCCACGGCTGTTTCCGATCCACACATCAAACCCAGCATCAGCTAGCAAAAAACCAAGGCTGGTGTTGGGAAGGTTGGTCACCCAGTTACTTCCTGCGGCCAGGAGCCCATGCTGAAGGAACACCACAGGCTTGGGTTCTGCCACAAACAGGAAAGAGAAGCAATAAACGGTGGTGGCTTAGTCATTAAGGCTCTGGGTTACTGAGCAGAAGGTCATGGTTTTAAACCTCAGCAATGCCAAGCTGTTGGGCCCTTAAACAAGGCCTTTCACCCTTTTTGCACCAGGGGCACTGTGCATTTATTAATCATTCTCATGTCTCACACCTTATGAACTTAAGGTGTTTCCATAATCTCCCACATAGCAGTGATTTTGTGTGCAGCCAGCAGAGGGAATATGTGTACCAGCTTTAGACCAGTCGCCCACTGCATTTCCACATTTACTTTTGGGACGCTTTATCACTGATCTCCATCAGAAACAGGAAGTAAGCTGGTCCTCTCCGGAGCACAAACAGAGCCTGACCTGATAGGAGTGTTTTACTTCACAGCAGCCATTCTTGGTGCTCCATCCCCCACTCCATACCCCATAACCCAAAGTCACAACTCAACCTGCAAAACTGAGGTTTACCACTTACTGCATAACTGACTAGCAATCTCGTGTGAACGCAAAAATTGTGCAAGATTTAGCCACACCGGACATGTGAGAGGAAGTACAGTCGTGTGAAAGTGTCGATTCAAACCACTTTTCGATTTCAGATGACTTGACTGTTGCATTTAAGACATAATTAAGGAACTGAAGAGAAATGTGTTTAAAAAGCGTTTCAAATACATCAGAGGTCTAGATGGACGTCTGCCATTTTATAGCAGCTCCCTTAGGGTTTTCTTTGTTTTTTTTTACCTTAACTGTCTTTTTTCATTTGCCCTAACTTGTAAGCCTGAATGACATCTCTTCTTTCTTCCAGAAATTGTTTAGTTTTGGTCTTTTGTTCCTCGGGGGCATGTTGTACTCTATCTATCCCATGTGGCATGGAGAAGTGGGACAGCCGGAAATGAGTTGCGTCTCCAGAGCTGCTGCTGAGCTCTAAAGCTTATCACACTGAATACGCTCGACACCACTACACTCATCAACCAACATAAACTGTTTGAGGAGCTTTTTACTTATTTATCACACATCAGAATTCGTCATTCGCAGATAACAGACATTTTACCCATCATACACAGCTACCAGAAAGCTCATAAACATAAAGGAATCACTTCAAACCATACACACTTCGACTTATTGACAATAAGCTTAAATACCCAGCCTCGCATCTAGCTCTAAATTCATTAACTAAAAAAAGAAAAAAAAAACCCCATGGCACATGGCCGAGGATCCTTTCAGGGCTCCAGTCTTCTAACAGATTTGTGTCAGTGAAACCATTTCATGTTGGTGTAAAGAACTGAGGCTGATATCCAACAGCTGAAATGGTTTTTCCGTGCCAGTAGTTTTCCCCTGGTAAAAATATTATATGCGCGCAGCTTTTAGAAATCACTATGCTCATTAATGAAATATGGAGAATATAAATGATGAAGGAACAGAAGGACGATTTCCACCAGCGATATTTTACTGAACTGTAGATGCCGAAATAGAGTGAATGCAACCTTGAGCAATTTGTGTCATAAACCTAAGTGTATAATCGCCCCTGAATCATAAATATGTCCAAATAAAACCTGGTTATCAAACATGTCTCCTGCTGCATTGAATAAGACTATACTGTGTGCTTGAACTTGGTGAGTATGAACCGTCAACCTGTGAATAGCTCAAATAAACGTGTTTGCTTGCAACCTTTTCTTGAAAGAGGTCTGACCCAATAGATCTATTTAATTCATTTAATCAACATGCATATGGAGTACAGAGGTGGTCTATAAAACTGTGGCTCACAAGCACAAGACTAAAATGTTACTTAAAACCAAGGTCACGCGTGGGTTGCACCTTCTGTTCAAGCATGGTTTTATAATAGCATGAGTGATCCTCCCCTGCACAGGGAAAGCTGACTAATCCTAAACCCACTTCTCTTTTGCTTTGTGGTGGTGTGACTATTTCGAAATGCAGGATGTTTGAGAATGTGTGAAACCATGTTTGAGTGTGTTATTACTTCTGCCCTGTTACAGAGGAAGGGCTGATGTGAAATCCATGCAAAAAAAAAAAAAAAAAGAGCCACAGAGCGTCAAAAACCAGGCTCATGTATCAAGATTAAGCGTCCAGTTAAGGGGTTTAAGAGCCCACCATGTCTAAAATCTCACCTTGCTGGAATTTACTCTGGATGCCGTGTGGTATCCTGTTGACGCTCAGGATGTAGCCGTCCTCAGTGACCACCTCGAACTCTTCCGCTGGATAACCCCAGTGTCTGATGATCTCACTCTGTCAAACGCAGTCACAACCAATAAATCTGAGCAAAGTCCAAGTGGCACATCAGCAGACTGACAACAGTGTGAATGCAAATGGAAAATCAACGGCAAGCATTAATCATAATTCATGCAGTAAAATAATCAAAAAACAATCAGCAGTTATAACGCGAACACAAAGTGCTGCAAAAGGTTTTTAATATAATTCTTTGTCTCTTATAACATGAACAGTCCCCCCCCCCCAACACTTTGGACTGTGATGTCATTTATTGTAATACACTAAAAATAAATATATGTGAATCACACTAAGCTCTGTGGGTGAAAGGCCTGAGACTCCGTGTCTCAATTACATACACACTGATACAGTGTTACAGTCATGGTGAATCTAGAAGTGAACCATTTACAGACATCCAAAAATTGATATAGCAAACAGATTGTGACGCCTGCATATATTCACAATATGCAAAATATTTAAGTGTCGAACTAAAAGAAGTGTTTATTTAGAGTGATGAGATCTTTTCCAGACATTTCTCTGTTCACATGTACTTATATTAGACTTTATAATTCTGGAGGATATCATTTAAACCAATTTGGCATAGAGTCATAGAGGTGTAGTGGGTAGTTCTGTTGCATCACAGGGTTCCTGGTTCGATCCTGAGCTCATGTTAGTCATGAGTCTATATGGAGTTTCATAAGTTCTAGCCGTGTCTGTGTGGGTTTCATCCCTGAATCCTGGTCGGTGGACTGACTATGCTACATTGCCCTAAGGAAGTGGTGTGTGTTTGTGTTTATTGTAACTCTGACAGGATAAAGCACTTACCGATGATCTTAATGCGAAGCTGACTATCTTTTGATTAACGTTTGACTGCCGGCGCAGTTGAAGCCAAGTGTTTAAGTGCGTTTGGAATGTGATGCATCCATTTAATGACGTATCCAATTACTTTTGCCACATAATAACAGTTCACTCACATGCCCATTATTACACAACGGCATGAGGCACAATCCCTATAAATAGAATACATTTCCACTGCAGTGAAAAGTAATCCATTTGTCACTTCAGGAGCAGTTTTAATTCTGTTGTCTGGAGTTAACCCCCCCCCCCCACACACACACACACCCCCACCCCACCCCCCGCTCTAAATATGAAATGCATTCTAATCAGGAACTTCAAAGAAATTGTGTGAGCCTGCTGGTTCCAGGGCCGCCGTGCAATCTCCTCATGCATAATTAAAGGCACCGCAATTTCCCACTCCCCCCGGGGCCTGCAGTCTGCACGCTCTACTTTAGGCCACTTTAGGATAAACCCACTGCTGCCTCACGCTTATCTCTCTCTGTCTCTGCTCACTCCTAGTTCTGAGCATGAACCACGGCAGCGCTGAGGAGGGGGAAAAAGCAGCTCTCAAACACTGAAAGCCAGAAGAGAGACCTTGAACAAGTTCACAGCTAAAAAAATAAAACTAAAATACATCCAACTGTTTCAGAGAAAACCTTTGGCATATAAATCAATACGCTTATCTGATTTAGTTTCCTTGATTTGCTATAAATTGGTTGTTTAACTGTGCAAATGTTTAAACAGTGATTGTGGTTTTTGCCAGCAGTTTTAAGAGAGCAGCACTTTGCCTGGTTTTCGCACGTTCACAGTGTCTTTACCTATTTATAACTCATGCTGCAATTTACTTGGAATGACTGATATTAAAGTCAGAATTATTTTATTTTTTATACCTTAATAGGCAAAGTATCCAGAGAGATACAACACATAAAAAACAAAATATCCAATGAATGAGTTTCTGCCTGGTTTAGGGTTAACCTTTTCTTTATTATTTTTTTAAAGAATGACATGTTTAATCCCAATAAAATTACAATTAAAGTTGTGGAACATTTGCAAAACAAATTTGTTCCTGTTATCTCTTATTTTATAACTGTCATAGCCACACCAGCCTCTCTTTTTTTTCCTCTTAAAGTTAATAAGCTACGTTACCAAGAAATCACAAAACCATCCGTCATGAAGACTCATGACAGAAAGTGGCTGCTTTCAGACAGATACAAAAAACTTCAACATTCAAAATCTGAAATCAATTTCTGCTCACAGAAAACATGCCAGCGTCTGTCATACTAGTCGCATAATTACACAGAAAATTCTACATCATTGTGAATATTGTGCATTTCTTTCTCTTCCTGTTTCTTGCACTTACACACACACACACACATATAGAGGGAAGAAGGTTCAAAAAGGCTAATGGTTCAATAGAATGTTCAATTCTCTTTCGCATCTTCAAAGGTTGCCATAAATAGCACAGTTGCAGAATATAATTTTTGAGTTCTCAGAAGGCCGGTCAACAGTGCACACTGCATGATAGGATTTTTAGTGATAACAGGTGTGCTCTGTATGCAACAGTGGATCACAGGGTCAAAGAACAAAAGGTTTCAAAAAGAGAGAGATTCCCCTGGATCACCCCCCACACACACACACGCCCCCCCCGCCCCCCACCCCCGCAGTCCCATGGAGATCACATGCTAAAGTGGGAACATTATGTTCCATGTAAAAAAAAAACAGCATGCATCAAAAATGCTAAGCAAACTGTAACAGTCTGAAACGCATCATACAGACAAATAATGAATACTTACAATATTCATATTGATTTCCGGATCCAGCTTCCTGGTGTTTCGTAAAATAGGCTGTGTAGCTTGTACCAGGCAAACAGCAAACAGTCCCATACATAACTGTAGCCACATGATGTCTGCAGATCAAACCAGAAAAGAGTGGCATGATTCTAAATAATATTTATATATATATGTATACATATTCATATACATATATTGGGTCAGTGTAGTTTTCTAAAAATGACATTCATAAATGATATTTTATCCCAGAATATGCATTTTTAGCTAAACATGGAAAGGTAAGGAAATCTAATAAAAAACAATATTTTCCCCATTTTGCTCCATCAGTTTATGATCAGAGTTTTTTGCTCCATCAAAGTACACACTGGCGAAGTCTCATACTGCAAAACTACTTTATTAAATAGTCCCCTTGTCTTCAATATAGTACTGTAGGTATGTGGGACACAGTACTCATTGAAATAAAACTCATTAACCTTCTCAAAACATTAACATTATAAACATCTCTACACATTTCAGTGTGCATCAGTAAAAGTATTAAGATGTATAGTAAATAAAACATTTTCTGTGACTGCCGTGATTTAAGTTGTAAATGATGTGATGAAGAAGTTAAGTAATAACAGGTACATGACATGGTTTAATAAATACAGATGTGTGTGTAACAACATTGTAATAACACAAACAACACACCGCTTATTGACGATGGAGTTACTGTACATGTTATTTACCCCTGTACTACTGCTATTCTACAAGAAGTGAAATGCATTTTTTTAAATAAACTATTAAACAGCTAATAACTACAGATCTAAACATTTGGTAAACACTCACCTATTCTCCGTAAACTGCGTCCTGAACTCTTCCGAGACTCAAAGCGATTTCATTTTCACCCCATCCGTGTTTCTGTTAATCCCGCCTTCTCTTTCATGTGATTGGCTCGATGTATACTGCGTACGTACGTGATTGGCTGATTGTAAATAACGGACGGTCTGCTCGACGAATTGTCTGTGTGTCAACTACTAGCTGATGAGAGAGTGAGGAAAGGGCAACTATTGGCTAATCCTGCAGTAGAGGCGGGGTTTTGTGAGAAACCCGGTAGGGCAAATGAGCCTGCTTAGAGCCATGTGACTCCTGTCTAATCTCTCTCTCTGTCAAAACACAAGTATGCATTAGGTCTATTGTTAACCAAGGGAAAGTTTTAGTTGGCCAACAGCATAAGTCTGGAAGAGACAGGGCGTGCTTATAGTATTATATTTAAGAGACATTTGACGGTCAAGAAGGCAACATCAAGCTCATGTTATCACTGTAATTAGTGATCTTTCTCAGTATGTCCCGAGTGCTTATAGTTGGAGCTGGACTGACAGGAGGTGTGTGTGCGTGTCTGCTGCGCCGCGGAATGGCTAATAACCCACTTCACATAGTGGTGTGGGACAAGGCGAGGGGAGCAGGTTAGCAAACCCCACTCAGTGGTTTTTATTAACATCCAGCATGAACTGAGATGATGGTCGTGTGTGTTTTAGGTGTGCGGGTCTGTTTTAAAGAAAGACGCTGTATGTGTAGCATATATAAAAGATTAATAAAAAACGGTAATTGACTAGCTGTGAAGCTAATGTAGCTACATTACAGCGGGTTTGTTTACAGCGTTTTTAGGGGGTGGAGCTAAACGCTTGCTCAAAACCCGGTTGCCAAAGCCTGCTTGAACTGTCTCTTGATGACGTCATGCGCACATTAGCATATTCATGACGCCATCGCGTCATATTCTGCATAATATGAGCCTCCTGTTCTCTGTTCTGAAATACTGTATTTTAACACCAACAAATTCCCAATAAAGCTGTTATTATTTACATTGTTTTGTTTCTGTTGTCAGACAGTGGAACGAGTATAAAATAGTGACTAAGTCAACGTTTTAACCAGCAGTCGTTTCCAAATCTTTTCCCTGCTGCAGCTTTGTGCTGCTAAAAGCCTAATTTCATACCAGAAATGTTGCCTGACAAAATCACTATATGCTTAAGTTAAAAACAATGATTTCATATATACACCGATCAGCCATAACATTATGAGCAGTGAGAGGTGAAGTGAATAACACTGATTATCTCCTCATCATGGCACCTGTTAGTGGGTGGGATATATTAGACAGCAAGTGAACATTTTGTCCTCAAAGTTGATGTGTTAGAAGCAGGAAAAATGGACAAGCGTAAGGATCTGAGTGAGTTTGACATTGATGGCTAGACCACTGGATCAGAGCATCTCCAAAACTGCAGCTCTTGTGGGGTGTTCCTGGTCTGCAGTGGTCAATATCTATTGAAAGCTTGTGGGGTGTTCCTGGTCTGCAGTGGTCAGTATCTATCAAAAGTATCCTTTAAGCCCTGTAGGTTGCAACATACAAGACTTAAAGGATCTGCTGCTAACATCTTGGTACCAGATACAACAGCAAACCTTCAGGGCTCTAGTGGAGTCCATGCCTAGATAGGTCAGGGCTGTTTTGGCAGCAAAAGGGGGATAAACACAATATTAGGCAGATGGTCATAATGTTATGCCTAATTGGTGTATTTGCATGTAAAATGATCACTTGGAGAGAAAGATAGAAGTGAAAGAATGCTTTTCTTATTTTTCTCTCACACAGCCTCAGTCTCGGTAACAAACCACAAGAAGGATGTTCTGTTTCAGTGCTGGTGACTTTTTATGAAAAGTAGCTAAGATTTGTGCAAAAAACGTCACTAGATTTGTTGCTATGTGCTTTAAAAAAACAACCTAACTAACTAATAAAGGGGTAACTAAAGTCTAAATTCACTAAAGGGGTCTGAAAAGTCACTAAATCTCGGGACCAAGTTGCAAAGTTGGCAACAGTGGTTCAACGTGTCTGTAGAACACACCAGGTAATGTCATAGATTCATTTGCATGTTGACTGGATTACTGTGGTCATGTGCATATCAAAGTGTGTTACATTAAGAAGCCTGACACCATCAGGAAGATGATCACTGGAGACAATGTTGCTGCACTGTCAGCATTGCATGACAGGGATCAATCAGCTAATGTAATTTAATGAACACTGCTCATGATGCTGGATGTTGTGATACAAATCAAATTTTCTTTAACATAAGACTAACCTTATTGATATACTGGCAGCTGCAATTGTTCATTTTAATAATGATAGAATATTTGTGTTTTTTAAACTGTCTAAAGCTATACATTTCCAATCATGTGTCAACAGCACAATGCTAAAACCCTACTGAGCTTCTGTTATTGTTCACACCTAGCATTTGAATGAGGGAAAATGTGATCTCAGTGACTTTGTAACATGGTTGTTGGTGCCAGACAGGGTGGCTGCTGGGGTCCTGGCATTTTCATGCACAACAACAGACTCTAGATTTTACACAGAATGGTGTAAAACAAAAAGAAATATTGCAAAGAAGAATTGCCAGACTGGATCAAGCTGAGAGGAAGACTATGGTAACTAAAATAACCTCTCTAACCATGGTGAGCAGAAAAGCATCCCAGAATGCACAAAATGTCAAACCTTGAGGTGGTTGGACTACAATGGCAGAAAACCACACCGGGATCAACTTCTGTCAGCTAAGAACCGAAAGCTGAGGCTGCAGTAAGCACAGGCTCACCTAAACTAGACAACTGAAATTTGGAAAAATTTTATCTTCAACATCCTGTTCCCATGAGCCTGCTTGGCATGCTCCACATTCTGATATGGTTCTCGGTTTAAGACTGATGTCATTATTAAACCTCAGTCCTATTTAACTCTGTAGATGGCAGTTTGCAAAATAAGAGTCAAAGGCTAAAAGCAAGGAAGAAAAAATTTGAGATGAGTATGTGTGAGCTGAAAATAAAAGTGGAAGAGGGGAAGAATAAATGGAAGTACAATTGCAGCATGTGCTCATATACCAAAATGGACCTTCTTTTTTTTTGGGGGGGGGGGGGGGGGTTGAGGGAGGTGGTGGTTAAAAGGGGTGGAGAAAAGTTCTGGGGCAGCAGTTCTAACTAAATCTGTTATCTAAGTTCTAAGATAAAAATATAACTGTACATTTTCCAGGGGGAAGAATGTCTACAAGCAGAAATCCAAATAATTTGTTTTGCACAGTGGACCTCGGTGCTCAGTACATCACTGCCACACCTTATTATTCCAATATTCACAAAAGGTGGTTCTGTCCTTAGGTTTTTCAAATTATTTTACAATATTTCCTTGTAATCTTGCAGAATTTTCATTTTGATTTTTTCTCTATCTAGTTTTTATCAGGAACTCCTGACACATGGTATTTTCGAACCGCTTGAGGCTACAGTGGAGGGCATGATGACAATGGAGGAAGGCACTGTACACTACGTAACTCCTTCTGGGATGTCGTCCATTGTTAAGCACTATCTCAAAGAGTCAGGTTAGTGCTCCTCAGCTGTAAATGAACACACACAATCTTAGAGAAAAGAGAGAAGCCTATGGGACTCTGGGTTTGTCCCAGTTGGAGAATGCTACAGCAGATGTTTTCCCTCTTGCAAAAGTTAGAAGAACTAAGCAACCAGAAGAACTAATGAAAGATGATTTTATAAGTTGAAAATTGTTGCTGAAAACTTTATAACTTCAGCTAGTACATACAAACAGAAGTGGAACTATATAATATTTCTAATTATGTTTGCATTTTTATGTAATGTATACCTTTACCTTTATAAACTAATTTTGAACTTGAAATCTGGGCTTGACTGCTACTGAGTAAATCACAGGACAGATGATTTTATGCTCAGACGTTGCTGTAACATATTAATCAATTCCTCCCAAATCCTATTATTTACTAAAAAGCAGTGGTGGGCCGTCATTTTTCTGTTTTCCGTCCTTTGATTGGATCGCTGGAGTAATCAGAGGCAGTGAACCGCACAAACTAAATAATAAATATATTTTAACTCACAATGGCTGACAGAGGAGAAGAAATCGATTTGGTCGCAGACATCCTTACAAATGCATTTTCAAGGCGGACTGTAATAAAATTGACTATTCCTTGTGAGGTGTGAAATACTATAGCCTAATTTCTTTTTTACTTTGCTATTTAACGGTTGATTAGAATCTATTGCCGTGGCGTCATAATGATGCTATAGAGGTGATTTCATTCAGGAAGGCCTAGGTGTGAAATGCACCGCCCACCACTGCTAAAAAGCATCCTTTTCATCATTTAAAAATGAGACATGTTGATACTGTTCTCCCTGTGCTGCATATAATTTATTTCATGACTAAGTCACTTTAGTGTTCGTGTCCTCGTATTTAAACACAAATGAATATATGTATTTGGCCTCTGCCATGTTGCCTGAAAGCAAATTTGACTCTGATACATTATTCAACCAACATTTTACTTCTTTGGAAATCTTTGTCTAATTTCCTAGAGAGAGCAAAAGGTCATTTGGCAAGGCTGTGTACAAACCCATGTTATTAGTTATTATACTGATATTCGTGACTTAATTCTGATTTAATAGTCAGGGTAGAACGTTTCTGATATTTTCAGTGTGCAAGAAAAAAGACCAAGCTGTGAGGAAGACATAGTTTCTTTATATAGATAGTTTTCTTTATGTAGTTTATAATAAGACTAAATCGTGTGTGAAGCAACAATGTTATGACTCCTTTTACACTAAATTTGATATTAAGATCTCGTGATGATATTACAGTTTCAGACATTGGAGTCGTCAGCAACCTATCTGACCATAGCATATGTGGTCGTTCCTAAGTATTTTTTTCCAGTCCATTATCCTCCCCGCAAAAATATAAATACAGACGTTGTATGTAACGCTACATACTCCTTCACATGCACCGCTGCTTGTCTAAGCCTTTCATGGTTTGAGTCATAAGTGGGCGCTTTCTACTCTTGTTTCAGAATCAGAGGAAATATTTAGCATGTTTAACTTTTAGCATATGTGCTGAAAATGACTTTTCTTGAGTCCCCAACTTTCCACTAGTTTTCAATTGTTTTGATGTTTTAAAAATATTGTCAGCTTTGTTTCTCTGCACCCGCGCAGGAGCAGAGGTGTTCTTCGGTCATCAAATCACCCACGTTTACCGCAGAGGGCTGTGCTGGGAGGTGCACCGGAAAGAGGGCTCACCAGAGCAGTTTGATGTGGTGGTTTTAACTATGCCCATCCCACAGATACTACAATTACAAGGAGACATTGGCTCCTGTAAGTACCTTATACAACATGTGTGCACATACATCAGTAAAGTCATTTCTGTACTTTTTCTGTACATTTGCTCACTGTTAAAAATGTGGTTAGGATAGCAGTTCAGTAGATGACTAGATACTGTTCAAGTATTTATATTTTTATATTTTATGTATATGATAAATGTGATGACGGTAAATTAGAAAGTATACATAATGTGTCAAAATTATATCAGTTCAAAGTGGACGTGTATAGCCAGAAGTGAACTGAAATAAAAGTCAGAAAATTGTACTCAGCTACGAATTTTGGTTTGCAAAAAACACACAAAAAATCCACTGAGGTCAAGACTAGAAAAATGGCTGATATTTTTTCCAATTTTTAACTGTCCAATTGTGGGTGAGACCGTGCCCTATGCAGCCTCTTGTTCTTGGCTGAAAGGAGCAGAACCCAGTGTGGTCTTCACCAGACTGTCTGATACCAATAACCTTGACATGGTCAAAGTCAGTGAAATCACATTTCTTCCACATTCTGATGTTTGATGTGAACATTAAGTGAATCTCCTGAACTGTATCTGTATGATTTTATGCCTTTTGCTTCTTTCACAATTTGCCCTGAGTGTAGACTGTATATCATATACATTATGGTCTACTGGTCTATGCAGTAGAAGTGTGTATCAGCCATCTCTGCTCATGTATCCACAAAGGAACTTCTGCTCTAAGTTGGAGAAATAAAGAAAGACTGGTTAATAATTTTAAGGCCATCAGCAGAATTAATCTAACTAATCCCTTCAGGTATTGGACAAGATATTAGATGACACTATCGCTACATAGTACTATACTAGTAATAAAGTAAGGAAGAAATTAATAAGATACAGAGTAATCTGCAGGCTTTGGAATCCGACAGAATGAATGTTTCCACCTTGTACACCTCAGTAAGAAGCATTTCCCTCACACAGCTGATGAAGAACTTTTATCCCTTAACTCCCATTTCTTGTGAACCTACTCCAAAATTTTCCCTCGTTTTAACCTTTCCAATGTGTATATATAGCACACTGGATGAATAGTCTCTCTCCAAACATCGCAGTGCTGTCACCTGCAAAATGGAAGGAACATTATTCACCCATCCCACTGAGACAAAATGAGTTCTGTTTCCAGCACCTCCAAAACAATAACACACAATAATCCCATTTTATTTCTATACCAATGTTGGAATCCATCACTTTGAGTGGCATGGTCACACATGGCAGTTAGACTGTGTATCCATTAGCCTCTTCCCTGGTTTCAGATGTATTCTCCTGCCTCTCCTGACAGTCAGCTGATTGCCCAGAGGCTGGAGTGGGACTGCTGAGAGTGCTGGCTCCTTCTGGCTGCATCTTTAAATTGGTCTCCAGCTGTCTGGCTACACTGCAAACCTCTCATCGGCATCCAAATTTGTATTCGCAGTATGAAGTCCTAAATCCAACACGCTTATTTGAAATGGTAAAACAAGAGTCCATAAGGCCAAATATGGAAATGGGGAGGGGAGGCAGGCCAGGGCCTCTGGGGTGCGCGGTGGTTCTGGGAAACAGTGAATAATGGAAGGAGCGAGCAGAATGTCATTGCATCTGGAGCGAAAAGTAGGGGGGAAAAAGCCGCATCACAAATTAGATAGTGGACGGAAAATGGAATGAGACAGCTGAAAACGGTGGTGGAATTGCTATCGAGGAGAAGGGGAGCAGAAGAAGGGCCGAGTCAGTTGCTCTTTCAACACTGTTGACACAGTCCCAAATGACTAGGCTGTAGCTGCTGAAAAATTCATGTAAAGTGGTCTAGATGGAGATGGAAGACTGTGTCATTACCGTTACAGAACATGTGTGTGTATGTGTGTGTGTATGTTGTGGAAGAGGGTTCAGCATAAGGTCTGGAGAAATTAGGCAGTATTTTAGGAAACCTATTAGAAGCAAGATCTCTTTGACGGTATATGATTTGCCAACATATTATATACAAGGATGTGATATAGCATATGTTTATATACAGTAGAGACTATATGACTATACAAAAAAGACCATATTATAACTGAAGTCTCAGTTAAAATGGCAGTGTTGTGCAATGAGTGTGAAAAGATTGACAAGTAAATATATTGTGAGTATAAGTGTCATGATGCTACCTTATACTAAGCATTAAACATAGATATTAAGTCCAGTAATACCCAGTAATCATTTTCCCAGAGAGCTGGAGGAGGATGGTTAGGGCGAGGGTGCAGGGTGTCATTTCAGTTTATCTTAGGTGGCTTGCTGAGCAGAGACACGGTTAAGATTCAGAGATAATGGCTTAAATTGTTCCTCCTTTTGTGTTCATTCATCACTGTGTGATAAGTTCTCTTCAACACTTGTCTTGAGGGGAAACGGATGATTTAGCATTTGGGAAGCTCCAATAAATACATTATTTAAACGGTCATTTGTCAAGCCGTGTTTTTTAAACCCCCTTCAACCTATCTAGGTATTTTCTCTTTGTTTTGTTGGGATGTTTGCTGTAATCCGTGGAGTCATTCCTGTACATTCCTTGTCACACACTGCCCTTTATTGTAAATATAATATGTGACTTTTTATTTGCATAAACATTTTGCCCTTATTTACTCAGAATCATTCAAACCAATCCTTCTGGTGTGTGTATATAATTCTATAAGCTCATCATACATTGTGTTACAATTAGACAGGACGTATGATAAAGGATAAGCAGATATGCATATAAGAGAAAATCTTGATATACACTTACTTTATTACAGCCGTACACGCTACGTATTACATTCGTGTGTGTATTGTAGCCGTAGAAAGCTGGTGAAAGATATTCCCAGGCAGTCAATTGTGCTAGGAATGATGTCACCCGGTCGCAGTTTTGTAGTGGCACACAGTGGACAGTTGGGGGCAGCAGCCAGGTGTGAAGCCTTCCTGTTTGAAAAGTCACAGAGATGCAATCTGGAAACAATTTACACCCATTTAAGATATACACTAAAAAAAATGACTCACACTTCCTGCCTACTTAACAAAATATTTTTAAAAAATCTCAAAAGAATGTTGATTTTATGTTCTAACGTTATGTAACTTTTTTTTCTTTTTTTTTTTTTTTAATGTAGTGTATTTTCCATGAGCCCAGTCCGCTTTCTAGAAATCATTATGCAAATATGTCTTCATGATCGATTGAAAAAGGTTACGGCAATTTTGAATAGTGCATATTGTTGGCTCAAGGGATGCTTTGCACTTATGCAAAGGATATGTGGGCTGTATTTGAAGTAGAGGAAGTGTGTGTGTGTGTGTGTGTGTGTTTTAACATGTGGCCCAACATACAGAATAACATTTTACCATTCTTTTCATCTCTTAAGTATTTCCTCCCAAATAAAATAGTGGACTTCCTTTACCTGATCTTGCTAAGCAGTGCAGTTTTACCTCAGAAAATAACAGAAATTAAAAGAGGTACCAATGGGATTGAATTATCTTTCAAAAATCAAAACAGATGGTGGCCAAACCTTATCTTTTATGATGTATGTCTCCCGATAGAGTTCTTTCTAATGATCAAATCTAACATGTCACTAATTACAAGTAATTCTCTACAATTCATTTATACCTGAGCAATGTAGACTAGCCTGTCCATCGACCGGCATGTTTTTTGAGCAGTAGAAGGAAATGAGAGAATGTATAGAAAACCCGCATGAATACACAAATTCCACACAGACAGAAACTTGAGCTCAGGATTAAACCCGAAACCCTGCTGCACCACCATGCTGACTTCGAATAAAATTCAACGTTGTTTTATTTCATTCTTAAATATGACACTTCAGCAGGTAGCTCCTTTCTTTTTTTGTTGTTGTTTTATTCCAGGTTTTGTGATTTAGACTTAATACTAAGTTGCTCATTTGGTTCCTAAGCTGACTGTGAAATAGCAGGCTCACTAATCCTTAAATGAACACCATCAATTGTACACCATCTCCGCTGTACAAATGTGAACATTAATTAAAACGTGAAAGTTGTATAAATCGTTCCATCCGCCACAGCGCAGTGTGACATTTGGAGAGAGGCCTCTTTGTAAATCATTGGATGTACTTTGCGTGCAGTGAGCCTGAGACTGCTGCAGAGCTGCTTCTACATCTTTTCCTCTTAATACTTTGGCCCTTCCACTGGATTTCCATGTGTAGGGAGAGGAAATATGGTTGTGTATCGTTTGCAAAAGATGAATGAACTCGAGGAACTCTGCCGGGCTGTGACACGCCTGATGTAAATCAATGCAGGACTCGGCTCTATTTGTTCCCCGTAATATATAACTGAACATTTTGGGTCAGTGGTTTGACTCGGTTCCTGGAGCGCGAGCTCAGGGGAGAGGTGTCTTTTCATACACTGAGCCATGCCAATTACAGTGCCAAAACCTTAATGCATTCAGCTACAGCCAAATCCCTGATGGATTCTGTTTGCTTTTTTGGACAGCACCTACCCTCTCTCCATAATGTTTGGATGTTTTTCATCGTTTTATTGCCGAAGTTCTGCTTTTATTTCATGGTTAAGCCTAAATGCATGCTGTCACTGACATTCTCCCCCAGCTGCCAGAAATGAACAAAAGTGAACAGAATGCAGCTTTTGCAAGAGTTGGCACAGTTTGGGTGAATGTGAATGACATAAGAACATTTGAGTGTTCTCAGACCTCAGAGCCTCATTTGTGGTGACTCCACTTTTTCTCCCCCATTCACTTCCTCGGGATACTGAATCGGGAAACATTTGCACACCTATGGTAAATATGTTTAACTGATATTGTGGGATAGACACGTGTTGTTCTGTTGAGCCGCTAGGTTAAAGTTCAGGTTTTTGACGTATGTTTAAAATAGTCTGTGTCTGCTTCTGACCGGAGAAAGTCATTAACGACAGCTAATGCAGTAATGCACAGCACGGCCGTTACAAAATTAGAACGATATTCACGTCCAGCTTGTCAAGCACAGTGGAGCGTATGAAGAGTTAGTTCTGCTTTTTGTGGCTAGAGCCAGAGACGACGTAAAAGAGGAAGCTAACTCTCTGCCTAGAAAAACTTAACAGGCTATGCTTCTGAGGCTTTGTGCTAGTTCCAAAAGTTATTCATGGTTGTGGTTTTTAATATATTCGATATGTTGCATTTTACAAAATCAGAGATCTGCTTTTTTAAGTCATCATGTTAAACACCCTAATGACAGATTATCACCTAACTTTCTGTTTCCCCCAAACTAGTTTTGTTGAGTCAGTGTTGACCTTTCCATGTCCAGGTGTCTGCGTCCAAAGCAACAGGATCTTCACTGCAAATCTTGAACCAGACTAATTTTTTTCTTTTTATGCATCTATAAAGTATGACTTAATGTGTGGAGATGGGGGGAACAC
Source organism: Hemibagrus wyckioides (assembly GCF_019097595.1). Taxonomy (NCBI): domain Eukaryota; kingdom Metazoa; phylum Chordata; class Actinopteri; order Siluriformes; family Bagridae; genus Hemibagrus; species Hemibagrus wyckioides. The sequence continues at coordinate 17,017,113 of NC_080722.1, read as the reverse complement.
ATCCCTTTTATCACTTACAGCTGTCCAGGGGATGAGCAGCCGTGAACTCCAGAGCCGTTTCATTACCTCGTGCCTCGGGTGACCGCTCAGCCACTGAGTGATGGTGAGCTCACACCCTTTCCTACTGTCAAGCCCTTTCTTTTATTTCCTGACCGCTTCAGCCTACTCGTGCACTGTGAGCTTGCACTCAACTCCCAGAACATACAAGTTTTTTTTTTTTTTTTGTCAGATTACGTCATTTTGCAGACATCTGAATGGCTGATGTGTCTTTTTTTCTATAATGTACCCCATGTGCCCAATAGTTAAGCTTCCATTTTTGTTTTTTTCGACTAAGCTTCATCCTCCTGCCAGCCCTGAAACTCTGCTGATACTGAGAACCATGATTCTTCATTTCTAATGAAATTTAAGCTCTATTTTTGTCAGGCCAACTCTCATGCCTGGTAATCAGTCTGCCTGGCTGCGTTATTCAATTTGGGGCTGGACTATGAGATAAGTACTATACTTTTTTTCTACTGTTTAAAAGCAATCATTTATCAGCTGATATTATAACAGGTATGATGGGAAGATGTAGCATGCTTACGATGTAGCCGTTCTGTCCCCACCGCCGTACATAAATATCTGAGCATATCATTTTGCAACCAATTACCTCGAGCTCCAGTCCATCCTTGGAATACAATTAATGTGTCGAGTTACATCATCTTCCTCCAAGATAGGGAGTCTCTTTTTGTTTCCCGTCAAGTGTGTGGCTGTCTGGCTTTCCTGCTTTTAAATCTGGCATGATGTAATCCTTTCTCTGACTCCTGACAGAGATGTATGGCTCTTCTCCCCCCCCCCCTTTTCCCACTGCACTGTCTGGCTTCTTGGATGTAAATGGATGCTCTCTATCTCAGCAGTTTAGAAGACCCAACAATCTAGGGATTCTTTACAATGCAAATATCTTTACTGTAATGTTCAGTTTAGAGTCTAATGACCTTGTGACAGGAGCTAAGGTTGATATTATTTAAGCCTTGGTTCATGAATTTTGAATGGATGTATATGATTGCATATGTACAGGAACAAAGGAAGGATCAGGTAGCCATCAGAAAGATTATAGAGTGCAATAACCTAAGCAGATTGAAAGGTCAAATTTTTACATTTAAAGCACAGGCTCTCACTGACTCCTGAAAGGTTAAAAAAATATCACCCGGTCTTTGTATCTTCAAACACCCAGCTTCAGATTCCTGTTCTTGGCTGACCTGATGTGCTTAGTCCATCTGCATCAAGGTTCGATGTTTTATGTGTTGTGAGATGCTTTTCTGCTCATCACGTTTGTAAAGAGTGCTTATTTGAGTTATAGTAGATTTCTCTACTGGGCCTCTCACACAACAAGCTAATAAAAATGTAATAACTTATGTGACCTTTAAAATTCTTCTGCATGACTTGTTATGCTGCCTGCCATTTTATTCTCTGCAGTTTGCCACTGTGTCGGTGCACAAACTGTAATAAAACTACACATCTGCCACAATGATTCATCTAATTCCAAGAATGTATATGTACATATCCAACCTTGTGTTTGTGGGCAGACAGAGCCACCTCATTACAGTGCAAACACTGCGAGAGTAATAGCTCACCTGATGAGGCGTTATAAGATAAACCTTGGTCTGTCGCAGAGTTGCTTTTAATGCACAAGTTACACCACTCAATAGGCATGCAGGAAGTCACAGCTTTAAAGGGCCAGTCAGGATCCAGTGGAACTGACAGTTTGGCTGAGATGACGGTAGCATTTGAAACAGAACTAGTGCTAAATGACTGCTAAGTTATCGCAGCAGTTTTGCAATGAAATCCAGATTTCTTTATTTCTGCCATTTTAAATCGACCGTATATTTGTGAGTAATTTGTAATATCAAGCTGATTAAAATGAAATATTGATTAATGAAGTGTTAGAGGTTTCAGAAAGTACCAAGTAAAATCTAGTTATTAAATGCTGTTACAATAAAATGCTGTTACAACATTGTACAAGAGATTATACTGTCCCACTAGATAGATAGATAGATAGATAGATAGATAGATAGATAGATAGATAGATAGATAGATAGATAGATAGATAGATAGATAGATAGATAGTGCACAAATGTTTTATTAACAGTACAGTTGTTTAACATCATCTGTCATCTGCTCCTGTATTATGTTATTCCTGAAAATCTAGAGTAAAATTTGATTCAGATTCAAACTGGAGCACAGGGAGGGCCAGATCAGAAACTCAAACCCTGAACCGAACGACTCCCAGCAGGACACAGTGCTGATCTGTATTGGGATTAGCATGGAAGATGATTCAGCACTGAATCACCCTTTAAATTAAAAGGACCTCCGAAAAGCCTGTTTCTGATTTCCTGCTTAAGGAAGGTTTTTTTGTTTTTTTTTTCTTCCTGACAGAGAGGCAAGGAAAAGTTTAGATAACGTGATGGATCTGCTGCCACTGCCAAAAAATAGATTTTCTATTATGAGTAATGGCAGCTTTTACATTTTGTGTCAATTCTCTTCTTAATGTCTTTCAGCCTGCACTCCCTCTTTCACTTAAGCATGCTAGGAAAATAAAATGGTCACCCCCTAAAAATAGACATCTTACAAAAAAGTCGGTCCCCTGAGAGGTGAGTGCTTTGGTTTTCAAATACAGGAACAAAGTGTGTCTTTGCAACAATTAGTCAGATGTGTCTGAGGAAACACATTTTGCCGCATTCTTTTCTTAGGTAAATGTCAACTCTATAAATGTGTGCTTTGCCTGACTGCTCACACATCAGCAAATTTGGGCCACCATTGGAGCCTAATTCACTTCTGAACATGTTACTGAATGGTTTAGACTGCTGTGTGATTACATAAAAAATTTGGCTTCATTTTGTTGGCTTGGAGTGGCAGGTCTGCGATGCAATGCCCCTAAATGAATTTACTGTAAATTAGATAACTAAATTGATCTTGTTGTCACAGTAGGGCTGATTTCATTTGCTGCCTGAATTAGTCTGGAGTCAGAAATGGGACATATTGATTTCCTATAGACAATCACTGAATGTCCACTGCAGCACTTGTCAACACGCTGTGCAACTAGATGAAATGGGCTCTTGATTTATTCATTAAAAAGGTGACAGATGTCCTGTAATATGGGTCTTGGATGTATTTCTCAGGTCAGTGTTACATTTCTCTAAAGAGGGCCTGTCTAACAGGCTACCTTTGACCAGCTGCTTAAAATAAAGCATGTGGCTTGACGTCAGCGGTGAAGCCCTCAGGTCACTGCCCTAAATGTCTCTGTTTGGTCCTGAATTAAACTTGAGCTTTCTTTGAAATAAGCCTGCCTGTGAGTTGCCATGTTTACCCACCCAGATATTTTAGCTGACATCAGAATCATGCCAGCTCCTTTTACCTGCCTACACAAAGGCATCCTGTTCGCAGGATGGAGGAAGGATGGATAAAAAAAAAAAGTCCCTGAAATGAAGAGATTAATAAATATTCTTGTAAATGTGTAGGATTATGCAAGCACAATTAAGTAATAAAGCAAAGTTTTATTTACTAGTCTAAGGGGAAGTTCTGCCGTATTTAGTCCATGGGACTTTTTATGGCGTGAGTGTTTAAACTCTGACTAACTGTGTGCTGATTAACTGCTTTGGTTTATACGGAAAGCACCATTGCTCTTGACAGTTCAGTTGCACATTGGACAATTTGCTACTCATCCTCTTTCGTTTTCGTTATGATGACATTCAAAAGTCAAGTTCGTGTCCCAACCAGAGTCAACTTTGTAAAGGCTTCCTTGTTTTTGAGAACCAAATCTTAGCTCCGAGTTTAAACCTCTTTCATGTGAGCTCTGAGTTTTCATCCTCTTTCAAGTAAAGTAAGCCCAGCTTTCGCTATATATGTGTGTCAGTATCTAATAAATGAGAGTAGTGTTTTATCAGCGTTTCGGATTTGCAGCTGCTTGCCAAAGGTTAGCTTGGAGGCATCTGTGATGCTGGTCTTCATCCGTTTAATTGGCTACATGAAATAAAGTGTTTTCTCTTCCAGGTGGTTTGGCTGTTGAAATCGCAGCCTGGCTTGGTTCTGAACGGATCTCATCAGCCCCACAGCCAGTAACTTGACCTGACTGAATGTGCAGTTGGAAAAGTAATTCAGGTTTCTGTCCCAAACGTATATGTATATCATCACTGTCAAATTTTATTTGATCAAATGGGTGTTGAAAAAGGGTCCGTAAGGAATCTTTGCTAATGACAGCCCTCTCACACCCGCACCTTAAAGTTCCCCACCTCCCCCATTGCCCTGACTTAAGCTGGACCTAATCATGAAACACTGCAACACTTCACCCTGCCCCTAAAAATGCTTTACTTATTGCTGGGCACAGTTCACCGAGTGCATTAAAAGTTAGAAAAACAACTTCCGACACAATTTATTTATTTATATATTCTTTCTAATTTTTGGGATGCTTTCCAGAACCTCTCAGGCAACTATTAAAACAAACTTTAAAGGGCTAAGAGAGATCATAAATTGCGAAACGGTGCTGTACTCTCAAGCACTGTGAATAGATTTCCAGTATGCTGCACTGCCGTGTGGACCGAATCCCTGAGGATAGCGACAAAGGCCAGTCTTGGCCTGGGAACAATGAAAAATACATGGGAGTTGGTGTGCTCTCTTAAAACAATATTTCCTTGAACAATACTGACCCTACATAAATCATGCACCCACATTCAAAAATAAACATTTGCCTTTGTGTTTTGCATAGCGCTTTTAAACTGTCGCTACTTCAGTGCCTTTCATTTTTTTGTGCTTAGTCAAACCAGTAGATGGGGATTGTAGTCACTGATCTGAGGGTTGTTACTAGATACTGCCGCTATACTATATTGATCATGTTTTTTTATTCATTTAAATTTGACGTTTTTGAATATACACCTCACTCCACACAACGCCACAGACACACCTCCAAAAGCCTGCAGGTATCCATACTGTAGATCGCCACATTCTCATCACACACTCAACTCATAGCTTGATTTCTGACCATGACCTCTGCTTACGTCTGTTTCAGGGGCATACCTACTGCTGTGTTGGGGAAAGACATGCGCATCAAGCTTAGCTTACAGTAGGTGGCTTGTACTTGCTCTGTGGCCTACGCCCCCATCCCAAGCTTTCTCTCAGAGGACATTTAAGCAACGAGGGAAATTCGGTTTCCTAGTAGTTAGCCAGAAGATGAACTTTGTGAGAAAACGCCCTTGTGCTGTTATTCCCTTCTCTCTCTCTCTCCCTCTCCTCTCGCTCTCTTCTGCACCCCATTGATTTCCAGTGAGCCATAGAGCATGTTTCACAATAACATTTTTATAGTTGTGCCCCTGCCAGATGGGAGGAGACCACGCTGTTCATAATGTGTTACCAACCTGGCTTGCAAACATGCAGCTCTAGTCTCTGTACCATACCGATATGAGGCCTTACAAAAAAGTTCAATCACTAGCTTATTCATTGCATTGTAAAGAAGCAAAGGGTGATAATTATCATAATATAATGTAATCACATTTATATGCTGTATTTCTTCAAATCATAGTCTTCAGAAAATACAGGCAGCCAGACATTAGCAGAAAAAAAAACTATTTAGAAAATTGGCCTATCAGCATAATTATATTAAAATTTGGGTTGTTCTATCTGTATAAATTATTTACTTTCTGTGTGTGTGTGTGTGTGTGTAATTCAGTTGTGTTTTTACCTTACTTTCCTGACCTCTTATTAGCACTCAAGCACACACACACACACACACATAAATGCACGTGTTTGGAGAGGAAGCTCTATGAGGAAATTTCATATCTCATGCTATAACATGAGACCAGCAGTGCAACTTCTGTATTCTGTTCAACTTCTAGATTTCATTTTTGAATTGCGACTCATGTCGTCGAGGTTCCTTCTGATACATTTGCTACCATATGTGACATCTTCCTCGAACTTGTCATAGCAGTGCGACATTACAAACTAGCGCACTTCACAGCTTTTGTCATTGACTGTACTTGGAAAAGTGCTTTCCTGCAATGCAGTACTCTGGCTGTGGGGGTATAAAAGGCTCAGGGACAAACAGACAGAGAGAGAGAGAGAGAGAGAGAGAGAGAGTGCAGCTGCTTCCCCCCATGCTGGAGTGCAAGGCTGAGTGTATGCTATGGCCTGCATTGATCAGGCCACACTATGTCAACACGCTGAGCCTAAGCAAGTCCTGCACTCATTCCCCACATCAAAGATCCAGGGGCAACGAGAACCAGCCACCAAGCTGCAGACTGGAAAACTTTAACCTTGTCATCTCACACACACATATCCTCTAATGTAGACACTCTCCTACTCGGACATGTGAAGGACTAATGTTCTTGCTGCAGGGGCCAGCGATGGTTTACTTTTTCAGGTTGGGGAACTGAAGCGCTGCCAGTCAGGCGATGGTGAACACATAAGCAGCACGTGTTAGCTCGTGTGTGAGCGCGACTGAGTGAGAGAGGAAGTGTAAACACTCAGCCAGTGATGGAGAATATCTCCAAGACATGTAAAGGAGTGTTAAAGGCATTTGTACAAGGCGAATTTATAAAGTATAGGCAGACACAGAGCAGGCTCCTACGCTCCTGAGAGGTCTGGCGTGACAAGTGTGTGAAGAGGAAAAAGACATAAGGTGTGTAAGGGAGTTTCTGCACCTCAGGATGTGAATACTCTTGAGGCTTAGGCTGTGCTCATTTTCTCCCTTTCAGAGCTTTCAGAGGCCCCATATGAATTTGAGTTTTCTTTACACTTTCTCATTGGGTAAATTTGGAAGAATTCCCTGTGCTCTGTATGTCTTCACGGTTTTTTTGGGACTTCATCCACACAGAATTACAGGTTTATTTCTCAACAAACCTTTAGTGTCCTAATCACTTGACTGTGTGGACACCCAGCTGAAATATTTTCTTACACTGTAGAGGAAATGAGTGATTTACCACACAATACTGATTGCATTTTCCCATGGACTACAAAACATGTAGAGCTACATGGCTATTACACAGCTATTTCTGAGTGATTCTGCACTGTTCTGAGCCATGAGGATTGTATAGAAAAAAACACCAAACAGGGAGAGAGTAGTGTTCCTCTCAGTGCTAAACTGTGTTCCCCACCTGTTGGACAGCTGTGTAAGGAAAAGGGCAGCAGAGCTAAATATTCTTCCAGATGAAGGCAATTGAACATCCATCTGGAAAAATGCAAACCATTCCATCAGGTCCACCTACAACAAACTGCTGGAACGCCATTTCTTCCACCGCCCTGAGGGAAGTAAGAACTCTGTAGCTGCGGTTCAGCTCGCAACTGTAAAGCACTGGATAATATCAAACTTTTCATGAGCCTTTTAACACTCCTCCTGAACTAACTCCTTTACTGAAATCCTAATCTCAACCATTGCAAGAGAAGCGCGAATACCCTTCAGAGATCTGAGTTCAAAATCAACTTGTGGCTTTTCTTCAATAGTGACATGACACCAGACACATCTGGTTGTGTAATAAACATCTGAAATTAAGTACTGATGAAGGCGGCAGAGAAGCTTGATGGTATTCTTAGGGCCTGGCCTATTGAACTAGGCCAGCTTTTGGAAACTACAAAGCACTCTGCTCTGGATAAGGGCATCTGGATATGCTGAAAATGTAAATGTAAAATATATAAGCCTTGATCTGACTGAAAAGAATTGACACCTTCGTTTTTGGGTTTTCGTTTGTGTCTGTATTGTATTAAATTCTGTGAATGTGGCATGTGATTGAAGTGCAGTCCAGAAGAAGCACAGGTTGAGCCTGCTCTTAGACACCATTCAAACATGCCACCTTTTCTGACTGACACATGATGAGTAAGTGGATGGTCCTGTTTAGACGGTATAAACTTGTAAAATGGCACATATGCCATTTCTTGTGTTGCAACAAAATTTCAAAAAGCAATAATTATTTAAAGTCAAAATCAAATCAATATTTTCTCTTGAATCACTCGTTCCAATAATCCAATCATCCAATAATCCAATTATCCAATAATTCCAATCATCAATCGTTCCAATAATCTTGAAGAACAAGAATAGGCTTACAGCATTTAGCAGATGCCCTTATCCAGAGTGACTTACAGAAGTGCTTTGTATTCTCCAGCAAAGACTCCTCCTCACACTAGTACAAACAGCTCAGGGTCTAAGAATAGCATCAAGGTAAAACCCTGTTAGACAGCAACAGTAACACACAAGTCAAGGTGGTTTTTTTTTTTTTTTTTTTTTTTTTTTTTAATCAGTGCTAATTTAAGCACTCGGTGAAGAGGTAGGTCTTCAGTCCTCATTTGATGACAGGCAGTGAGTCAACCAGAGAAAGACATCAACCAGAGTTCGGGCAACCAGAGAAAGTTCGTTCCGTCACCTGGGTGCCTGGACACAGAAGAGTCAAGATGAATGTCTTCTTTGTATTTTGAGGGATGTTGAGTCAAATCTAGACATGCTTTAGGCTTGAAGGGAATGTGGTAAAGTGGTTTAATAAGTGCCTTCAGGTAGGTAGAAGCCGGTCCATTTTTGGCTTTTAAGGCAAGCCTCAGTGTTTCGAATCTGATGTAAGCAGCTACATAGATGCCTTGGAAGAAAATGCAGCTTTGGAGTGGTGTGGGAGAACCTGGGGAGATAGAAAGAAAACAACTTTATGCAACTGTGTTGTGACTCAGCTGGATAGTTCACAAGGGAAAACCTGCGAGGAGTGAGTTGCAGTAATCCAGAAGTGACAAGGGACTGAACAAACACTTGAGTGGCCTCCATGGTGAGAAATGACCAGATCCTTTAGAGGATAAAAACAAGAAACAAGTCAGGTAAGCCGTATGAAAAGCCCCTGCCACAGTTCTACAGGCTGACTCCATGAAGGCAGACAATTCACAAATACAAATACTCACTTATGGAGCCATTCTTTCAGAGGTGGATGCATTATGGTGAATACATTTATTTAAAACAGCTGAATGTATAGCCTTGGCACTTAACCACTTATCAATGCAAGACACACATAGATATATTCATTTCACTGGATCCTGTGTTTTGGGATCTTTTGTGCCATTTGTGCAAAAATTGACATGTTCCATAACCAGATTCCGTCACCACAAGAAAAGAAAAAAGGCTTCTTATGAATTCTGCCCTCAGGGTTTGCATTGTTTCCAAACTCCCCACGCTCAGATGCAGCACCAGATTTCTCTGTACCAAGGGGCACATTTACATGCTCTTAATTCACCACAGATGTGATGCAATGGCACAAAAAATCTCAGAAGGTCCAGGGACAAGTATGTGTCCTGTCGATTTTGGCTGTCATCTTCTTCTGTGGTCAGACTCTTTGCGCCATAACTAACTGAACATTGAGGGTATATGTTCTCATATGTCATCTGGATCCCTGTAGTGGAGATATGAGAGAAGCTTGCATGGCATTTTTCTTTTTTTGTTGTTCTTCAAAACCCCCAACCACAGCATAAAAAAAAAAAGTTTCATATGGTCATTGATTCATTGTAGAAGCAACACTTTTTTTTTTTCCTTTTGAACATTCACACATGTTTGTAAGCCTCATGATATGTTTGGACTGTATTTCACTATTTTTAGCATGCTCGTGAAACATCTGCAAGTCGGCATGGGAGGAGGATGTGCTTTGGTTAATAATCTTTCCTGAGGCTCTTTGTTAACTTTCTGCAAATTTCTGCATTGCCAGTGGTAGGAGGGGAGCATTGGCGTTTGAGTATCCTCTCCTCCAGGAGTGAACTCTAACCTTTGGTATACTCAGAAAACGTGGGTAGACGACTAAAGCCAGGCCAAGCATGAGTTGCTCGGACCAATAAACAACAGATGTTCCTGACCGGAAACAAGGACGGGCTTTCTGAAAGGAAAAAAAAAGACGAAGAAGACGAAGAAGAAGCGAAAAGTATAAACATCCAAATGATAAACCTCAGTGTTTCCAGATTCCCATGCAGCACACCGAATAAAACCCTCCTTGTACTACAGCTCATCAGTCAGAGCCTCAAGTGGCCGAGTGCACCTGCAGTCTACAGCTATATAGTCCTTAAAATTTAATTAGCCCCCCTGTGGCGCTGTAATATTGATTTCTGTGTAAAGGTTTTTGCAACACATTTCAGACTCAACTTACAGAGAACTCACACAGTTCCTCTTATTTGGTTAGTGAAGGCCTGGAGGCTCCTCACACACACAGCTGTCTGACAGGATAAGTGGAGAAGTGATGTGATGGAAAAGGCTGGCAGATGTCTTGATCTTGGGCTGTCTTTCTGTCTGTCTGTCGCTCTGTCTGTCTGTGTGACTACATAGTGCTGAGTGAGAGTGAGAGGCAGAAACTAGAGGATGTCAGCTATTCCTCTCGCTTCGCCTTGGGGCTTTTCTACAAAGCCGGCGTGCAGATCGGCGTCCCCTGGGTGGCCAAGTATGTCTCCAATAATCCCTGCATTCGCTACATCGCTACAGATGATAAAAAGCGCAATTTAGGTCAGTGCCTCAGTTTTTCTTTCTCCCCGCTCTCTGTGACACACTCTAACATGTTTTAACTCCCTTACTGTTTCTGAACATTTTAGATCATTTCTCGCACTGCTTCCTTGTATTCCTTGTCCTCGATGTCCTTTTCTCTTGGGTGTCTCTCTCCTTTTCCTGCAATCCTCATCCTCTTGATGTTCTTCATATTTTCCCACTCCATAAATGGGAGATGTTTGATGCATGTGTCACATGACCATCTTTGTCTAATTGGGGGTTCATCCTTCTTCCTGTCAAGCCCGCTTCTGTCAGGCATTTTTATGTACAAAGAACTACAGGAGCAGAACATGCCAGAGATAAAATGGAGACAGCGTGAGGATGGAGTGAAGGGGAGATTTCCTCTATTTATGATTGGCTTAGCTGCTGGCTGGCTGTGTGACCCGCTTCCTGCATGCGCACAAGATCACTTCACTAAGCTTCACTAAGCTCATCATTGTTGTTTCAGGATATAAATATAAACTCATACTTCTGCTAATCAGTAAGTCATACGTTCATACTGTTTGAAATTGCGTGTTTATGTTACACAAAGAAAAATTGGGTTTAATTAGTGTAGAGGTGCATAGGCTTACCAAACAGAGATAGCCTCATCACAAGAGCTGCTACACCTGCCATCTCTTATTCACTCCACGCTTCTGAAGGCACCATCATAATTACTGGGCATGTTGAATTTTGCATTGGGCTGTGCAGTGTTCTTTGAGGCTGGACTGCTCCCTGCTATCCTCCTCTGCCTTCTCTACTGCTATGCTTTAATCTCCACTTTCATCGCTGTAATGTATTTAGCTTAGGAGTAGGAGTTCATAGAGTAGACTCTCTCTCTCTCTCTCTCTTTTTTTTAAATGTCTCAAATTGCTGCCACATAAAGACTAAAGTACAGCATGTGTAATTAAAGCCTTTAAGATTTAGCTGTTTCTAAATCTAGTAGTGATATATTACTCATAAAATATCCACTTCACAATTGTCCCAAATCTATTTGTGTTCCAAACACAATATCCGATATCAGAGTATTAGTGACACCCGATACTGATGCTATACAAGTTATTCTCATGCTCGTTCATGTTTTTCAGTCACAATCACACCCATTCACAACCAGAAACACATCAGTGAATTGGAAAAATCCGCATGAAATGGCTTCTTAACTGTCATTTGATTCCGTATCTTGACTTTCCTTTTGAAACAGGAAGTCGGAGTGACATTGTGTTGAATTGCTTTACAGACCTGCAAGCAACCAATAGCATTCCAGATACACCACACCCCCCCTTGACCCCCCCGCCCAATCTAAACAAACCCAACAGACCATGTTTGCTGATAATAAACTGCAAACTACTGCAGTGAGCAAGACCCAATAGATTAGACGATCACAAGGACTTGCAAAAATAATTTTTTTTTTCTGGAAACAAGATTTTCTGTCTATAAGACTAAGGGGCAGGTATAGATGGCTGATAGATTGGTATTTGGGTGAAAATTTGCTAAGGGATACACTACAATCACATTTTCCCCATTAAGAATTTTCTCAGTAAATCTTTCAATATTTACTGAGTATAGTTATAGTTACGCTAGTAGAGTTACGGTAAATTGTAATCTCAGAAATAAGCTTTATAGCTTTCCGCATGCTAAGCTGGTTTGCTGGCTAAATTACTCATTGTTCAATCATTATGTTTAGTTTTGGCCATAAATGAATCACTCAGAACGAATCTAGACTCGATAAGCAAATCAGAGACATGAGAGTAGGACGCTGTGAAGTCACTTCAGTTTGAGTTTGAATGTTCCTCGTATTCTTTATTAGGGGAAAAGCTTTAGAAATGCTCTTAGTCCATTTTTCTTGGGCATTAAAAACATACGAAACAATTTATCATTCTACAGGGCAAGATATTTTCTGCCATGCAATGCCTGCCTTCTCCTCACCCTGTGAACTTTGTGACCTGTGCTGCCCACTCCAACAAATAAGTGACTCAACCAGCAGGCATAGTGCCAGCCCTCTGCCCACGCACCATGACCTCTCTCTCTCTCTCCCCCCCCCCTCTCTCTTACACACACACACACACACACACACGCACACTCCCTAACTTTTCCCTCTGCCCCTCTGTCTTTCATTCTCTCTCTCCCTCCTTTCCACTCCTCTTTACTTGGCTTTGTGCCACGTGCCTGGGTTGTTTGACACTAAGTTCCTAAGCAAGCGACTCCCCCTCCATGTTGCAACTGCAATGTGTTGACATTAATTCTCTTATTCAGAAAGGTAGAGGTAATTGCCGTCATACTGATAAGTGTGCACACTGAACCTGGTGATAAGCCTATTGAAATGGTCAGTGATTCAGTTCTTTTGTCCCCAGTCTTGACTCGTAACGCCTTTGTGCTAAATCCTGTTCACTCGAAGTCACCATTTCGCTGAAGCAGCAAGTTTAGCCAGCATGTCGAAGCTTCAATGTGGAAATGACATTATAGATTTAGCTCCAATACTGCTGTGATAAAGTTCGTCGCCAGATTAGAATAACTGACATTGTACAACAGAAGAAAGTCACTTCCTCTTTTGCCACCATGCCTCTAACTACGTGGGCGTACTGCGGCTCGTTTTGAAGTTTCCTGCACAATCGTCCGTCCGCAGACATTTAGTGAGCAGATCTCATTTTTATAGAATAGGTCTTACTGAACTGGTGATATAAAATGTAAAAACTCTTTGTCATGAGTCACTATAAAGTCAGTGAATCGAACATCTGTGACTGCCAGCAGCTTCAGTGTTTAGATTCGCTCAGCCACTTTGTTTGTATTTAGCAGCATCCGTTGTTCCCCAGGTAGTCATCAAGGGTGGGTAATAGCATCACCCGTCCCGCATCAGAGCGCTGACTAGGCCATAGCATCTCCAGCTGCTCAAACATCCGGCATATTTATTGAGCACAATAAAGCTTTATTTCCCCTAAATCAGGTTATATGTGCATTTTAAAACTGTGTCATTAGAGAAATGACTACATGGCGCAATGGACTAATAAATCAGGACTGGCCAAAAGGCACAGGTCATAGCTGTGCTGAGGGACTGTGTCTGTAAGGCATTAGCTCATGTGGTTTTTCCAAATGCCCATGGATTATATCACTGTGTACCATGGCCTGGATGCTGTCATGAACAGCTGTTAAACACCACGCTTGCACCAACCTGCTCTGCTCACTACAGTATTTGTCTAACAAATGTTGACCATACTGTTTGTCAAAAAGGGTGCCCCTTGTTGCATACACTGGGTCATCCATTGAATTGGTTCCTCTGTCTATCTGTTAAAAATTTGGGTAAAGTTTTTGTTACTCAGAAAAAATAATTTTGTGGGTTTTTTTTTTACTCTTACTTTTACTCTTTGCTAAGCAATCAGGCTTATTTGCCTTAAGCTCAGTCTGGCATGTGTAGCTTCACCACACGAAGCTTAATGTATGAGCTTTTCTCCTTTTACCCCAATCACATGCTCTTATTTGTGAAGCCTGAGTTTTCTTGAGAAACTTACTGACTTCTTCATTTACACTAATATACACGTGATTAAAAAAAGCCTGTGTCTTGTATGCTGTGTCTATGTGTATTCAGAGTCAGATGAGTTTGGCCCCTCTGTGGTGGTGCACACCAGCGTGCCCTTTGGCATGAAGCACTTGGAGCAGGCAACAGAGGAGGTTCAGGCCATAATCCTACAAGAGCTGCAGATGGTGTTGCCAGGCCTCCCCGAACCTGAGACCATCAAGTGCCAGAAATGGAGATACTCTCAGGTGAGAAACCTGAGTCTATAAGTGTTCCTTCATTTGTTTATGTCCCAGCTTTATTTCATGTGCACCTTTAACAAAATGGTCATTTATCACAGCCATTTCTTTCCCCTCTTGACTCAAATGCTGGGTGGATTTTGGGCTCGTTTGGTTGATGGTGTCAACTTTGTTTCAACTTTTGTACAATGTGAAATGTTACTTTTCTTTGCACTAATAGATCCAATCCTTTATTCCTATTTATAAAAATCTTAGAAATAATGTTTGTGTAATTCACTCTAATCGTTTTCAGTTGTAGAGGAATATAAGAAGGCAAATTTAACCAATCAGATGCCTGGCCATGAGAACAGATGACTTTCACACATGGTGACTGCACTTGAACCCAACCCCAGAGCGCCATTTTTAAGTGGACCAGAGATCAGTTCACTGGATTATAGCCAGCCTCAAATACTACTTTCGCACTTGACCAAACATACCAAGATCTCAATAGAAATTAATTTTATATCCGGGAAAAAAATGGTAAAAAATTACCTAAAATTGTATTTAAATAAAGTTCGATATGAATATTACTAACTGAAGAAATAATATCAGCAAGATGTGGTCATCTTTTACTTAATGCATCATTTCAGGTTATATAGCCGTGTACAGGGTGTATAGTTGTCCATCATGCAGCTTTTTTGTTTATGTTTTAGTTCAGTGTTTTTATGTGTTCATAAAAAGAGGAAGGGTTTTTTTTTGTTGTTTTTGTTTGTTTGTTTTTTGCAGAAGTCCTCTAGGAGCTTTATACTCACATCCAACAAGAAGAAAGAAAGAAAGATGGAGGCTGTAGCTTGTAATTCCCCCTGCAAACATGCTCAAATGCTGCTAATGAAAAGCTGCAGTGCTATACAGCGAATAGCATTCATATTTAATAGACTGAAGCATAATGGAGGGCTATAGGCCAGAGTGGTGAGGGCTAGAGTAATAAATGCATTATATTATACTTTAATGATGCACAGAGATGTTTTCTCTGAGACATACAGCGAAGTTGTGTTCTTACTGACACACATTCACAAATACATGCTCACCCCCACACAGTTGGCTCACACGCACATACACTTACAGTAGTTCAGTGTGCGCCCTTTCTCACACACTTCTGCACGCTCTCTCTGTTTCTCTCTCTCTCTCTCTCTCTCCACCCCCATGCCGGGCTCCTCTGCGACACACATAGCACTGGGCCTCTGCTTAAGGTCAGAGGACATGGAACATCTGTGTGGGAGCCCACATCTCACTGCAGGCCAAAGAATGGGCCAAGGCCTGTCTGGGCTGCACACACTCTCTTGGACACACACACACACACTGTATGAATGTGTCAGAGGGGTTGTCTACTGCCTAGAGGTTTTAATGGCTAGAAAAAAAATCTCTTAATTGCTTTTCAGAAAATGGTAATTCAGTCCCTTCTGCAGTCCTTCCTGCAGGGAACAGAATGTCAGAATTTCTTTCAGCTGTTGCCTGCTGTCAGAGAGACGTTTACAGGGAAGTGAATGGAGAAAAATTACATAACGGCAATTCAAAAGTGTGACTTGTTTAGGAAATGTCACAAGCACAGCGACTTGCTCCATGCTGTCACATGTATACACAATCTCTATGTGACAGGGAGTAATTCATGTGTACACACCGCTCGTGTTCAGAGGAATCCTCATATTTTGAGGATTATAAAAGCCGCACGGATCATTTTGAATAGATTATAGCCAATTTCCTGACGAATTTCCAGCATGTCTGAAGTGTTCAGTTTCTATTTACATATAGTGCATACATGTTTTAATAGTAAATCTATCTTGGTAGTTGAAAGTAAAGTTGAAAAGCCTGCTATTTCTGAATATCAGTCTCTTTCTGCTGCATTCTGGCGACGAGGGTAGCGAAATACATTTGAGGAGGTGGAGGAGGTCAGCCCTGCTAATATCAACTTACTCCTTGAGTAAACCAAACAATTTGTTCTTGGCCAGGTTTCAGCCGGAAAATTCATCATTTGATTTACATACAGATTACCGTTTAAAGCTACAAGAGGGGGGGGGGGGGGGGGGGGCAGAAAAAGAAAAAAAAAACCCTCTTTTTTGGAAGCAGTGATAATAGCATGTCGTCTGTAGATGCCTATTAAAAGCCCCAGGAAATGGATACTATTTCCTTGGCTTTAGTGCACTGCACCTCGATGTTTATCAGGAGTTCTGGGGCCAACAGAAGCCTCAGCAATGAGGCTGTACACTCAGGAGGAATGTGCTTACTCCCAGTTCTCATTAACAATCTTATTTCTTACTTCACCACTTTTGCTTAACGATTTAAACGTTGTATAGAAGGAGCTTCCTATTTGAGCCAGTAGGGATTGAAGGTTTGCTTTGAGGTTTTTCTTAAATTAGGATTTAGGAGAACTGCTTTTTCCCCCAAAGCACCCATAACATGACAGCAACTATTTGAAGTACATGCTTCAAATATACAACAAGGTACAACGGAGAGGGAGGCAGGTCATTCACTGCAAAGACTCATCGGCGAGTGGGTGTATTGTGTTTTATAGGGAGAAATTGGGAGCGTTTCCTAGCTTCCTATGGGAGTTTTTCGGCAATGTTATATCACATCTGGCACACAGCACTGGGCCCACAGGAAAGCTTAGCCTTCCCCATAGAGCATGAGTTCCCATTGACAGATTTCACTCATGGCAATACCAATATTTCAATCAGTCTTTCCATATTTTTTTCGTTCTCCTTATCTGACACTTGATTGAACACCCCCTTACCAGATAATCTGCATGGTTTAGTTGGTTTTAATAACAGATTGACGTGATGGTACAGAGGCTAGCGTTGGCGTCTTACAGCTCAGTCTGTGTGAAGTTTCTGTGCATGCTCTCCCTGTGTTTGTGTGGGTTTCTTCCATGTTCTCCAGTTTCCTCCCACTACCCAGGAAAATGCCAGTAGGCGGATTGGTTACACTAAATTGCCCCTAAGTGTGTGTGTGTGTGTGTGTGTGTGTAGTGGTCTATAACTCTGTGTGTGTGTGTGTAGTGGTATATGACTGTGTGTGTGTGTGTGTGTGTGTGTGTGTGCGCGCACTGGTGTATGACTGTGTGTGTGTGTTTGTGTATGTGCGCACAGTGGTATATGACTGTGTGTGTCTGCGTGCATTTATAGTGTTGTACGATTCTGTGTGTGTGTGTGTGTGTGTGCAGTGGTATATGACTGTATGACTGGGTGGGTGTGTGTGTGTGTGTGTGTGTGTGTGTGTGTGTGTGTGCAATAGTATATGACTGTGTGAGTGTGTGTGTCTGTGGTAACACACTCACTGGGCATTCCCCACCTTCCTGGGATAGGTTCCAAATCAACTTTGACTCTAACAAGGATTAACTGTTTGGTGAATGTGAATGAATAATAGATTCATGTACCTTATCCTCCTGAAGCATTAAAGACTTAAGAAGCATAAAGAGGATGGTGCTTATGGTGTAGAGTCTTGACCTGGGAGGTCAGAGATTTTTCTCTTTTTTTTTCCCCCTCCTGGATTTTTAATATATCTTGCCCACTTATTAACAGGCGAGATAAGACAGGTTACTAGACTTGGGTTATTAAAGCTTTTGGATTTTATCACATGACCATCATATGATTGTATGTGACTCTTAACGTGGGATAATCCTACACGTCAGCACTGAATTGAAACGTCTCCTCAGTGTAGGCATGAGTCAAACCTATCGGCCAGGTGTTGGCAAAGCCTCGCGCCGTCTGCTTCAGTCTGCCGGGCCAGGTTTGTAATCAGGCTGTTAATATGTGTGCTCTCCTAAGCCAATGTAAAACATAGTGAGCAGCCCCTGTGGTGCTGAGCCAGACCCACCCTACACCCAGACGTACTGAAACTATGATTAAAACCAGTCTATGGTGTAATCATATGGGTTGACTTATACAAGTACGTGAGCTTGTGCATCTTGTCCTTGTTCGCTGATTGTGTTGTGTGCTTTACAATTGAACAGAAGTATCACAGGTCTGCAATACTTTCTTCCCTTTCCAGTCTCTTTATCATTTATACCTATATTGTCATATTTACACTCTATGTGATTGTACACCCCACTGTATCACGGTTAAAACACACACACAAACACACTGTCAAAAATGAGTCAGCTCTATAAAACTGGCTTTTCAAGGCAGTGTATCTGGGACAGTAGCGTACAATCCCACTCAATAGCAGCACAACATGGAGGTTGCATCAGCTATTGGAAGCTGGATCGTTAGTGCAGCACTAATGCAGCGTATGCTCAATTGTATCGTTAGGTGACAAGATCAGTGGCTGACTGCCCGGGGCAGATGACACTGCTCGCCAAGCCTCTGCTGGTGTGCGGGGGCGACGGCTTCACACGCTCCAATTTCGACGGCTGCATCGAGTCAGCCCTGAAGCTCTTCGAGGTTCTGAAGTCCTCTCTCTAAAGCAGGCGTTGGGAGGGAACGCTGTATTTTTGGGGGCAGAGGAACTGGAATGGGTTTACCAGGAATGATTCAGACACAGCACCTCCTACGCATGTACTGTATGAAGAACAGTGATACTGTTCGGCAGAAAAACCAATTACGTTACTGCTTGAAATTCAGAGAATTTGAAGAACTGTGAAGTACAGGTTGCAAAAATACTCCTTATATTGATTCTATATCAAAGCAGTGTTAAACCCAAACAGACATTCACACGTTTGCTAACATGTAAACTGTAAATGTTTTTGTCTTCCTGTTGCCCTTTGTGGGTCTGAGATGTAAGAAAGCAATAAAAACATCATTTACACTTCATCTGAGTGTTTCTGTGTTGTCTTTTTTTTTCCATTGTTAAAAAATCTCAACAGACTCATGGTGAGTGTGAATGTGTTTTTTTTTTTTTTTTGGATCTGCCAGGTTACTGAGCAGCTATTGACCAGCATGCACTGTTTAGAGGTGCTGCAGCTGGGTCTTAATCTGGGACAAAATATTTGGCAGGCAGGATGGTGAAAGAGCCTCTCTTAATCCAGCCATAATTATGGCTCGGTGGGCCTCAGATCCAGTGCACAGCTGGGTCTGCCTACCCCATGCTCTCTGTCTGTCTCTTTCTTGCTCTCTTTCCCATCCCCCCTGCACTCCATTCTAATATGTCAGACACAGTATTATATTACTCTCACATTCTACTCTTCTGCTAGTTGTTCTGCATCACCGCTTTGGGGAAGTTGGATCAGTGTGTATTACTTAAGTGGATATGTATTATTTTTGAATGCTTCAGTATGCATTATGTGAATGAATACAGTGCAGTACAGCTGTTCAAGTCACTGTAATTGTTGTTGGTAGCATTAACCAGACTTCTAAAGCCATCCAAACCACTCTGCACAGCTCCTTCTTGAAAGTTCAGCAACCACACCCCACCCACCCACCCCCCAACACATGCACACATACAGACACACACACACACACACACACACCCGTGTCAAGATCCCATGATGTAGCATCATCATAGAGAAAGTGCTGGTGAGGGCACATGCTTTTTTAGTTTCATACATTCATTCTAGATTTAAACAAATTAAAAATGCTGCACTGATTTATAGAATTAGATTGATGCCCCTGCTTGGTTGGATCAAAAGTATGCACCCCCAGTGGAGCATTTTTAAGCCTCATCCGAGCAAATGACACTAAAGCTGAACACCAGTGGTATGTCATACATCATGTACTGTATTTTAGTGATGTCTACTATAAAGTTGACAGTTTAATATGATTGATTAAGCAAGATCGCTCGAACAAGAGATACCAAATAAACCAGTCCCATTGCAGTTATAGTACATATAAGCGCTCTTGGAACACCGCTCAGCCAATTAGATCAGTGGATAGGAAACTGACTAGCTTTAATTAGCATTCTAGCCAACACAGAAAACAGGACTGGTAAGTAGCAAGTATACTTCCATGACAAGCTCTGCTATGCTTCTCACTTGCTCTGATTGGCTGATCTAGCTTCTCACTGTGTGGCACAAACACAATGGCAATGCTGATCATTATTCAGAGTGAGTGCAGACTCAAAGGCCTGTAGCCTATACTGATGTAAAGAAGATCATGTGTCAACCTTTGAAATTGCTATGAATCTATCTATGCCTGTCTGTCTCTACTGTGTAACGACACTGAGAGAGAGAGAGAGAGAGAGAGAGAGAGAGAGATTACTTCTTATGGATGCATAATTCATACAAGTCATCCTCTGAGAAACAGAACTCAGCTGCATGGATTGCAGTAGCCTTGCCACAGTGTTGCATCAGCTGCGTCTCGCTTTCATTAACACACACGTTACTAGCTCCGGCTCTTTGATCTTTTTATAGCAGCCGATAAGAAAGAACGGTTTATGGTTGAACACTCAAGGGGATGAAATCATCAGTCATTTGACTCGGGTGGTTGATGGACATTACGAGCTCAGTAGAGCGAGTGTATTGAGGGCATTAGGTAGCACTGAAATGTTGAAACCTTGTAGCTCATGGACAGATTGGTAAATTAAAGCTTTTATCTTCCCCTTAAAATTGTTCCTCCAGCTTCTATATTACACCATATCCGAATGGCAGTGTTCCCTGTTTTTTAATGTACACGGATGTATCACTACACATGTCAGTTGTCTGTTCCAAACCTGGGTTCTCCTCACAGACAAAACTCTTCAGCATATCCTCCGCAGACATCAAGGCGCAGGACACATTTTTGTATGCTGTTCTGATGAAGAACACCGGCTACTGTATACTCTGGATGGTTGATTTGCATTTTTGCAAAGTCCCTAGCAGATGGCACCAGAGGTTGATAGTAGGTTAATCCCTGCCAGGCGCACGCATACATGCACAATGTACACACAAAAAGTCGGCGGCAAAACCGGCGCCATGTTACACGAGACCCATCCCCCACCCAGGGGCCAGCAGGCCTGGGGTGCAGTCATGTGTGTCGTCTTTATGTGGACCCCCTGAAGATGCTTAAAGGGCCTTATCATTCCACTCCGAGCTGTAGATGGATTCAAGGCCATCACTAATTATGCATGACATTTTTATGGCATTTTTTTCCTTCTCTCTTATTTGATAAAGAGTTGGAGATTTTTCCTGGGAGGAAATAAAAAGATACGGTCTGGGTTTAGGAATATGAGGGCGTGCATGTGGAAAGGAGACAGGAGATTGGGATGTTTAGACTCCTCGCTCCTTTAGATCCCAGGAGAGCTCAGGCTTGTTTAATTAGAGGGGCGGTGCCATGGGTAATGGGAGCTGACGTCCTCGACTTGTCTCTCCGTTTCTCTCTCCTTCTCCATATCAGTCCAAATAGCACAGTGCTCTCAACAGTCGATAACCAAAAGCCCAGTATTGATCTGGGAGGGTCAGCATAAGCCACATGGCTACAGTATAGCTTCTGCCAAAACAGCTATTACTGTGCAACTCAACCATGCAACTTCACTGATAGCTGTGCCTGTCAAATTCTTTATCAAAGGTTATTAAAACAAAGGAGAAGGAAGTCTGTTCACTAGCATGTCGTTTTTCAGCCCTCTTTCAACAGCTACACAGTAAGCTCTTTGTCCTGCCAGTCAAAATACTTGGAAAATGCCAAGATGTCAAGGTGACTTCAGCATGACCCATCCAAACCAGCACAAATCTAGCTTTTCTCATGATTTTTTTTTTTAAGGGAGCAGAGAAGTTACTGACTGCGAATGCTTTTGTGCAACCCTGCAAGAACTCGTGTCATCCCTAGTTCATGAAATGACACCACACCACAAAGTAGGTTTTGTTAGTGATGTGTGTGTCCCTAATTTACACAGTGTCACAGAGGAATCTGGTTGGGTGCTTCTATTCACGCCCACTTTTCACATTGTTCCCCCTGCAGCCTTTAAGCTGTTTCAATACTGAAATGGGAGTTTGTTTCCTAAAAGCAATGGGAAGGTCATGCAAGTCTTGTGGCTTGTGTCGTGGCAAAGAACAGTCTCATGATGAAGATCTGACAGATCAGTCAGGCTTTTCTGGCATGCCTACATCACACATGATCAGACAGACCGTTGCCCTTTTAGACCCATAGATGTACAAGAAATGGAGAATTTCTGCTTTTTACTTCCATTCCAGCTCTGCCAATAATCACCAACTGAAAATGCTTAATAAAACACATGCACCATACAAGTCACAATTATTGGTATGTGTCACTTTCTAGCATTAGTAAGCTTTGTTTCATTCTGTGTGTTCAAATTATTTTGTGCTTTCAACTTGGGAAATCAAACACACAATATGTTTGTCAGTGTCACAGCCAACTTGACAAAATGGATGCCAAAGCTCCTCCTCATTTTTCAGAATGCACAAATAATTGATATCCTACCATAGTTTCTATTTCAAGCAAACATTTTAGTTGCAGTTTGGGTGAGTATCTATAAACAAAATGTAAGATATTAAGCATAATTAGCTGTGCTTAACCTTAACATGCTGTGCTTAAACTGCATTTATAGGCAAATACAGCCAAAATATGGGTGGTGTAGCTCAAGTGGTTAAGGCTCTGGGTTGTTGACTGGAAGAGTGGGGTTCAAGCCCCAGCACTGCCAAGATGCCACCATTGGGCCCTTGAGGAACACCCCCAACCCACCCTGCTCCAGGGGTACTACATCATGGCTGACCTTGTATTCTGACCCCAACCCTCAAGGATGGGATATGAGAAGAAAGAATTTCACTGTGTATTAACGTATATGTGACAAATAAAGACAGCTTAATTTAAATTCTCCAGTTGCCATGGCCAGCAGAGTAAATAATCCTGACAGCAAAGTGTCTAATCTTCATTTCAATAATTACAAAGTAAAAAGGAATAAAATGACTCTAAATATTTCATATAACAATATGCTGTTATTTCAGGGGGTTTTTTAGTCCCACATTTTTGATCATGCTACATTACTTTAATGCTATACTGCCACAGACATAGTTCATACTGAGGCTTTTGTGCCAATATTGCATGTTGGAGTGTTATAGGGTGTAGTCTAAGCAATAAGGTGTGTGTGCGTGTGTGTGAGAGAGAGATAGAAAGAGAGAGAGAGAGAGAACATGCAGAGGGCTGGTTAAACGTATACAGTACATGGTGTGCCACACCCAGTGTGCAAACTAAGTCTCTCAGGGGAATAGAGTCATCCTCCAGACATGCACACACACACACACACATACATCAATTAATGCCTCAAGTGTGACACACCACATACTTCCTTTTCACTGCTGTTAGACAACAGTCTTTCTCAGACCAGTTTTTTTTTTAATAGGGTAAGTTTTTATTTCTTAGAATTCAGTAAGGCAATGTGTTGGACTGATCTATAGCAGGTAGTGTTTAAAAAAAGAAAAGATAACAGAAACAACAACTAGGCCTCTATTATTTAGCAAGTGTCACAATTTCCTGACATTAGTCAGTAGAATGGCACCTCCAGCAATTCTCCTGCCACAAGCAAAATGATGGTCATTTAGATCTCTGCTTCTCAAAGCAGGTTCCACAGGAACCAAGGGATCTGTGATGTAGCCAGGGAGTCTGTAGTCAAATTACTTTTCGAATGGCATTATGATCACTATCACCTACTATCAAAGTTGTATTGGTTGTTTTCCCCGAATTGACTGGCCACTTTAGTCTGGGGCATATAAATAATATTGATTGAATCTTTCACCCACTCTTTGTAGATGAAAAGTGCAGGAATAAAATCTTCCAGTGGCAGTAATAAATAATTATGATGGTAGGCCATATATTTTTGTTTTTTGTTTTTTTACCTTTGAAGGGGTCCCAAAAGAATTCTCAAAAATTTAGATTACCACATGGTTACATCACAATCAGAACATTCATTACAATTTCTCTGTCTTTCTCTGTCTCTGTCTCTGTCTCTGTCTCTGTCTCTCTCTCTCTCTCGCTCTCTCTCTCTCTCTCTGATAAGCACAAGGTATTAAACAGAGAGAACAGAGTGCAGAACATAATCACAGCAGTTAGTAGGACACTGTTTCACTTGGATAAAGCCTATTCAGCTCAGATTAAGCCAGCTCTTGCTATAATACTCTTTCAAAAGCTTCTTTCCAAGTTGTAAATCTGTAACAGCTCTGGACTTTAGACTGTGAGAGGGGGGCAGAAATATGGAAATATGGCTAGAGTGAGCATTGATATTATAGTAATTACATTAAATTATACAGGATTTTGTCAGGGTGAGATGTTAGTAAAAGAGAGATATGTCTGGGTGGCATCATCAGTTATGAGAATCCAGTGTATCTGTGGTACTTTTTTTTTCCATATACCATTAGTGTGTATTTTTAAAACTTTACATTAAAAGTTGGTCAATGGTTTTAAAAGATTCCTGTCCAGTCATATATATGTCCGAAAGAGGGTAAAAAGACCTAAACCTGCTGATATCCTATCTCTCTCTCTCTCTCAAATCAGCATCTAATATGGTTGTTTTCTTTACTCTTTCACACCACCTTTTTTAAAAAAACCCACAGTGGAAAGGCGTGTCATGTGTCAACTATCACTGTTGGTGTTAACCACAGATTGTTCCACAGTCTCCAAAATCAGAGTGATGTGTTGCTACATTGCTGTTCATACTCTAAAAATGTATTTCTGCTTGCCTTCACATGAAGAGGTCGATTTCTCCTGCTTCTTCTTAATGGCTGTCATCAATTTTTTTCGTGTCTCTGACTCCAGCCACAGCTGGAGCTTATGGCAACATTTATAGCTGTACTTATACACTGGATATCTACAACATCTCAAAGATTCTTTAATGCTGTGACAAATTAGCATGTCAGAGACACTGTCTTCCTACACCAGCAGTCATCAGCCCTTATCTTAGCGTTTTTTTTTTTCTTTCAAGATTTAGATCCAACCCTGATCTGCCATCCTTAATCTATTTCAAACTGGGTAGCCCCTCAGAAGTATTGTTGGTGATAAATAGCATCTATAAATATTGGATCTTCATGAGGAAGAGTGAGTGCACACAAGAGCGGATGAGCAAGCATGCAGGCTTTAATGCCTGGGGTTGTAATGGCTGTGGGAAAGGCCAACAGGTCACTTAAAATTTCATCAGTCTTTTTTTTTTTTTTTTAAGCGATAACAACTTCAGCATTATCTTTTTTTTCTGCTTTCCTCTACATGCCTTGTTTACTTTTACCCACTTCCCACTGCATGGTTCCACTACAGCCTAGGGAATATACAATCTCCATTTTTACTCATGTTCACTGCCGTTGCCTTTGGCAGGAACTGCAGCCGGTCCCTGAGCGGCTTCTCTGCATGGGATCGTTGAAGTGGCTCTTGCTGCTGTTGCCCTTGCTGGCCCGTTTGTTTGAGAGAAGAGTGACATTGTCCAAGCAGAGGAGAAGGTCCATGTAGGTTTCTGAAATGCTGGTGTGGCTCATGAATAATGATGGGATAGAGAGACTGCAATGGGCTACATTTATTACACTGCTTTTTTGGGAAGGGGGACAAAGTAGTACATCTTAAGTTTCATAAGTCAGGACAAGAAAAACATGGCTTCAACTTGCCTGGAAATCTCATTACCAGCAGAACAGCTCAGGAATAACAATGTGGTCGCTGGACTGTGAAGCGAAGGAGAGCATCAAAGCAGGCCAACTTGTCTCACACTCCCACTTTCTGATGGTGGTGCAGAAACACGGCTACGCTTTTGATTCCACATGTCCCACTGACATTAATATTAAAGCAAGCTACAGCATTGAGAGTGGCATTCGTAACTGGCACAGTAATTATTTCTAAAACAAACTAGGAGCTGGACGTTCTGGGCAAAGGAAGGCTTGCAGGAAGAGGGGAAGGCTTGCACGGCTGCAGTCCTAATTACACTGAGTAGGGCTGCAGACTGGGGCAGCTTTGATCAAGCTCAAGCTTTAGCAGGCTGAATTCCTCATTTGCTCCTATCCTGTACTGGGGCCTGCACAGAAGCCTTAAGAGGCTTTAGACAAACAGCAAGTCTGATAGAGCCAGAACACAGGGGAGGAGAAAAGACTGGAAAGGAGGTGCAGGGCTGAACTGTGCTTGACCTCACTTTACACAGGTGCTCCAGAGAAAAGGAACTCACCAACCACTTTTATCTCTTATACAGATGTTACTAAATGTAGAAGGTTTGCCAACCTGGTAAAGAAAGTGGGTAAGAGAGTTAAAGAGGAAGGGGATGGCCATTGTGTTGATGGTACACAATGATGGTAACAGATAAGAGAACATTAGTGGCGTGGTGTAAAGGCTACATGTTAGGAGTCTGGACAAACCCTTAACTGGCCCCTTGGTCCTATGATGTAATGTACCGGCCAGGCCTTTACTCAACCAGGTGCAGATCCAAATGCGTATAACCAATTATTTTACACATGCAACATGTTCAGATTTCCCCATTTAACTACCTCTATAGCTGGCATCTTGTCTTTGCGGGCTGGCAGTGGACTATGATGACAGTGGAAAATGGAGGAGGGCCTCCCATATCCAGTGGACATGCACTGTTAGTTTATTTAGCAGAAAGCATGAGGGGGCTGGCCCAAAGGACTCTCACCATCCCAGGAGCTTTACTTTCTCAGCCACCCCCTCATCCCTTCCATCGGATCTGACTTCCTCTGGGCTGCAGGCATCTGTAGAGGCCCAACCCCACTACGTCACAAACACTGAGTGAGAGTGAGAGAGAGAGAGAGAGAGAGAGAGAGAGACCAGTAGCATCAAGCAGAGTGGCAGAAATCAGGAGGCAGACGGAGAGCTAAATACAGACATTGTCTGGCTGCCTTTTCCTCCGTCTCCTCCATGAGAGAGCTGTCTGTTCTCCACTGTTTGGCCTAATTGAGTGGATGAGATGAGTTTGTGGCCATATACAGACATCCTCTCCCTGAGTGACTCCATTATTGTACTTCAGTGTTAGAAGTGCACTGAATTACAGGAGAGAATTGAAAATTGAACAATAAAGTAGTATTTTGACACCGTATGTGTCTGAAAGTCTTTGTCTCTGTATCGTCATGCTTCTGTCCCAGGCTCATTCTGACATATTACATTCAGAAGGTCTGCTCCAGAGAGTAGCAAATGGTTTTTAATTGCCTTGTTGATACTTAGCTATTTATTACAGTGCTGTGGGCCTATAAGGTTCTATCTTGCTAGTTGATAACAGGAGTTATCTGAACTAAATCCAAGGATCCTTCATTTTTAACCTCACTATATCCACCAGAATAGATTAGAACAGAAGTAACTTGAGGTCTGAGTTTAAGGTCAGAATTTCCCTACAGCCAACCTACCTCAGTTGCAGAGTAAAATCAAATGATGCAAATAGCCACTTGTGTTTTCATGTATTATTAATATCTCCTTATTCAAGGACATTACAAAACCTTTGAGAAAACATGCACCTCCAGTGTACTGTATATACCTAGACTATTTCATAAGACTCCAAGCTTCATATTGTCACTATCTGTATCTGAAGGCATAACCTTCATGTCTCAGTAAGAATCTTGTCTGTCCTGTTTTGCATAGTTGCTCTTGATGCTGATGCTTTTCGGAACACACACACGGTGTCTCTTTCTATTTTTGCTGCACTTGCAATGAACTTTGAGCTCCACACATGGAACGAGGAGATGGTTAGAATTGTCAGGGGACTGCTGAAAGTTCAGTGGGTTGGTAGTTCACTTGGCTTGACTCAGCTTTTAGGGCATGGCGACTCAGAAAGCCTCTGGCCTACAGACCGAGCTCTACCAAACTAACACTGGGAGTACACGTTGTTTTGAAAATATGAACTTTAAGAATATGGTTTTCTTGTTCTTGGAAGAAAAAAAACATTGCAATAAATGATACAAATAGGTACCAATGGCTATAGCGTGTTACATATTCAGGTTGAGCTAAGATCCATGGCACTGTCCTCTCCTAGGTTGTCAAAATATCAAGCAAATGGACTTAATAGCTCACAGATATTGCATAAGCTGCTTCTAAAAGGTCAACCGTCAAAGCCCCCATGTTCCTGATTATCTTTTGTGACTTCTAAGCAGCCTCCCATACAGACACACACACACACACACATCTGCCACACAGCTTTCCTGTGGTATTTATTCACCTGCAAATGTCTGCTGCAGCTGCCTCCCCGCATTGCTTTCAAGTGTATCTCATCTTGCGACCTCCGGTAGCACTGAGACACAAGGAGAACAAGAGGAGCTGTGTTGCCCAACATCTCATGGGGCAGAAGCTAGGCACTAAGTACACAGTGATTCTTCAGCCTGTGAGAAAAAATGACCAGATCCTTCTTCTCCACTGATACACAGTGTATCATAGGAATAGGAAAAATGCTTAGTATAGTCTTATAGACTGACACAGGCGAGGCTGAAGTCTCTGCAATTTCATTATAACGAAGAAACTCGGAATTTGTGGCTAATCAGTTTAACCAGAAAGATATATTTGGGATCATTTGTTCTTGTTCATCAGGCTGCTTTTTTTGTAAGATTTTTTATTATTAGATAGGGATGTTTTTATCTAAACCATTATATAGTCAGTAATGACTCTTAAGCTTAATTTAAAAAAAAAAAAAAAAAAAAAAAAAAAAAAAAAAAAAAGCCTGTCTGAAGTATTAGAATTTAGACTCTAATGCTGTTTTTTCTGGCATCCAGAGCCAGACTTGTTCCCACTCATACACGCTAGTGTGACTAAATGAGGAAGCAGTGCTTCTAATCTGTAATAATTAATTTAGCAAGGTGGCTTCATCTCTGCCTTACTCAGAGTGATTAAATGTGTGCTAACTCTTTAAACAGGGAACAGGGAGTTATTCATTCAGTGGACCCAGTGACAAAGAGAGAAGGAAGGTCCAGAGTCTTATCCTCCTTATTTCCGAAGGTGAAACCAAAACTATGTTAGTTTGGAGTTCGATTAGGAAAAGCTTCAGTCATAGCTTGGCCGAGTGTGTGCAGTGTCACAAGCACTCATGTCCAGCTTTAGTGCCTACCTTGATAATCCTTGATAACTGACAGGAGTGTTTCCTAACATTACTGTACTTTTCCTACTTCTAAACATATCCGCTTTACTCTCCAAGCTGAATCAGGTGTACAGAGTAAAAGGAAATATGGAAAAAGTGCAGTAGAAATGAACTGAAGAACCAACATGGTCTTTAGATTTTTTCCCCCTCCATTTCTTGTTTAATTTCCACTTCCTGCTTTATTCCTGGCTTAAACCAAATGCAAGACAGCTGTGCAGCAAGAAGAGGGTCGGACAGACCGCTGGATGATCACAGAAAAGAGAAAACGCTTCAACAGTTTTCACAGGTTGAAAGAATCTATAGAGACGAGATCAGTATGAAGCTCTGCTGCAGGGCATGGTGTGTGTGTGTGTGTGTGTGTGTGCACGTATGTGTTAAAGGTTAAAGTTCCCAGGACGAGTCTCCAGCCATTTGACCACACTTATCATTACTGTGCGCACACACACACACAAAGCTCCTCCATGCTGGGACAGAGGGCCCGATCTGTTCCAAAGTTCATCCCAGACTCTAGGCAGGACCCGGAGCAACATGAGAACAGCTCTGGCTCTTTTTTTTTTCAGTTTGAAAATTTTTATGCAATCAGCATGACTGGGGATATTTAAAGATTCAATAAAAAGTCAGTGTACATTGTTTACAGTAAACTTCTTCCCGAAGAGCATGGTTGACCCATGCGTGACATAATGTGTCACTTGGAAATACGATGATGTGTTGAGGTGCTACATTTTAATGCAAAATCACTTTACACACAATTCCTGTACATATTTCCACAAGCTAGGAAAAAAAGCATCGCAAGCACTTCCTCAGGTTAACTGGAACAGACTGTAAAATTAAAGGGGAGACAACAGGAAGAGACGGGCTTCCATGAAATGCAAGGAAAATAATGGAGACACTGAAATGTACATTTCTACCCCCTAAAATTTTGATCTAAAATTCGGCCAAGGTTACGATTGAGTCACAGAGACAGAAGTAAAACCAAGGAAAAGGCCAAGTGGGAATATTGTTTTATAACCTTATTCTTTATTCTCTGTGTTGTCAGCTCCTGGCTAGGAAGAGAGCAATACGCTTTTTTGTAGAGAGGTTAAAAGGTTGTGGACTCCCCAGGGGGAGACTTTACTTCGTTTGTGTTCCTCTGGTCCCAGTACTTCCTTTAGATCAGAGTAGAGGAGTGGGACACATCTGCAAGGTCAGTGCATTTAGAGGCTGGAGTGAAGATTCAAAAATGCCAGGCCAGACAGAACATCTATCCCTACAACAAGGCTCCAGAGACTACAGGGACTATTGTCCAGATCTACAGCCTTCAGAGGAATTCACTTGTTGTAGCAGCTGTTGTGAGGGACAGGCCTGCAGCAATGGAGCTTTGGGGAAACGTGGAAGAACTGCTTGAAACTGTTCATTTAAGAAAAGAGCATTTTGTTATAAAAGTATATGCAAATTGAGCATGGATTCAAAAAATAATGAGCATGTCTCAGAAATCAAACTTAAAGAGAGCTAAATTATTCAATAACGCCTTCAAAAAAAAAAGAGTAGAAAGGGACTGTACGGGATAAGTAATGTCATGAGGAACTTTATTAGATTTATTGCCTTGTTAAGATACTGCTTGTGATAAAAAAAAAAAAGCTGCAGCTCTTCCCCCTCTTCCAGCGAGTGTTCGTGCCATTCAGAATCAATAATCTAATCGCGAGCATTCATGCATGGCGCACAAGCCATTGGCATGGACATAACCCGCTGTAATGTCATGTGACATGCCTGCTCTCCGTCTGCATTGTAAATGAGACTAATAGGGCTGAGGTAACGATCGGCATTGACAGAGCTCAGACGTCTAGTTATTGAATCATACTTGTCCCTCTGAAACAAGCAGCTGAGTGCAGTTAGTCAATAAAGCCAGAGGGTTGAGAGACGAGATGATCCATCCAAACATGTGTTAGGAGATTTCCAGCATTGATTTGACTTGATCTTAAGCCACTTAGTGATGTTAAACGGCTGAGTCTATAAACTTCTACACTACGTCCAACACTTTACTGATTTTCATATTTTATAAAGCAATCGTGATCAAAACAGGGTCCAGGGATTGAAGCATACCCAATATATCTGTAATTTATCATCATTTTTATGATGAATGATGGAAATCACCACCCAACATAATCAAAGGTTTGTTTTATTACCGAATTATTATGCTGTAGTTAATAGACTGGTCACTTGCTTTGAAGGGGTTCAATCCAAACCTCCAAAACAAAAACAAATAGGTTTACACTCCTACAAATAAAAGCCCCAGAGTGTACAGTACTTTTCACTGCTTTTGGGGCGTTACATCATTTGTATGTATATGTATATTGTATCTTTAATTAGCTTGTGGTGAAGCTTTAAAAGCTACAGGATTAGTCATTAAGGTCTGATTCATTCATTTATTTTTAATAACTGCTTTATCGTGGTCAGGGTCATGCTGGATCAAGTCTATACGCGAGACTCATTCGTACCTACAGACGATTTAACATGGATACTCTACCTACACTTATTTTTTTG
Organism: Hemibagrus wyckioides; assembly: GCF_019097595.1. NCBI lineage: Eukaryota > Metazoa > Chordata > Actinopteri > Siluriformes > Bagridae > Hemibagrus > Hemibagrus wyckioides. The sequence continues at coordinate 16,985,426 of NC_080722.1, read as the reverse complement.
TTTAAAACTCATCACAGACCCATTCTCAGAATCAACCCATAAACCCGGAGCATGTCGAAAAAGAGTTGTATCATTAATGGTATGTCAGCATTAGAAAAAGAATTTTGTTAGCTTTAATTTAAACCAACGCTTTATACATTTTGTCAGCTGAGATTTCAGGAATAAAAAGCTGCATGGTTTCAATAGCCATAATATTCTGAAAATCCACACAGACAGTAACCCGAGGTCAGGACTGAACTGGAGACCCTGGAGCTCTGAGGCGGCAATGCTACCTATAGCAGCACCATGCCTTGCTAATGAATTTGCTGTCATTATAATTTCAAGTATTTTGTATTTCAAAAGAATTTAGAATAAAATTAAGTTCAACTTTTTTTTTTAAGGCAGAAATCTCATGAACCCTGGACTAGAGCTTGGGTCCTCTTGGGGGGGAGGATGAGATCTGTCTGAGGAAAAAGTGCACAGTGTTTTCCTAAATGTCAAAATAATATAATGTTGGTGTACTATTCTTTACATACTACTTAAGTATGGTAGTATGTGGTTTAGGATGTGGCCTTGGATGCAATCAAACTAACATGTAGCCAATTACGAAAGCCCTTTTTCCTCCTCTTCCGCACTAGTCCGCATTGGCAGTGAGGCCAGTGATGACTCGGCATTGTTCTGGCCACCTGTCTGTCTCTCAGTAAACACTTATCTCCAGGAGCAGGACACACTTCTCTAAACACGCACACCCTGTAATAATCCCCCCCCCCTTTCGCTTTCCTGTCTATGCTGTTCAACTCCCCACCCCCCGTCTCCTAAAAGCACAGAATGTAAATCGAGAAATAACGTACGTTCCTTTTTTTGACGCTGTTGAGTAACATGAATTTATGGAGGGTGAACGTTGAGCCAGGCATAAGTGGAGCTCCTATGAGTTTCGTCTCAAACTATACAGGATATACAATGTATGCAGGAAGACACTGAAATAAATACAGTCGCATGAGAGCCGCTGACCGCACACATTTCACAATGACGCAGTGTGGTATGTGGTGACCAGCAGCCTGAAATCCTGTTCATCCTGTAGCAGGCCCTCAACAAGATTAGACAAGCTAAAGTCTAGCCAGACCACTAGTGCAACCTCTAATGTTAGAGAGAAAATCTGCATATATATATATTTTTTTAGATGTTGTGCATCCTTATAGCTAGCGATTAGTGGAGCAGTGCTTTCTCGAAGTCATTAATGTCGCACTCAATGCTGAAATGATATGTCAGTCATCCTTGTTTTCGGATGGTCATCGTTGGGAGATAGCAAGTTCGAATCCTGACAGTCGGTACTGTCTGCACTGTCTGAGTGGGAGGGATGGCACTCTCTCTCTTTCCCCACTCAGTCACAGCGACACTAGCCAGTCGTGGGTGTCTGTAAAAACACTTCCCTTTCTGAGCTGCTTTAAAATTTATTTAACTTCCACAATACAGGATCTGCTTACAGAGCCCATGATGGTTCCTTTTTTTTTTTTTTTTTATATGGCTCTGTGACTATGTTTTTCAAGTGGTCCACTGAGATTTTTTTGCTGAGTCTGCATCCGGACCGCAATCCTCCAGTTAAGGACCACTGCATTAGGTGGCTCAGTCAGAATAGAAAAATACAGAATGAACCCTAATCAGAAGCTGAAATAAAACCTGTCATAAGCTGCTTTTCCAGAGGCACAAGAGCAGCCACTTGGTGAATATTCAATGCAAGCGAGTTGAGGAAATTTAAACAATAGTCCACATTTCTTGCCTTTCACTCCTAACATTCAGCAATCTTGCTATTGGTAGTTTTTGGAACGTAATTAAGGATTCTAACAAGGTTTCTGATTTAAAGCAGTTTCGTTCCGCTCCATATTATCTGCACCCATCTCTCGAACACAGCCACGCATCCTGTGACACTGCAGAAGGTTACTGATGAATGGTTTTCTGATTGAGGAATACGTTCGTGTTCCCTGCATAAACTCAATTCTAGTGGAATGGCTCCACTAGGTCCAGCGGCAACAGCGTTATTTACAGACAGCAGGGCCGGATGGTAAATCAGAGGTCATTAGCAGGAACACATCTGCAGGCCCACACGCTGAAGCTCTGCTCAGGTACACTTTAAAGCCTTAGATGATTGGGGGAAATCCCCCCTTCTCGCAAGTGTATTTTTATGAGAGGAGAAATTGCATCCAAAGAGCAGCTTATTTACAAGCAGCTGTAAATATTTTGCAGTTCTGTCCCAATAATGTAAATTATGCACAAGAGGAATTTTCTGAGAAGTCAACAGAGAAAAGGCTTGGGGTTGGAGTCAAGCGGCAGCATGCTGCCATGAAATGTAAATATCACAAAGCTCCACTTTGTGGCTGCTCAACGTCAAGAACCTAACGTGTAAGTTCACGGTCATCGCTTTAACTGCTCGTTCAATAGAAGACAATGGCAGTGTTCTAGAGCAAAATATTTCACACACACAGAGCATTATGGGGAAATACTCTCACATCACATATAATCTCTGCAACAGATGACAAGAAATGAGACTTTATTGGATTTATGTGGGGTTTATAACACTAAGATAAAGGGGGTTTACACATACAATTACAAACAAACAAGGTGATTTGTATGAGCATCATAACCTGTACATAACCTATACAATATTTCATACATTGTTGGTTGTGTATTCTCAGTGCATAGCATTACACACAGAGCAACTGTTGCACATCACAAAATTATCTGAACAGGCTGAAATGGAATAAGGCTCTGTTTCTTCAAACAGCTGAAATTATACCAGAGTTTACATTGCGCCTAAGTGGAACTGAACCCGGAAGAGAAGTGGAGAGTGTGGGGGAAAAAATGAGGATGTGGCAGGGGCCAGAGCCCTGTGGGGGGAGGGGGGGGTCCTCTGCAGTGTGTAAAAGCCCAGGTGAGTTAGTGCACAGTACCATCCTGTCAGTCTACATGCATGACACCATGTTCTAAAACTGGGTCTAAAACAAGCACTTTTTTTTTCTTTTTATTTAAGTAAACGAGGCACTTTGTGGTAACCACAGGCATCATAGCATATTGCACAAATCAGCTAAAACTAATGACATGAAACTTACACACTGGCACCTTAATATATATTTTTAAATCATTAAAGCTGAAACAATTTTTTCGATGCTGCCTGTGAGCTCCACACAAGGTTTTTTTTTTGTTTTGTTTTTTTTTCCTTAAACCCGTGCCACATAAAGGACGCAGATGGTTTCAGGAGGTGTTCGTATTGGATGTTTTACAGTACTGAAGCTAAAGTTGTCTGAATGTCTCGAGTTTGTAGAGTTTTTTTTACCGATGTCCTAAGGATGGACTGTGACCTGACGCTAGCTTTGTGATGCCCTTGAACAGATTCATCCTATTTAAAACAGCATATATTCACAAATCAGAATACCTGCAGAGGGTCTTATGAATACTGTCATAAATAAATTATATATATATATATATATATATATATATATATATATATATATATATATATATATATATATATATATATATATATATATATATATATATATATACCTCCATGTTCAGTCAAAAGCTACTACATGGTTCTATAGGGGATGCACAGATTATACCAAGACACTTCATCCACATCATTTGTCCTACATATATTTCACATGGCTTTTACTGAGGGGGGGGGGCAGGACTAATGAAGTGTGTATGTGTACTGGGGGGAAAAGAAAAGAAAAAAAAAAAAATACTGTGGACTGCTGACTGAAACCCTGCAAAAACCTGTAACCGTGCAAAAGTCTAGCACAATATGTTGCTCTGTTATAGTAGCTTTAAATAAGTACTGTGTAAGTCAGTGCTTGGGCAGAATGGTAAAAAAAGCAAGAGCTGAAAGTAACTTCAAGTAAGGCAAAGAATACCTCCCTACTGCCTTTGGATGAAACAAACAAAAAAAATAAAATCAAGCTTCATTTTGGCAGGTTTTTAGTGATAATGTAAACAAACAAACAAAAAACAAAACAAAACAGATTTTGTAAGATTTTTTTTTCCTGGGTTGGCTACTGCACAGCTGTGTTACAGAAGACAGGAGAGAGACTGGTTCTCAAACCTCTGGATCATATTCCTTTCTGTAAGAAAACGAGTCGTACAGCAACGGGTGCAGGGTCGGTGAGAAGACTGAAGCCATGACGTCAACAGCAGGAGAAAAGGCAGCTTTACTACCCCCCTCACCCCTCAGCGGTGATTCTTGCCCAAGTGACTAAGATTTCTCTTTTTTCTTTTTGTTCTGGCTCACAACTCACGGCGAGGCAGATATTAAAAATTTGGCATGCGGGGAAAAAAAAAAAAAAAAAAAAAAAAAAGGAAAATTATACATATTTAAATACTCATATGGGGCTTTAATATGTCTGAAGCAAGCACAAGACATGTAAAATCTGTAGCTGCACCTCATTCCAAAAGGAATGAAACCTGTTCAAGAATGGAGGGAGGGAGAAGAGAGGAGGGGGGGGTGCCTTTAAAAATGTAGAGAACTCAGCTAGTCAGACAGGAGACGTCTAACGGTCAGAGCACATACACAAGTAGCACATCTGACAGAAGCACCCCCCCCCACACACACACACAAACACACAGAGACAACACATTCTTGGCTCTGAAATTATTGTTCATTGCGAGTTTGTAGTTTGGCAGTTTGTAAGCACCACTGTTGAATTGAATTAGCAAATAATCCAGGTTTCAATAGACCACACAATAAGGCTACAAACAGTTTGAGGAGCCAAGAATCTGATGTCTGACCAAAAAAGAAAAAAGGGGGGGAAAAAAAAAAAAAAAAAAAAAAGAGAGACAAGGCTAAAAAAAAAAGAGAAGAAGAAAAAAAAAACAGATGGGGAGAAAATGAAACTATGGCATCAAACTCTGGATGAGGTTACTTATAGCACTTAGGGGAACACGAGCTTTACATTCAAGTCTCTTTCTCTCACACACAGCGTTCAGCAGGTATTTCTCCACACAGCCTGGCCACAATAAGAAATCGCTCACCACACGCAGACTGTCGAGCACACAAGCTCGAGCGTGTCGAACACGTCGACTAGCATGTGATCCGACCCACTGTGGTCAACGCAGAAACCTCAAGACGAGTCCCATATTGTTAAGCCTGACTGACTGACGGAGTTTAAAACAAGAACTGAAGGAGATCTGCTCGGTGCCAGCTGATTAATTACACATTAGCATTTTTAATAGGGAAAAAAACCCACGTGAGATATAAAATATAAATGCCACTAATGGCTTAACAATTAATACTAATACAAGTGGTGATAGAATGACATGGGGCATCAGTTTGTAACTAAATATAAACCGAACCTTGATGGCAGCAGAAACGTCGCATATGAAGGGAGGAAAAATAAAACTGGATAACATTTAGCAACATGGATACTAATTCAATTAGCATGCAAACCTTTGTCCACTAGGTGTGTCAACATTATTGCAACACTGGTTTCCCTGCTGTGGTAAATTGAACATAAAAACAATCACACCACTGACAGAATAATGGGGTTACTGCTGCATTTGCGGTTAACAGACAAGGGTAGGAGAGAGGGGGCAGTTAAAAATGCTATATAGCCTAATATGCAGAAGAATAATTATTACTATGTTAGTGGCAATGATGCTAGCAGACTATGAATGTTTGCACTGCACTATTATCTTTTTTTTTTTTTTTTTAAAGGGGTTGGGTTAGTCTGCAGACAGCACAGGAAGCTTCACAGTAGGTAAAACAGAAGGCCTGATGGATGGACGATCGTGCACTAGAGGATGGACACGGACTTTAGCACTGGCCTTGTTATGAACAGGAGATGCAGCAGCACACTTCACCCCCTCTCCCTGCTCCCAACTATGGAGGTGTCAACAACTTTGTCATTAAAAGGGGCAAGCAAAGAAAAGGGGGGGGAGGAAAAAAAAAAGAAAGAAAAAAAAGAAAAGCTAATTGGTCAGAAATAGTGTCCCTAAAACGGAGGCATCTTACATGAGAAATGTCCCACTTATGTACTTCTGTTTCGGAGAGGCAAAAAGAAAAAAAGGACTTGCTTTCAGTTCATATTCAAGTTTTCTCCTTTTTACAACTCTGGTTTATGTAAAGATTCTTTTTTTTTGTCTTCCCATAAACAAAATAAGTTCAAACTTTCGTTATCTGCGTGTGTTGATCATCATCCAGCTGTTCGTTTTCTGGGTCTGAGTCCGTTGTGTCAGAGTATCGATAATGGTCCGGTTCATTGTCACTAACGTCCGGGGTTACACACGCTGAAGTGCTGGCCTCTGAGTTGGATGGTTCCTCCACTGTTTTTGTGAAATATAGCTTCACCTGTAAGAGAAAGCAAAACTCTGAGTATCTAAAGACAGTGTTTACGCTCTAAGCAAATTAATTTGTGTTTGTCTAACTAAAAGGCACACAATGGTAGCAGACAGTAAGTGTCTTTAATGAATGCTGCTTCCCATGTGTTATGTACTTCACTGAAATTAGACTAGCCTCATCTCACTACCACACTGATGTGCGGGTCTGAACTCACCTTGAAGTTTGGGGAAAATAATCTGTTGGCTTTGTCTTTGTTGGCCTTGTCTAGGTCATTCTTTGTTAAAACCAGGATTAGATAATCCTTGTCATTCTCCCCCCTCTCTGTGCTCTGGATCCCATCCAGATCCTTCAGTAAACTCCCGTTTTCTACTTTCTCCAAGTTCTCCTCTGGTCCAGGGATGAAGAACGTGTTCACCCAAAAGTGAAACATCTTGTCCTGTATTAAATACACGACATGTTAACTTTTACACGATGTTAAATTTCACCGATTAAATAATTGCAGTATCTGCCACTAAAAGCTGCAAACCTTTTTCTTCATCATGTTCTGTTTGTGGAAGAATTCCACTTTGATGTCTCCGCACACAGGCAGTGGTTGGGGAAACTCAAAGTGCATGTACTTTTCCTCACGCCGCGTGTGTGCTGGGTTTGACGTGTGGATCTTCACCTTCAGCTGGTACACCACAAATTGTGGATCTGTTAAGACATTTAGAAAACATGTTATATATACACATTTTATATATAAATACACACACACACACACACACACACACACACACACAGGCCATAACATTAAAACCTCTGAGAGGGTCATTATCTCATTACAGTTGCACCTGTCAATATATTAACAACCGTTAATAACCAAAGAACAACCGTTGACCCGGTGTAAACCACAGCTGTAAGCACCTACAATGGGAGCATCAGAATGTGCCCTGGGGAATGTTCTGCTGGGAAACCCTGGGTCCTGGGATTCACCACCTACCAGGTACCACAACACTGTTGCAGACCAAGTGCACCCCTTCATGGCAACAGAATTCCCTAATGACAGTGGCTGGTTTGAACAGGATCATTCCGCCAGCCACACTGCAAAAATGGTTTAGGAATGGTTTGAGGAACATGACCGAATTCAAAGTGTTGACTTGTCCTCCACAGTCCCCAGATGTCAGTGGGAATGAGCATCTGTGGCATGTGCTGGACAAACCAGTCTCATCTATGGAGCCCAACCTCACAACTTACAGGACTTAAGGGATCTGCTGCTAATGCCATGGTGCCAGATGCCACAGCAGACCTTCAGTGGTTTTGTGGAGTCCATGCCTCGACAGGTCAAAGATGTTTTGGTGGCACAAGGGGGACCTACACAATATTAGGCAGCTGGTTTTAATGTTATGGCCGTTTAGTCTGAACACACAAACATAATTTATAAGGAAAGGCACTGCAACCCAAACTAATGAGTCTGATAGCCAATTGGATATCTCACAGAAACACACAGTCCCTTTCCGACAGTCTTAGCAGACTGTCTTAGTATATTGCATAAAAAACATAATCGTGTTTAATTTGAGCCTTCATCTCTGGCTAAGTGAGTGAGTTGACCGTTTATGAGATGCACAGACAAGTGCTCCAATTTCAAACCAAAGTAAGCACAAGAAGTGAACTGAACTGATCTGGCAGTCATACGTCAGAGAAAACTGCAGAAAAAGAAAATTGCACGCTTTTGCCTCAAGAGTTACTTCAGTACAAATGTCACCCAATATGATCATTCAGCGCTCGAAGAAGGTATGGATGTGGGGGTGGGAAACTAGTCAGAGCACCAATAGTGCCTTGACAGGTTAAGTGAGAATTCAATAACTAATAGCAGCTCAGACGCTTGTGAGAATGAAGCACTTACTGCAGGTCCCGCCACTGAACATGGGCACCGTCTCAAACATCATCTTGTGAAAGAGCAATGCCACCGGTTTGTACTCAAGCTGGTTCTTCAGAAGATAGCTGTAGTAGTAGACGTATCGCCTCTGACTGGGGATGGTCACTCCCTGCAAACAGCAAATTACCAAAACGTCTCCCTGAGTTTGCTTCACGTTACAGTCAACAATACTGAAACCTGTCTCAAGTTCAGTTGATGGACTACCCCAGACGTTACTTCAGCAAAGCTAATGACTGAGTGTTCCTATAGCATTAAGCCTTCGGTGTATTTTATCAAATTCAATCACGTGTAAACCTGATTAACCATCTGGTGCAGTGGAAAATGTAAACAGTTTTCATCCTGCATGAGCACAAAAGATAAACCTCTGTGATTACCTTCTTGTCTCTGGTCCTGACCTCGCCGTAGAAGTCCAGAGCCTCTTTTGCTTTTCCAAACTTGCCTCGGTGTAATAAGTATGCGCAGATCATTACACCCGTCCGGCCCTTTCCAGCTTTACAATGAATGGCAGCCACATGATTGTCATTTTCACTGAGCCACTTATCCAAGTCTTCACAGAACGGTTTGATGAGCTCCAACTGTGGAGGATTATGATCTTCAAACGGGTATTGTGCAACTGCGGTAAACAAACACAAAAGGTCAATGACTTATAACTGAAGACTAATTATTCTTGGGGTTGGGGGGGGTGTGTTTGTTAGGTCAGAGGAGATGGGCTTTGCATGTTTGGCATCTTACCTCTGCAATTAAATTTGGCAGCATCATAATGTCTCTCTGCACATCTAAAAAAGCAACAACAAAAAAATAAATAAAACATGGCCTGGATTAGCAAATGAAAAATTTATTTCAAGCAGGTGTCAAAAAGCTTATGATTTCTAGATGACCAAGACAAATCGGAAGTACATTAAATCTTTTAGGAGAATACACATTTAGTCTCATTTTATAGCATTCTTCATCGCTGAAAGAAACACGGACTGATTTATTAACTGTCTAATAAAGCAGTTGGCACAATGACAAAAAAAGAAAGAAAAGAAAACAGTAATTATATGATTTAACGTATACTTACAGATTATATATCTTGTAATGATTTTTATGCTTGGAATCCAGAAACCTGGGGAGAGAAAGTGATAATTACATTTCCAGGACCTGACCATACTATGTCAAAAGTTGTATCTGTCTCTATGCCTCACTACTTCTGTCCAAACCACGGTCTGATGAGTGGCTCTCGACACGCAGCAGACCATTACGACACGTGCACCACTCTGACAAACATGCCATTTCAGAGTGATTAAATGCACTGACGGTTAAGCCATTAATACACCATGCTTGCTACAGACAACCTGTGGCATAAAGTCACTACGATTGCAATTCTTTCCCCTCTACACTATGTTTAAAAAAAACTGCAGCATCTTAATGATTTGATAAATCATCATGTCCAATTTCAGATAAACAAGTTAATCCGGCAGATTAAAGTGATGTTACTTTGCAAAATTCCATCAATGTGCAGCGAGACATCACATCGCTCCGTTTCTGCCTCAGACATGCTCATTCTGCAAATGTCAAAAGTGCAGCATAATCAGATGGGAGGAGTTGATCAAGGACAATGAGATAGAGAAATGTAAGCCTAAGTGAACATCCAGCTAGGGCTGGGCAATATTATGAAATACTATCATGTTAAATAAGGTCGCAATACACTTCTGAGAGAGTTTGCAGATATTGTCATCTTACAGATTTCCCAATTCACCATTTCTTTAATTCTAGACATTAAACAGAGCATCATTAAAAACATGCACAATTTTACTGCTGATTGCAAGAAACTCTGCAAAACATATCGTGTATCATATAAATGGCAACTACTGTGACGGGATAGATTTTCTTCAAGCAGATTCAAAGCCACCACATCACCAACATATCTTCCGCATCTCATAAGCTAAGCCTCATCCCAATGATAGGACCATAAATGAGAAATCTTTGCAAGAAGCATTCCTGCAAGAAAGCAACAGCAAGTTTAATATTGTTTGGTAAATCATATGTGAGCCACTTACCGTACAACGTCGTCTATGTTGTTTCTGTACACCCCCTCCAATTTCTCAGCAGGAAAGCCCATAGCAATTATGTTGGGATAAATATCTGTTCTGCAGAATTAAGGAAACCCGGCAAAGACATTTCTGGAAAGCTGACAATGTTGGAGCCAACAAAAACGGTCATCGCCACATTCTGGAAAGTAACTGTGCATTTTCAGCCTGTTATGGCTTATGAGCATACTTCATCTCTGTAGAATCATAAAAGGGTGAGCCAAGGGGTATGTTGCGTTACAGAAACGCTTCGTTTCAGTCACAGAGAGAAGCAAACACACAAAGGCAACGATAAGCTTAACTAGAACTTCATCTACTCATCTGATGTGGCATCCTACTTTCAGCATGCAGCAAGAGGCCAGAGAACAGTCTCCTGGCTAATACACAACAGATGGGCCTCGCTGTAAGAGACTGATGCATGGACCTCTAACCCAGAAGGCCACACAGGGGCACTAAATAAATCACGCTGAGCTACGGCCCGGCCTGGAATCGCTTTCCTTCCTCACCTTTCTATAACAAGTGCCACGAGAGCTCATCAGTCCTCGCCGCCCGACATTCACACGGAGCAGTGGAGCAGCACACACGCAGGGCTGGAGACATGCTTCTTACAACAGAGGCACCTCACAGCAGAGCTCCGCTCAAAAGAGATACACACTTACAAAGAGATAAGAAGAAACTACATAGATAGACAGATAGGCAGAGATAAAGAGAGAGAGAGAAGAGATTTTTTATATGCATCTCCGGCATCTGCGAGCAAACTATATAACAATACACGTCACATATTGTAGTAACGCCTCAGAGAATCGTGATATCTTTGTCATTTCGCCCGTCACGTCACAGCAACTCCACTCGGGCAGAACAAAAGCTTTTCAAACGCAACAAGTTCGTTTACATCTAATGAAACGGAAACGTGCTGAAGAGGAAATGCCTTCTGTAAGTTACTTTCCAGATTCATATTTAACTTCAATACAGTTCCCTCAAATCAATCTGTGTCGAACTTCAGCATATGCAGACACCCTCACAGAATTTACGCAATTAGACTAGCGTGTTGTTTTACTGTGATCTTATTTTTCCTAGAAAAGTAAGTCTTAAACCACCACATCTGGGAACATTAGTGCAACTGTCCCTGGATCTGGGATACGAAACCAAACTTTCTGCACGGTCACATTTTGTGTGTCGCACACATTTTGTGTGAGTTTGCTCCGTGACACAGCCTTACTGAAAACTATTAAAAGAGCTCTCTATCAGAACCGTTTCCGTTCATTATAAGACGTAAGATAATGCAAAGACCAAAGAGAAAGCCTTTATCATTTTAAAGGCCACTATAAACAAGAATAAACCGAGAGCAAAATGGCAAAGCTGAAGCGTTTTGTAAACATTCAGTTATGATCACTGTTCAGATAACTGCAGAGACTGCCTGGGAATATTTAGTGATGAAACCCGATTGGAGAGCTCTCAAAATCTCACATTGTCTGGAACGAGCATTTTGCCAACAAACAAATGCATCATGTATTTTTCTAGTTCTCATAATAAAGACATAACAGTGTGCACGCAAAACAAAAAAAAACCTACATTAACAGTCTTCCTTCCCACAGACCAGCTGGCTCCCACTGCCCTCGCCATTATTTTCAATATTACACACGTCATATTGTATCGTGATTTATACTGAAGTCACACACAAAAAAAAATCAGAACTTAATTTGTTAACACCTGGCATTTCTATGGTCTAATGCCACTGCAGTTGGTTTGGTGGGAAGCATTTTTTTAACATGATGCGCCCTAACTATGAGAGGGTCTCTGAACTCAACAGCTTGAAGTGTGCGATTTTCTTCTGTGCAGAAACGCTCGATAGTGACATAAACCCGAGCTCAGCACTCCAGACACCAACTTTAAAACATAAGACTGATTGCATGGCATTTCTATTTTTCATACAGACTAATACAGATCCACTGCATACAAGTAGTGAGATCACGCCTTACTGCAGCTACATAAAGACAGCCTAAGGCTTTGGTATGCCTCATGAAGTCTTTCAAGATATCAGAGATCAAGAATGCAAATCATACCTACATCATTACATTGTCCCACACGCTGTTTAATCTTCTCAGCACACACCAATAAGACTTTTCTCCTCTCACACAAACAGTGCTATGCTTAAAACCAACATTTGAGTCACTGTTGACGTTGGACAGCATGAAGCTGATATGCAGAGGCTATCGAAATTGCCAAATTCTTTGAAGCTCTTTACAGCATTCAATGTCAACTCAAAACTTCCACTCCAACAGTTTCCTGATACGTCTTTAACCTTGTCCAACTTGTTGTCCAACAACTCTGGAAACGAACCCAATCCTGCCAATGCTCCGGCCTTTATTCATTAAAGCTGCACAGATTTGAGCGTACAAAATGACGTCGGAATAAATCTGTGTCTGATTCATGAAACTCGCACGCCATCCAAGCGAGCAATGATTCGAGTGTAAATGATGAATCAGCTTCAGCTGCATGGACAAACTGCCACCCACTAGTCCCTTATTTACACGACACGTGTCCTAATTTACCTTCATATGCAGCAAACTTACACAAAATTCGCTTTGATGGTGAGCCAGTAAAAAGGAAATTGTTCACGAGGGAAGAAAAGGTGATTACAGGTGATTTTCTCCAAGGTTGCAACATTTTTCCCATAAAGCTGTTTTAAGACTTAGAAAACCAAACCGATTCCAACCTCACCTACAGATAGTAACGTGAAGTATATTTATAGCAAGGGTTTTAATTCACAGCACAGACGCTGTGACGCAAATCGCAGATTTCCACTTCAATAAATCTCATGAAGGCTGAGCGAGCGAACGTGTTTCCACGCACGGTGCCGGTACAGAAACACGTCCTTCCCCTGCTAAAGTGTTCGTTTCACCAACCGGGATAGAAGATAGCCTTCCAAATCAGTTGTTAATCACCAGGTCAACAATACAATTGTTAAAACGAGCAGTCACAAATCCGGCAGCGTTTTCTAAAACTCTAACACACTGCCACTCGAAATGTCCTACTGTCTTCTAAACAGCTAAAGTTCAAGTTCATACTGAACACATTAAAGGAATAATCCAGCCCTTTTCAACCTGGTCTCTATCTATACAGTTGTAGTCGATGCATATTTCCCCGTTTCCTGTTTATTCACAGCTCACATGGGGTCATGGGGCACTTGTTAGGGAAGGCAATAAATGTTTTGTAAAATCGGCTTTACACTATTACTTTCATTTACTTTCACACTATTAGTTTTCAAATTGTAAACTAAAGCCCAAGTCTGTAAAAAAGTCATCCATTCACAGACAGAACTAGTCAGAGCAATAGCGGTTATGGGTTAGTGAACTTAGTGGTATGGATCCGTGCAAAAAACAAAAACAAAAAAAAACCTACAAAACCGTCAGGATTGAGAGCCATGATTTGATTTTGTACTTTGACGCATTTCCATTTGAAACAGGAAGTCAAGATGAGTGTCGTTCGGCTCGAGTGATTTTCACCAGATATACTGCACCTCAGAACCAGTCTAAAAAAAAACCCTTACAAACCAGCTACATAAGCGACTAGGAGTGTTTACTGCTGTTTTCAGCTGTGTGCAAATTCTCACTGTGACTGTTTTGGGTATCCTAGAACAGAGGGCTCCAGCTGCCTTGCCTTGGTCTGATACGTCTGCAGCAGGGTCAGAGAGATCTTTACTAACAAGCCTCAATATTAGTCTTCCTTTCTTTACTGCATCATGCACATGTAATAACTGCATGAACGCTATCCGCATCGTTAACACACATCACAGCCATGATGCTGAGTGCCGAGGTCACGTTTGCGCTGATGTCGAAGAAAGAACAGGGACAGACAGGCACACAGACACAGGCACACAGACACAGGCACACAGACACAGGCACACAGACACAGGCACACAGACACAGGCACACAGACACAGGCACACAGACACAGGCACACAGACACAGGCACACAGACACAGGCACACAGACACAGGCACACAGACAGACCATCTTTACAATACACAAAGAATGGTTTTTAAAAAGAATCATGTGCAATAAGATGCACGACCAAAACTACGAGAATGACCATGTTTGATGCGAACTAGAAGCTTGTACAGAGCTATAACTGCAGTTGGTATAAGGGGCAGGACATATAGCTAAGTGGGGGCAATTACATGAAGCGTCACCGAAATATCTGGAAGAACGTCATTTTTAAATACTTGTGTTCACAATGGCGAGAGACTTGTATAAAAATTCTAAACCTCTGGACAAAAATGACTTTTTACTGCTTTCCTATAGCAAAACTCCAATAAACCTAAAGGAAAGGTTCTCAGAGACACCCTTTAAAAGCTGTATTAATATATAAAGCTGATAGCTTTGAATTCTTGCAATACAGCTACACAAGCAATCAATTATTAACAGTAAAGTGTTTAGCTGCTAAAGTTAAATGTTTTATTTCAGTTTCACGTCTTCTATTTTTGTTTAGTGCATGAGAAAATGAAAGTCATAAATAATCAAACGTATATACACTACATATGCAGTGAATAACGCACCAGAGCATCCCTTTTAAACGCTTCCGGGCACACATGCATAGGACATGGCTTTTACGCAGACAGTAAATGAATGCAAATTTTAAAACAGGATGCCCGTGCACACATGCACTTCAACAAAGGCAAAAAAATAAATAAATCATAAGATTTCTTAACAGTAACACTATAGGCTTTAGGTTCAGTAACACCATGTGGTCTGCTAGAGCCTATAGTTTCAAGAACACCATCTGGTCTACTTCTGTGAGAGCAGATAGGTTTACTTATATAAAAGCAACTAATTTGTTCTGGATGGGAATTTGAATCTGTGGCGAGCGCAGGCATCATGTAATCTAAGGCCTAAGTAAAATGGATGATGATAAAAGAGTACTGCTAATAAACCAGCCGACTAACTGCAACATTTCGACTGGAATGCTGTAAGAAATGCTACACCTAGAAAGCAAGGTGAATGAGATGCCATTGCATAAATACCTAGTTCTTCACCGGGGCAGAACTATGTGAGACTTCATGAATGGGCAGTGTGACGTGAAAAGGAATAGTCCCCCCCCCATAATGAAACGGTTTCACAAGCTCCATTTTAACAACCAGACACATTACTCGCCATGTGGAGAGGTAATGAATATAACAATGTTACTCAGGTTTTTAAGACTCCAATCTACAAAAGCCTTAGTAGTTAGCCGATGCGCAAGTAGGTGAATAAAAGGGTACGAATACTAAATCTTCTCAGTACCATGGCTAGCCATGAATGGAGTCTCAACACTTCTGGAGTCAGCCACTTCACTGCAGCAACGACAACAAAAAAAAAGAAATAATACAAAAAAAAATGCAGGCGACCTTTTAACATCTGCCACAGCTGACAATATCATTTTTAAGAAGCTGGAGATGGAAAGAGGATTGCTGCTTCACTGAATCACTGAACAGACAGGATGGCTCAGGCATCAGCGCTCAGTACTACTGATTGCAAGGCTTGTATATCTCATGACAGTGGCTGTATTAGAGGAACCTTCTGGAAACTAAACCTCTCTCGTACCTGGTCCATTTTTTTTAAAAAAAACAAAAAAACAAGCAAATAATCCTGTAGCAATAAGGACTATTCAGATGAACACAGACAGAACCAATCGGAAAAGACGAAAACGTCATCTCCTTAATCCTGAAGATCTGATTTCTTTCAGAGGAGAGGAAACAAATGAATATTTTTTTTTGGGATACATGCATTTGTCAGTCTGTTTGGTTTAAAGGGGCTCTTAACATCAGCCATTTTCTGCAAGCAGCTGATGCAATGCTCCTTTGTGTGTAGCCCTGATGGTGAGTGTAATCTTGCGTTATGTAGGCCAGCCGATCCTCTGCGCACAGCACCACACCGAGCTTTTGTTTCTGATCAAAATGCCAGCAAGCTTTACCGAAGATCACGGTCACAACACTCCGACACTGAAGCGTCTACACTGACCCTCACGTAGAACAGCAGCACAGGAAAGAAAAAAAAATAGAACAATCAGAACATTAATCCACTAAGCAAGCAGATGACAGGATATTCAGCAGCTAGTCTGCGACCTCTGGTCCAGAACAGAGACATTGAGGTGGCCAACATCAGCTCAACAGTCACTTCAGGTGAATTAAAACACCAGCCATATATTTTTATATATATATATATATATATATATATATATATATATATATATATATATATATATATATATATATATATATATATATATCCGAGCAGATGTGAGAGGACACTGATAAAGCAGACTGACATTGGATCAGGATAAGATGTCACACTAAAAATCACGGCTGGGTTTGACAGGTTGACAATGTCAATGGCTACTTTAGCAAATTTAGCACAAACGGATTAATGGTCATTTCCTTTCCCTCACTGATGCTCAGTTAAACTAGACGGACCAAGGGTCAAACCTCACTCGCATACATTAAATACATACACACACACATGCACGCG